>NW_026000222.1:2863837-2879758 GCF_001458135.2 Marmota marmota marmota | reverse complement strand
GGGAGAGAGGCCGGCCGGCCCAAGTGCAGACCCCACCTCAGAGCTCCTGGATCGGCGGTGCACGTGGGCCGGATCTCCACCAGGGCAGGTTACAGCTCGAGGAGCCGGGATTTCCCTCAGCTGCCCGCCACCTCTGAGGAAGCTGGGGTACTATCCACTAGCCCCTCCACATGAGCAAGGGCTGCTCCCCATGTCAGCTGCCTGCTGTTCCGCCCAGCCTCAAGGAGCCCACCACCCACCTGCCACAGCACCGAGGAAGCCCTGGAGAGCAGGAGGGCGCTTCGGCAGAAGGCTGCTGTCCTGTGAGTGGGAGTCAGTGCAGGAGCACTGCCAGGTGTGATCCCAGGTGGTCTGCTCCAGAGCGCTCCCTCTCACCACCTGCCCCACTTTCACACCCTCAACTGGCCCCCATGTCATTGTCCCCATTCCCCAATGAGCAGCGAAACCCTGGGAACAGTGCAACAAGAGGCCAACAGGATTGGCGCAGGTGCCGTGGGCCCAGGATGCCTCTCCAGGAGATAGAGGAGCCCACTCGGGGCCCCTGGAAGACAGAGAGCCAGACCCAGCCTCCTGGGCAGTGCAGCCTCTGTGAGCCCCACCAGCCTGACCAGCTCCCAGCCCTCAGTCCTGTTGCCATGGCCACCACTAACAGCTGGGATGGAGCGCGTGACTAGCCTTGGCCGGGGCTGAGCGTCCGAGGCCCTCCAGCAGTGCCAGGCAGGTAGGGGCTCCTCCCTGCCTGCGGCTTAGCCCCAGCCCTGGGACCCAGCGTCCAGGGCAGAAGAGGGAGCAGGATGGGGCCAAGGGTCAAGTGTGGCTTCCCAGGGGAAGTGAGGGGCTCTGAGAAGCCAGGAGAAGGGGAGGCTGACTTGGCCAATCCAAAGAGCAAGAAGGGCCGACTCCTGAGGCTGGTCAGAGCCTTTCCCTGGATCTGTCTCCCACTTCTGTCACCTTGGGTGACCTTGGTAAGTGATGGAAACTTGAGGTCCCTCGAGTTCTCATTCATCAAACGAGAACAACAGTAGTGTCTCCTCGTGGAGATTCTTGTCCCCAGCGCCTGCCTCTCCCTTTAATGCAGTTTCTCACCCCTTCTCCATTGGGAGACTTCGCAGCCCGTTAGCATTAGCTGGGCCAGGGAGCATGGACAGGCCATGGCCACAGGCCGCCCTGCCACGTGGCTCAGCTTGTGCTCTGCACCTGACGTCCCCGAGCGAGCACGCTTGGGTTGTCAATGAGCAAGGGGACAAGGAGGGAACTGGAACTCGGGCGCAGCCCAGCAGCACCCAGTGCTTCACAGTCTCCAGCAGGGCCACGGCCAACATGCACGCCAGCGAGTGGGGACCAGAGCTCGCTGTTCCAGCCACTGACTCTGTCGGGGGTGCTGTTCATGATGTGCACTATCCCAGCAAAAAAGAAACTGAGGCACACTGTCCCAGAGGATTCCCAGGAGAGTTCTGTGAGTGGGGAACAATGCCCTGCACAGAGAGCGTGTGAGCCGCCCAGGCCCTGCCTGTGGCCATGCCCGAACAGCACAGCTGGTAATTTAGAAAGAGCAGGGGAGTACTGGGCTCATGCTTCTGGAGCCTGAGAAGTCAAGAGTCTTGTGCCAGAAACTGGTGAGGGCTTCGTGCCACATCCCACCACGGCAGAGGGTACCTTGTGGCAAGGCAGAGCAAGCCAGTTGGTGTCTCTTCCTCTTCTTATAAAGCGACTGATGCCATAATGAGCCACCCTCAAGACCTCATCTAATCCAAGTGACCTCCAAAGGCCCCACCTCCAGACACCATGAGCGAATGGATATGGGGGTGAATTTCCAACACACAAACTTTGGGGGACACTGTGGAACCGTGGCATGGCCCGGCATCTCCCACCCCACGCGCTCTCCTTACAGTGTGCTTTGACATTGCTCCCATCAAGGGTAGTGTTGACGTTCCTTTCCCTTGAATCCAGAGAGGCCAGGGCCTGCAGCAGAAGAGATGCATCGCGACCTCGGACACCAGCTTCCACCTGGTTTTCTTGAGATGCTCATGCGTGGAGCCCGGCTGCCATCTGTGAGGAAGCCCGCACTCCCCAAGGCGAGGCTCTTACAGAGAGAAACCAAGAGCCCAGGACCACCTGTCAGCCATGCAGTAGGTGGACACTCCTCTAGGTGCGCCTTCTTGGAAGCGGATCTCCTAGCTAGATGACACGTCTCAGCTGGTGTCTCACAAAACAAAGGTGAGCTGTCCCTTCAGACCTGCCCAGATTGCAGGTTTAAGAGCAAAACCACTGACTTTGGAGGCTATTTGCTGTGTGGCAATAACCAAAACAAGAGGAATGTGCCGAGGAAAAGCCAGGAGTTGGGCTGGCTGGAATGAAGGTGAGCGAGGCTAGTGCTGGCCTCTACTCCGTCAGTGGGCGCTTTGGGAGCCTGCTAAGCAGGTGGTGCAGAGTGGTACTAAGCTGGCACAGAGTGAGGGACAGAGGCAGAGGAGACATGGGGTAGGGGCGATGGGGTAGGGGCGATGGGCTAGTGGCCTTGCCACAGTCCTGGTGAGCGGCAAAGGCCAGAACCAGGGCGGTCGAAGCCAGAGTGGAGCAGACAGGGCAGGAGGACAGGCGTGGACTCAGTGGACTGCAAGACGTGGATAACCGAAAGCAGAAAGAGGCCGTCAGACAGCTAGGAGCTGGGGGCAGTGGGAGAGGTGAGCCAGCGGGAGGAAGGGCAGCCGAGGGGCGGGTGGGCAGGAAGAGGGCAGGTGGCCGTCTCCCGCTGTTAGCTCCCCAGTCAATGGGCTGTGCTGACCGTCCCTATCCTTCTGTGCTGTTAACTCTCTGTTGTGTTTAAACCAATTTTAATCAAGCCACTTAAGTCACTGCTGTACTGAATGTCTGAATGCCAGTGTCCCTGCAAAACTTGTATGTTGGAAGCTAACAGGCAAAGGGAGAGTGTCAGGGGGGCCTTGGGGACAAGAAGTCCTAAGTGACAGCCTCAGGAATGGGATCAGTGTCCATAGAGAAGTTGAAGGAGCTCCTTGGCCCTTCCTACCACACGAGAGCACAGGGCAAAGGCTCCATCTTTCTTTATCTTAACATTTTTTTTAGTTGTAGGTGGACACAATTCCTTTATTTTATTTTGATGTGGTGCTAAGGATGCAGCCCAGGGCCTCACACGTGCTAGGCGAGCGCTCACCACTGAGCCCCAGCCCAGCCCCAAACCACCATCTTTGAAGAAGAAAGGGGGCGTCTCCACACACCCCGTCTGCTGGCAGCTTGTCGTAGGCTTGAGCCTCCAGAGCTGTGAACAGTGACTTGCTGATATTTACTACCCAGCAGAAGGGGTTCTGTAGCAGCACCGTGGACGGGAACAGCGCCATGGATAAAGCAGGCCACCGCTGTGACTCCATCTCTGTGAAGTGTCACAGGACAGGCAGATCCACAGAGGAGGGGCTGGGAGAGCAGTGGCCTTTCCAAGGGTTCAGCAAAACCCGTGGGCTGGTGAGAGCCACTCTCTTGACCCCTGAGGGGTCTCCATGGGGGACGCACGAGCTCAGCTGGTTGTGTTGTGTGCCGAGGCTCCACGTCCTCCGTGGTGCAGGCGAAGCCTCATTCAAAAGCTAGAAAAATAAGGCCGAAGAGCCCGGACGCAGGAGCCAGGCTGCTCTAGGGTCCCCAGGCTGTGGGAGAAAAGGAGTGGCTCCTGAGACCCGGAGGAGGGTGGCGGAGGGAGAAGGCGGGCGCCCACCAGCCCTCCGTTGCCTCTGACAACCGTCCTGGGGGCTGCACGTGTGCAGATGTCCGCGAGGGCTGGAGGCAGGACCAGGACTCCTGCCCTTGCTCAGCAGGGAGTCCTTTCCGGGCCGTTCAGCCAGGTGTGGGGCTTGAGGCTGGGCCCTATGTCAATGTGCAGGACACACGTCCAGGCAGCCGTCCTGACCGTGGGGCCCTCCACATCCCCAAGGCCTGGCATCCAGCACTGCCCTCTATGGGGGGCCAGCCTGGCAGGGCTGGGAGGTTCCCAGCATGAGTGCGAGGTGGCAGATGCAGGCTACTGCCTCAACCCTAAACGGGGGGACATGAGGGGTTCACAACCCCCAGATCCTCAGGGGACCTCAGCCTAGGTGTCCCCAGGGTCTCTAGCTCCATCACTCCTCTGTGGGTCCTTCCCTTCTTGCCTCTTCTCAAGCAATAAAGGGAGAAATGTGCCTAGAAGTGAAATGTGTTCGTGTGTGGCGTGTCCCCCGAGTGTCTTTGTTTACCTGGGGCTTTGGCTGCACAGATGGTGCACTGAGGGGCCTCCAGCCATGTGACATCAGCTTGGCCTCTGAGGGGCTGGAGGCTGAGGTCAGCCGTTCACACAACTGAGTCCTAATAAAAAGACTCCAGCCCCTGAGGCTGGGGGCAGCTCTCCTGACTGGCCACACTCCATGGTGTGTCCTGCACACTGTCAGGAGGGAGAGGGACAGCGGGAAGCTTGTTCCAGGCCTCTCCTGGCCCCACCAGACCACACCTTCAGCAGTCAGTCCCCTAGTGAAGGAGTAGACCTGAGGGGGGTCTTGGGGCCCCTAGCTGACTCCCCATGCCCCTGCGTGTGCTGGGACTCCTCCCAAGTCACTCCGTGTACCTGATCCTTGCAGGCTCTGCTATGGGGGACACAGCCTCTGGTGGAAGCCACAGGAAAGGACCCAGACACAGAAAAGGCCTGTGCGCTCAGTCCCCTGAGCCTACGTGGTGGTGTGAACATCGAGAGCTGGACAGCACCTGGGGGCCCGTCACGGCCAGATGTCTCCCCCCTGCCCAGCGAGCCTCTGGACGCCCCAGACCTTGTTCCCTGGGCCGCTCCATCTCCACCTCGGGAAGTAAGAGCCGTCATCACTGTTTCGCAGGATCTTTATTCACAATGCAAAAAAGAAACCATGAATCACTGTGGGGTCTGCTTCAACCTCTGGAGCTTGTAAGAAAGGCAGCCGCCCCACTGGAGAGGAGCTCTTGCTGCCCTCAGGGACCAGGGCCCCGGGAGTGCGTGTTCATTTGGAAGATGGCCTTCCTCTGGCTCCCTGGCAGGCGTCACCATGGCCACAGGACAGGGTCCCCTCCCTTTACCACACCAGGGTCAGGGAGAGCATGGAGGCCGTGGGCCTCTGGCCTGAGATACATCATTCTTCCAGCTGCCCTGTCTTGGTCCAGGGCAGGATTTGCGGTCCCTACCCAGTTGCTCAGCACACCTGCCCGGGTGGCCACGCCTGGACGTCCAGAGCCGGGCTGTGGTGCAGAGGCTGCCTGGGTGCTGCCATCCTGCTGTTCCTCCTCAGGCTTCAGGGTCCACCTCTCCATCATCTGGGCAGGACCCCATCTCATCCAGCCAGACTAGGAGAAAGAGAGGTCAACATCCGGACCCTCTCCCACCCCATCCAGGCCTTTCCCTGTGAGCTGCAGGCCAGGAGGCAGGGGGCCCCGAGCCTTTGCCCTGAGCTCCCCCAACATTTGGGCAGTGATGTCGCTGGAGGCTGAGAGGGGACCCCAAGCACCCCCTGGCCCATCTCCATGCCTTGCCCTCTGGAGTCTGCTGAGGTCCTGGGGTGGGGGTCTTCTTGGCACAGCCTCACTGGGGAGGCTGGGGGAGCCAAGTGGCCCCTTGTTTTGTGGACAAGTTGAGGCCCAGCAGAGAAGGCTAATCAGGGTCCAGGAGGCTGCTGCTGGGGAGCCCCGGGTGGCTGAGAAGTGTCCCGAGCAGCCTGGGAGGGCCTGGCCAGGCCCATGTCTGTTCTCCATAACGAGCACCAGGGGCACCAGAGCTCAGCCCCCGCTTCCCACGGGCCTGGACCCACCTCGCCTTCCGCTCTCAGGCCCCCCTGGCCTCCCACTTTTCAGTCGGGAAACTGAGGCTCACAGTTTGCAGCTGGTAAGGGGCAGGCAGGACCTGGGCTCCCAGGGTTCCCTGCCTGTCCCCCTTCTCCAGGGAAGGGCCAAGGACAGTCTGAGCTTGCCACAGTAGATGAGAGGGGACGCCTATCCCTTCCCTGGACTTTCCCATCTCGGAGCCACCGAGACCCAAAGGAAACCTCTGTCAGGATGTGGGCACCTCCCGGGGGCCTGGCCTCAGGTCTGACAGGCCGCCCTGCAGACCTTCCAGAGTGTCCCAGCAGCCCTGGGAGTGGGGAAGGCAGTAGGGCCCGCTGAAGGCCCTGATGGCAGAGCTGAGCCCTGGGGCTGCAGCCGCCCACACCCTGTGACTGGACACTGGCCAGGTGCGGGAGGAACGCGGAGAGGGACTGCTCTTCTCTGCCTGGCTGTGTGCCCTTGAGACACGGACCCTGTCTGGACCTATTTTCTAGACTACAGACAGGGACACTGTTCACAGCCCTGAGGGTTGGGACGAGAGCCACTGGAGGCTGGTAGGAGCCTTAACCTGCTGTCAGACCCTGGGAAAGGTCAGTGGGCTTATGGCTGCTGCAGGTAGAACATGGCTGGCCCCCACAGCTCCTGACGGAAGCTGGGCCCTCAGCCTGGCCATGCTAGGGGCCTTGTGGTGTTGGTGGGGTCACTGGGGCTGTGGCCCTGGGTGGATGGAGGCTGTTCTTGGGGGACTCTGTTTCTTCTCGTGGGTGGTTGTTAGAGAAAGCAGGACGGGCCCCTGCGCCGGTGCCCGTCTCACCTGAAAGCACTCCCTCTCACGCACCTGTCTGCGTGACGCCACCACCATGAGGTGACAGCCACGTCACCATGCTGGTTGGACTCTTGGGTATTTGGTTATAGTGTTGAGAGGAGCCCCGAACGCCCACCTGTGCAATCATTGCTGAGCACGGCCTCGCCTGGGGCTGGACAGTCTCCGTGTGGTGAGCAACTGAGAGCCACGCTCAGCACCCCTGGAACAGTCTGCCCAAGGGCCGGTCCCGGGCTGTGCCTTCAGTGCTGCGTCCCCAGCTTGTGCCCAGTAGGACCCACGTCATGACAGACCACTGCTGGGGGTGCCCAGGTGAGGCGTCTATGACACAGCCTGGGTCACACAGCCTGGTCTGAATCCCAGCTCTGCCACGTACCGGCACCAGCTGCATGCAAGAGGCTTAGGCCTGTCTGAACTTCCATTTACCCACCTGTGAAACAGGGTGAAATCGCTCTGAGAGTCTCTGTGCAGACAAATAAGAAAGAAGCCCAGCCTTCAGTACAGGGCACAGCAGGGCTCAAGAGCCTCTGCTTGGAGGACAACTGGTCCTATAGCTCCAGTGGCACAGACCGAGAGCAGAGGGCACCTGTCTGGCTTCTCCCTGATGTGTGGTCCCCTCCCTGCCTGCATCCAGCTGTGTCTGAAAGGCCCAGGGTCCACCTGCACTCTGGGCATGAGCTGTGACCAGGCCTCTCCTGAATAGCCCAAGGTTTGCGACCAGGGAGACGGAGCACGGTCCTCCTGTGGGCAGGGGAAGGCGTGCCCATCAGTTTCCCTGGCTGGAGAACACGCAGCGTGGCGGTCAGCCCAGTCCTCCAATCCCCTGTCCCTGAAGGCCGCAAGGCCGTCAAGATAATTACTCAGCACACGCGGTCTTGCTGGGCTGGTGTCCTGGGGAGGGGCCCTCAGTGGGGCGTCTCCAAACCTGAGCGGGTATTTTAATAAACCCCAGGGCAGGTGGGATGTGAACTGGGCACGGGGCGCAGGGAGGAGCCCGTGAGCTGTCTCCAGCCTGGCAGTGCTGGCAGGACGGCCTCACCTGTCCGCTGGGGGTCCCTTGGCAGCGTCACACCCGTGGGCGTTGGGGGAGTAATGATGATGTTGGGCACGTCCAGGTTCTTGTCACTGAGGACCGGGGCTTCGTCGTGGCTGCTGCTGGCGCTGACACACATCTTAAAGCCTGGAAGGCAGGCACACACGTACACAGGACAGAGGCCGGCGTCAGTGGCCGCTGGGGCCCCCTCCCTTTGCCACCACTGAGAGCCAACAGCACTCAGCCAAGGGGGCATCGCTGTCCCTCCTCCACAGATAGGAAAGCCAAGGCTGGGGAAGGTGGGATGAGCAGTGAGTGCCCAGAGCAGGGTGGACACAGGCAGGTGTCCAGAACGTCACTAGGAATGGCTGGAAGCAGTAGAGCCTGGATTTGAGCCGACCCCAGCCTCCACCATGCCCAGAGTCGCTTCTCCCTTGCGTGATCCCTGCTGCGTCCTCCTTGAGGTCTGAGGAACGCAGGGCGCCGCCACTGGCCTGGGGTTGTCTCTGCGCCAGGCCTTCTGGATCGTTGGTCCCCTCGCCCAGAGACTGGTGGCACAGGTCATTTGGCTATGCCCAGTTATGGACCTCCAGCTGGATAAAGTCCTTGCCAGATGTCCCCTCCCCTGCCCCACCTGGGCCAGTGGCGCCTCCTAGAAACCAGAGCCTCAGTCTCCGTCCCCAGGCCTCCCAACCTCTTGGCCTGACTCTGCCTCCCCAGGCCTCTGCTTCTTCCTTCCCCTCTTCCACCCTCACTCATCCTGCAGCCTCCAGGTTCAACCTCTCCAGCCTCCTCAGATCCCATCACACCGCGTCCTGCTCAGGGCGCCTGCCCTGACCCTAACCCAGACCGCCAGCTACCGACAGCATTTCCCAAAGTCCGATCCCTAGAACACTGGCTTTCTGAGACTCTCAGGAACACAATCAAATAAGTTCAGGAACCACATATTCGTCTACTCTACCTTCCTCTTCCACGTTCACAGAGAAGTCCTGCCACGTGCGCGAGGAGCAATCTCATTCATTTATTAATTTAGCAGCTTAAACAACCATCAGCAGGGCTGGGGCTGTGGCCCAGCGGTAGAGCGTTCGCCTAGCATGTGTGAGGCGCTGAGTTTGATCCTCAGCACCACATAAAGAATAAAATAGAATAAAATAAAGGTATTGTGTCTATCTACAGCTTAAAAAAAAATTAGGAATGATTCCTAGCTGCTTAACCCTAGGCTTTCTGAACTTCGATGACCTTTGAGTCCATTTCTTTCTTTCTTTCTTGGTACTAGGGATTTGACTCAGGGGCACTTGACCACTGAGCCACACCCCAGGCCTGTTTTGTATTTTATTTACAGACAGAGTCTCATTGAGTTACTTAGCACCTTGCAGTTGCTGAGGCTGGCTTTGAACTCGCCATCCTCCTGCCTCAGCCTCCTGAGCTGCTGGAATTACAGGTGTGGCCACCACGCCTGGCCCTTGGGTCGTCTCTACGACTCTATGACATGAGTCATGAGGTGTTCTGGGGAATGCTGACCTTGGGCCAGGCAGCCTCATAGTCCAGTGTGGGCCTTCAGGATGTATTCTCATCTCCTTGCCACCTGCCACTCTTACCAAACTACTTGCAATGTCCCAAACTCACAGGTCCCCTGGGCCTTTGCATAATCTGCTCCTCAGACTGGACTGGGCTTCCTCTGCCAGGGTAGTGAGCTCCTACATACCCTTCAAAACCCAGCAGAACAGGCCCTTGCTGAGGGTGACATCTCAGCAGACCTGCCGGTTCCCCCCTTGGCCCTCTGTACTGTCACTGCCGGGAGGACACTCAAGCAACCCACGGAGAAGCTCCTGTGGCAGGCAGAGCCTACAGCCAGCAGCCCCAGCCAAGCCCCTGCTCCCCAGCTCAGCCTGCAGAAAAGACAGCAGCCCAGCTGCCGGCACAAATGGGCCCTCAGGGGAGACCAGGAACCAGGAAATCCCAGCCGAGCCCCATGGCTGACCACGGGGCTCCGGGCAACAAGGGCCACTCCCCAGGCTGCTCACAGCTTGTCACACTGGGGACGTCTGATAGCCGGCAAGCTTGCCTGGCCCTGGGAGAAGGGGTGGCAAGTGCATGGTGGGGAGCCACAGGAACTTCCTGGACCCTCTGGTCACCTAAGGGTATTCCTCTGAGGGGCAGGTCACCCCAGGCCGTCAACGGATGTTCTGTTTGAACCATGAGAACACGCACATCTAGGCCACCTGGAGCCGTGCAATTTGGGCCACGTCCTCTGTCCGTCTGCAGTGTGGCCGGCTGGGCTGAAGGCAGCAGGCCCAGGGAGGGCACTGGCTTTGCAGCTGGACTATCTGTGCCCCTGGGCAATCACATCCCTCTGGGCCTTTGTTTAGTAAAGCCCTGGCCCTGGCCCAGGAGAGGGCTGGCCTCTGCTCTCCCTCTGGGAGCTGCTCGCCAGGCCCTGGGAGCATCCCGGCTGATAGGATGGAGCCTGGTCACACTCCATGTCCAACAACCGGCTCAGGGCGTGGTGGTCATGCGAGAGCCACGCCCAGCCAGACTGCACCTGTGGCAAACCACGCTCTTCCCGGCCCTACCCCAGGAAGCACCAGTCTGGGTGACTTCAGCAACACACACCTGTGGCCTCAGGCAGGCCAAAGGTCAGGGGTGGAGGTGTCTCCTGAGGCTGGAGAATCTTCCAGGCCTCTCTGCTGGCTTCTGGGCTCGCTGGCAGTCTGTGGCATCTGGGCTTGTCGAAGCCTCATACGGCCTTCTCCCCGGGCACCCTGTGTCCAATGTCCCTTTCTTGTAAAGACACCAGTCATCCGGTAGGGCCCCCCATCCAGTATGACCTTGTCCTGACTAGTCACATCTGCCACACCCTGTTCCCAAAGGGCCTGAGTCTGAGGTGCTGGGCTAGGACTTGGACATGTGACTCCTGGGGGACCCAGACACCCTTTGCACTGGCCATCCTGCAGACGCTGAGGCTCAGGTGCTCCCCAGATGGTCTGACTCACAGGGAGTGGACGGCTGCAGGACCTGCCCCTCCGCTGCTTCCCCCGGCCCTCGGGATGCCCTCGGGATGCCCTCGGGATGCCCTCGGGATGTGTGTGGCTGAGTGTGGCAGCTCCCGTGTGATCGTGTGTCCCTCCACATGTCATCAACCCCAGGCTGGCTTGGGTGCAGCTGCAGCAGAAGCGAGGGTGGTCTGTGTGTGCCTGGGTGTCCTTGGGATCCCTAAGGCCTGGACATGCCCAGGCCTTGGCTCCTTGAAGAACAAAGTCCTTAGGCTGACACAGACCTCCTGCCAGCGAGGCTCACTTCAGAACCTGCTTTTCAAGAATGAACAGGGCGGAGCCAGCTCAGCTCCCCTGGGAGACACCTGCACTTGTCATCAGTCCCTGTCCCCGTCCCCTCCTACAATCCCCGCTCCGGCCCACAGATGGGCCCGTCTGCCTCCCAGCGCCTGGCCTCCCCCAGGCTGGCAGCTCTCTACAGAAATCTGGTGCCACCGTCTTGGCCTCGGCGCACAGGGAAGGCGCACTCTTTGCAGTCTGTTTTAATAGGGCCGACCCCTGTGGCTGGGGAGAGTGGGCCAGGGAACTGGAGCAGGGCCAGTGCTGGCAGGGACAGAGCCCGGTCACCTTCCCTCTCTGGGGCCTGGCTTTGCTCGCTCATTCCCAGCGTGGAGGACTAAGGCCCCTCCCTGATGTCTGGGGGAGGTGGCTGCCTCTCCCCAGGGCCGCAGAGCTCCTGGGTACCCCCAGCTCTCTGGCAACCTATCCTGCTGGGTCTGAGCCTGCTCTGAAGCAACAGGGGACCACTGGAGTGGGCCTGCTGGGTCCGCTGGTGTCCCTCATCAGTCCCGACGGGTGCTGGGGCCCAGGAAAAGCGTTACCAGCCCATTTCAAAGACATGGACACTGAGGGCCGGAGAGTCATCCACACAGGTTAGGAGCTGATGTGGCAGAGCCAGGGTCTGTGCTGAACCCAGCAGTGACTACAAAGGCCTGTGCTCCTGTTACCGTGATCCCAAATGGCAGCGCTGACCAGCTTTCTGAAAGGACCAGAAAGTTTTGCTGACTTGGGGCCACACCACAGCCCACATCCACCTGCGGAGGACACAGCCTGTGGGAAGAGCAGGCAGGGTCTGACCCAGAAAAACTTGACTTACCAGTTGCAGGCGGCCTGGGGGTGTGGCTAAGGCCTGGGGGTGCCCAGGTGAGCTCTGCACGCCAGCAGGCCTGGGGACAAGGTGATGTCCTCACGGGGCACAGAACCTTGGGAGCCCGGCTTCTTCCTGCCAGAGGCACGGCTGCCCTGGGTGGAGTAGCACCTGCCTAGCATGACCTCGCTGGCCAGGGCCACCACACTGCCTAGCCCAGCCATGGACTTGCAGGGCCCAACAGAAGGAGGCCCCACACCTTAGTCTCCAAAGTCCTAACAAAATGCACAGGAGAAAGGCCTGTTCCTCCAGGCCCACATTTGCATTGTAACAGGGTCCGTAGCTGCAGGACAAAGCCCACACACTTCATCTGAAAGGGGTTGCTCAATGGCCCTGGAGAGGGGAGGAGGAGAGGGGAGAGGAAGCAGGAGGAAGATGGCGAGAAGGGAGCCAGGGAGGAGCGAGGGGAGGAGGGCCAGAGGACAGAGGCCAACTGCCCCAAGGAGCTCAGGGTCCCTGAGGCACAACTGCCCCTTGCTAATTGAGTGCCCTGCCACCCTGTGGCCTCCTTGAAGCCTGTTTCCCAAGGAGGGGGCAGGAGGGCAGGAGGAGCAGAAGGGTCTAGGCCCAGGGAGGCTTCCGGAGGACCGAGAGCTTCTGCAGGAAGCCTTCTCTGGAGCACTTGGGTCCCCAGGCCTGATCCCAGCACTGTGGGGGCAGTGTGGAGCCGCCCGGAAGGGTCTTCTGTGTGGTCTCTGGGAAGGTGCAGTGGGACCAGCCGGGCAGGCTGGGCTGTGTCAGACTCTGCTCTGCCCTCTGCCCCACCTTGGCCACCCACTGGAGATTCTGGGGAGCTTAGCAAACACACTGCAGCCCCGCCCTGCCCTGGGGTCCCGCTCTGCGGAGGTGCCAGGAGGTGAGCACCTCTGGAAGGTTCTGGTAGCCTGAGGTGGGGTGACATAGCAATGGGTGGCTTTACTCTCTGAGCCTGTTTCCCTGGTTTAAAAATGAAGTCACCACACTAACCTGGTAGGGATGACATCCCTGTGTGGGGCAGGTGGGAGAAGCGACCCAGATGTCCTGCTGGCCAGGGGCGGGTGGGTGGGCACCGAGCGCCACCTCCCTGCCAGACAGCCAGCTGGGCTTCCTTCCTCCCTGACTCTCTCCACCAGGCCTGCTTTCCCTCTGCTGTTTGTCCTCACACAGCCAGAGAGGAAGCCAGTGCCATTCTAGAAAGGAAGGACAGGCAGTGGCCAGGTGGCCGGGCTGGGGCCTGAAGTGTCCCCCTACCCCCTTCTGTGTCAGCCCCCACTTCTCTTCCTTCCAAAGCCCTGGTTCTGGCTCAAACCCGAGATCCCAAGTCCATGTTCTGCCAGGATGCTCTATGCCACTGGGTACTGGACACCATTCCCCAGCACAAGCTCCGTGTTCCCCAGGCCACCCACAGGCTACCACTGAGCCCCAGCTGCAGCCGGAGCTGGCCCAGTGCCGGCACTGTGGCTCCCAGGTTCCCTCTACTGGCCCCTTGGAGAACAGCACCTTGGCAGTGCTGGGTCCCTTCTGGTGACTCCATTCCCCATAACACCCAGGGTGGACTCTAACCTATGGGACCCACGGAGCAGAGGAAGGCCAGGGGGTACACCTGGGCTTCCTGCCCGAGCAGCCACGCCACTGTTACACACACTTTGCAGGGAGAAAATCCCAGAGCTGGCCTTGCACGCTCCAAGAGCATCGGCTGGCATCACCTCCATGGGCTGTCCCCAGCACCCCGGCATGGCTGCAGCCAGTGTTGAGCAGCTGCTGGTATGCACGAACTCCTGGACACAGGTCAGGGGCCTCGTCACCCTGCAGGTGCCCCACTGGAGTGGGCACTGGACAAAATACTCCTGACTCAAGCATAACCCCTGGGGACGACTTTTCCTTCTTGTGCCACAATGTGGGCTGGGGAAGGAGGGACACAGTCTATGACAACCTCCCTGGCTTCCCACCTGTTGCTCTCGGCTGAGTCCCACAGCCCAGGTAATGCCTGGCCCTAGTAGTGCTAAGGTGACGGGCACTTGTGCCTCTACTGTGTGCCTCATTCCAGGGGCTGGGGACCCGGCTGAGAAACAGTCTCAACAGGTCTCTCTCCCCAGTGCTGCCTCCCCTACCCCCTGCTCCAGGCTCCCTCAGCAGAAATGGGACCCAAAGATTGCAGCATCTGCTGGGGAAAAGCAGGGAGGGTCCCAGTGAGTGCAGCCTTCGTGGGAGGGGCCACGGCTGGGATGTGAGCTCTCGAGGCTGGACCTTGTGAGCACCTGGAGGCCAGGGATGAGCTGCTGGAGAGAACTGGGGAGCAGCCAGAGAAAGGGGCTCAGAGGGGCACAGGGTGAGAGGAAGGCACCCACGCTGTCCTGCCCCACAGGCTGTCCTCCGGCCTCTGGCAGAGCCCCCTTCCAGCCAGGCCTGCCAAGGTGCAGCAGCCCATCCTGTGCCACCTGCAGAGGCCCTTCCAGGAAGCTGCCCAGCCCTTGGCCACAGAGGAGGGGACTCAGCCTTTGTCCTCCGAACAAAGCAGATGGTATTAGAACAAGGCACAGAGACGTCAGGGACCTCTCCCAGGATCATGCAGGATTTGATGCAGAGCTGCCCTCCTGGGGCAGAGGCTCATAAGCTCCTAGAGCCTGGGTCAGTTAGAAGAGGGACACGGACACACGATGGACTGGTCACAGCAGGGAGAGGCAGGATTGAGGGGAGATGGTGGGATTTAGAAAGGCTTCCCAGAGGGGGCAATCCTAGGGCAGCAGAGAGGGGGAGAGGGCACTGGGTAGCCCTGCACATGCAGAGTCCCTGGGCAGGAGGACAGGCTGAGCAGGGCCAGCACCAGCCTGTCACTGTTGGTGGGGTGTCTGAATTTAGGGCAAGTCTTTCAGAAAGCAACCTGACACATTGGGTATAGTCCTGTGCAATTGTGAGCCCAGCTATTTGAAGGCTGAGGCAGGTTCCCGCCCTCCTGTCTCAGAATTTAAAAAGGGCTGGGGGTGTGGCTCGGTGGTGGAGGGCTTGTGGGGCCCTGGGTCAATCCTCAGCTCTGCAAAAAACAACTCAGACAAACAAACAAACAACCTGACAAATGCTGCAGAGGGATCCAGATGCATCTAATCTTTTTTTTTTTTTTAATTCCAATTACAGGGAAAGCCTGGTGTTATTATGGATGAGACTGGGGCGGCCCTGGTGGCTCTACCTTTTCAAGGCAGCTGGGCCCAGCCGAGACAGCAGCGGATGTTTTAAATCTCTTTTTAATTAAGGAAAAAGCCTCCACTTGCGTCAGGGATGAGCTGCTGGAGAGAACTGGGGAGCAGCCAGAGAAAGGGGCTCGGAGGGGCACGGGGTGAGAGGAAGGCACCCACGCTGTGCTGTCCGGCCAGGCCGGCCTCCGGCCTCTGGCAGAGCCCCCTTCAGCCCAGGTCCAGCAGCCCATCCCCGTGCCACCTGCAGAGCGGCCCTTCCAGGAAGCTACTCAGCTTCCAGCCACAGAGAATGGGGGGACAGCATGGAGGGCCCGGGCACAGAGGGCTCAGGACCAGCCCTGGAACCAGTCCTCCTCGGCAGTGATGCCTCCTCCCGGCCAGGAACAGGCCTTCCTCTGAGGACCACCCTGAGCGCTGAGTCAAAGAACGGCCAGGTGTGATGGCGCACACCTGTCCAGTGACTCGGGAGGCTGAGGCAGGAGGGCTGCAAGTTCAAAGTCAGCCTCAGCAACTTCACAAGGTCCTGTCTCAAAAAATAAACAGGGCCGGGGGTGTGGCTCAGTAGGTCAGCACCCTAGGTACAGCCCCGGGCACAACAAAAAAAAAAAGAGCAAGGTCAAAGCTGAGGTGCGGCTCTGCTAAAGCACGGCATGAAGCCCTGCACCCAGGGACAAACAGCAAGAGACTCGGCGGTGTGATGGCTACCCGGTGATCCTGGAGACCCCAGAGGCTGGGGCAGGAGGATCCCAAATTTGAGGCCATCTAAGCATCTTAGTTAGACCATGTCTCAAAATAAAAATTAAAAATGGCTGGGGATATAGCTCAGCTCAGCAGTAGAAAGCCCTGGGCTCCATCTCCCCTGCTGTGGCGGAGGG
>NW_026000222.1:2818662-2863707 GCF_001458135.2 Marmota marmota marmota | reverse complement strand
TGTATAAGAGACAGGGGGGGAGGAGGGGGAGGAGGGGAAGGAGGAAAAGACACAAAGTACCTGGCTGCCCAACAGGCTGCTGACCTGGCTACCTCACCCTGCTAGCCCCTGGGCAGAGCCTTGTTGTGGGGGGGCTCTCCTGTGACTGTAGTGCTCAGCAGAATCCCCAGTCTGGGTGCTGTTTTACCCCCACCTGTGACAACCAAAATGTCTCCCAGACACTGCCAAGTGTCCCCTGGGGGTAGGATTTCCAAATAAAGTCTAGGTGCCCATGGGTCATTTTTACTGTGCATGTGCCATGCAGTATTGGGATATACTTGAACTGGACGGCCATTCCTTGTTTATCTCCACGGGGGAACTGGGGATCGTGGCTCGTGGTTTTCCCCTTGAGATCGGGTGGCATTTCATGGGGGTGGGGCTGGCACGGCTGAGAGTTACAGTTAGTTGTCGTCAGCTGTGGCAGGGCCAGGCACCGCCCCTGGCCTGGAGCAGGCATCTGAGAGCTGGCCCCACTGCAGACCTGTAAGCGGCGCTGGGGCAGGGCCTGCACCAGAGGCCCCCACCTCAGGCCGCCCCCCAAGCCTGTGCGCTTCTTCCCCTCTCTGAGCTGACCGTCACGGCTGATCGTCTGTCCACACTATCAGCCCCGAAGGACTCTACATTGCCTTGGCCCAGGCAGTCACCCTCACCCTGTGGGGCCTTCAGAAGGACACGCAATTCCAGGAGGGCGGGCTCTGGGCACCTGCCAGGGGCAGAGCGCGGGGCATTGTGCTGTGGCGGTGGCTGGCATCGGTGCCTGTCAGTGTGCAGCACTTGGAGAGGAAATCCGTGCTTCCTGCCGGACAGAAACACTCCTCGTCCCCCAGGATGCTGTGTTCACCTGTCAGATTGGCACAGATGAACAAAGCTGCTACCACTGTTGGCGCCGTGACCTTCACATGGTGGGCAAAGTGGGGGCCAAACCTGAAGACAGCAGGGGCAGGCCCCCACCACCTGGAACATTCTGCTGCTGGCTGCCTCCCGAGTGCATGGCGGCCCAGTACGCTCACTGAAGTCCTGCTTGCGGAGGGCAGGCTGGGGGCTGGCACACAGGGCGCCCCCTCCAGTGTGGACTTCCAGCTACAGAAGGGGCGGCAGCTCTCAGCGGGGCCCTTTGCCTTGTGTGTTGTCCAGTGGAAGGACCAGGTAGGGTGCTCCCAGCCAGACCCCCGTCTATGCAGCCTGGTGGAGCCAGGCCTTGCTAGCCACCAGGCCCTGGGAGGGAAACGGCAACCCCACAGGCTGGGGGTCCGGTCCCATCAGCCCCCAACCCTGAAGCTGAGAACCGGTCAGTGTGGCCATTAATTCTGGGTCCCTGGAGGCACCGAGGCAGGAGACCTCACTGGAGGCCCAGCAGCGGCCTCCCTGGCCGCCCGGCTCTGAAGGCTCACCCTCCCCTTCACCCACCCTACAAACGCTTTCCGAGCACCTGGTTCGGGCCAGGCCCAGGAGACTGGGCCCCAGGGACGGCAGAGCAGCTGCCCTGATGGCAGGCAGGAGGTTTGGGGAGGAGATCCATGCCTTGCTGAGGTGGGCAGGTCACTTGTTCCACATCTTGTGTCCCTGCTGTGTGCTGGGGCTACAGGATGGACAGGCAGCAGGATTCCTAAGCTGGGGGAACAGGTGTGCAAGGAGGACCTGGAAGTGGGAAGTGCCCTCTGGGTAGTGACCACCAGCGCTGGACAGGAGCCTGTCAGCAGATTACCAGGACAAGGAGGGAGCGTGGCTGTCACTGCTACAGGACTGGCCAGACCCCTCCTTCCCCAGGACAGCAGGTGCTCGAGGTTTAGCTTAAGCTCCGTGACCAGAGAGACAGGCTAAATCCTGCTGTGAGCCCGAGGGCTCCGCCTGGGCTGGGCCAGCTGAAGACCTGGCACTCCTGCCCTCCCTGGCCTCCCAGGAGCTCCCAGGGTGCGGCCCTCCCTGGGGCCTCTCCCTCCTGGACTCAGCCACAGTTAGTGCCCAGGGGGCCATCTGTTCACCTGTGGGCTTGGCCCTGGGACCTGGGTCAGGGCAAAGCCTATAGGGACACAGTAAGTGTCAGGCCTCCACAGCTCCTGACCGCGGCTGTCCTCCCCTGAAACCAGGTGTTCATGCTATCATGGGGCTGACCTTGGGTGAGCTGTGGCCAGTCTTGAACCTGTGAAGGCCAATCAGAAGGATGGCCATCCCCACAACCAGCCACTGGCCAAGGGTCCCAGGCTGAGTGAAGAGGCTTTGAGTCCCATGGGAAAGGCAGTTAGGTGTGGGCCAGGACAGGCAGGTCCCAGCTCCCCCGGGCCTGACCCAGGCAGTACCCTGCCCTCTCGGGTCCCCAACTTCCCCTTCTCCACAGGCTCCCCGCCCTCCCCGAGCCCTCGCTTGGCAAGAAAGACCTGCAAACCCCCAGCCTCAGCCAGACCTGATCCAGAGCAGCCCACAGAACCCTGCCGGCTGCCCCCACAGCGGTCAAGGTCCCGAGAGCAAGGACAGTCTGGGAAACCGTCACAGCCCAGGGGAGCCCGAGAGACCTGCCCCACTCCACGTGGGAGGGACCCTGACGAGGTCTGGGACAGGGAACCTGAACACAAGGTGGCCTCGGTGAACCCCTACACAGTGCATGACCCCAGGACGGGAAACGGGGCGGGACCCACAGCACCTCCCGACTCTCAAGTTCTCTAAGAGTTAAAACTGTTCCCAAAGCAAAGCCTGCTTTAAAAACACCTTAACAAACCCCAATAACAAACCCCACCCGGGACAGTCGCCGTCTGTACGACTCGGCTGGCCCAGGCGTCCTGAGGACTGGCCCGTCTGCCTAGCTCAGGGGACGCCCACGCTGCACTTCCAGGGCCACCGAGAACCACGCGGCTCAGGCGCTGCTCCCTTGGTGTGCCACCCTCTGTGCCCAGGAGAGCAGCAGGAAGACCGCGTGCTTCACCCCCCAGCTGCTAGCCAAGCCCCTCCCAACCCACCGTGTGGCCTTGAGCTGGCCGGTGCTGCCCTGTGCCTCAGTCTCCCTGAATGTGAAGTCACTGTTGCCATCCTGCTGCGTAAGGATGAGCTGTGCCCGGCTCCCACGGACACCATGAGTGCCAGCCCTCAGAGGAGGGGCGCCAGGGAGATGCTCTGGCCATGGCTGGGCCCTCGGGGGAAGGATCCCACAGAACACAGTGCTGGGCCCACTGTCCTCGGGGGAAACAAAGGGTTCTCAGCATAGCCGGAGCCCCCCTCAGATGTCACCCTCCATGTCCCCTTCTCAGACTGGCAGATGGAGGACTTGTTCCTGTCCCACACACCAGAGGGCTTGGAGGGGACGTGATTTGTAGTGGGTTGTACAGTGTCCTCCAAAATTCACACCAACCTAGGACCTCAGAATGTGGCCTTATATGGAAATGAGGTCTTTTTGCAGATGTAATTAGTTAAGAATCTTGTGATGAGCTCATCCCGGATTAGGGGGTCTAAATGCAATGACATGTCCTTACAAGAAAAGGAGAGGGAGGCTCGGACACAGACAGAGAAGGTGCCATGTGAAGACACAGGCAGGCCCTGAGCCAGGGACGCTGGAGCCACCAGGAGCTGGACGAGGCAGGAAGGAGCCTCCCCGGCAGCCCCAGAGAAGTGTGGCCCGTGCCACCTGGACCTCAGACGCCTGGCCTCTAGAGCGGTGGACAGCAGAGTCCTGCTGCTCCTGCACCCAGTCCTGGTCATTTATCACAGAGCCTGGGCACCTGTGTGTGCTGGAGGCAGCGGACCCCAGGCAGTGCCTGCCCACGCCACTCAGACTGGCTCAGAGGGGAGGGGCCAGGCCTCTGTCTTCCTGCAGACGTGACCCTTGGGCCTGTGGAGGCCCAGGTAGGAGGTGGGTGGGGAAGCGCTGGGTGGCCGGGAGTGGAGGGGCAGACTGAAGCCCAGAGAGAAGTGCCCCAGCCCTGGATACCGCACACCTCAAGGGGACGTGGGCCAATCCCATTGCTCTCGTTCCTCCTAGGGGAGTGAGAACAGGTGGTGGAGGGCCTCCTGGAGAGGTACCCACAGCCAGGCTGACTCCAGACTTGTCCTGCCTCCCTGGGCCTCAGCTTCCCCACTGAAAGGTGAGGCTTTGCAGGGAGCACAGGCACCTTCCAGCTCAGAAAGCAGCCAAGATTCTAGAAGATTCCCAAAGCAAGAGGAGGATGTGACAGCCACTGTGAGCCTCAGAGCAGCCAACAGACCACCCAGCTGGACCCTGGACTCCACCACCCGGGTCCCTTAGTGCAGCCACCCAGAGCCTCCCAGATAGACCTGAGATCCCTTAGACCTATCAAATGGAGCCCAGCCTGGCCAATTGGTCCCTCCGCGCTGGTGTCCGGGTTACACTGGATTAAATGGGACAGTGACCCAGGCAGGGGAGGCGGCTGGGTGGCACGGTGCTCGTGCAGCATGCTCAAGGCCCTGGGTTCGATCCCCAGCACCAAATAAATAAATAAAAATAACTTGGCCTACTTATTGTTTTGTTTGTCCCTGTCCCTGGGACTGCCGCAGTCTGGAGTCTGCTCTCTGCTCGGGGGACAGCGCAGCTGCCTTGCTGAGCCCCGCGCAGCCGACCTGTTAGCTCAAAGCACTCTCAGAACCCAGCACACAGCAGGCGCTCAATACACAGTCAAGGGCCGGGTGAAGGGCGCTGAGAACAGTGAGACCCAGAGAGACAAGGTGGCTTTCCCCAGGGCGGCCACGCATGGCTGGTGGACTCCGGGAAAGGGAGACTGCAGTGGATCGGGCCGCCCCGGCAGGCCCTCTGTGGCTGCGGGGGCCACGTGCCCCCGAAGCTGGTCTTGCTCCAAGGCCCAATCCCGATAAAGGACAGAGCTGGGATTTGAACTAGGGAAGTGCCTTGGAGCTGGGCACGTTGTGAAAGGGTCAAGCGGGAGTGGCTGGGTGGTCCCGAGCCCTGGCCCCAGTCTCGGGGCTACAGCAGAGGGGCCAAGGTCCTAACTGGGTCCCTGTCCTGGACTGTGTGCTGGCCTGCTCTACCACTGAGCCACGTCCCCAGCTATAGCCATTTATTGTTGTCTGACCCAGTCATTCCGATTTTGGGGACTTGTCCCAGGGAAGTAATAATAATAATAAAACCAGAAAAAATCAAGATGCCGACGTGGTGTCACCTACACAACAGCCGGCCAGGACAACTCTGGGCGATCCGACGGTCGTTACTGAGGGCTGACCCAGTGCCATCTCAAGAAACACCACCCCAGACCGCACAGGACGCACAGACCACCTGTGGCCGCCGGGGAGGAGGATGGAGGAGGACCGTCAGCTGCGGGGGCCTGTGGGGAGGACACAGGCAGGGCTCCGGGAGGAGGGGGGTCTGCCTTGGCTGGGCACAGGGCCAAGGCTCTGTGCTGGCACTGCCGACGCCTGGAGCCACCGCCACGCCCGTGTGGCCTCCAGAGGCCAAGGCAGGGTGGGCAGAGGCCTGCAGGACCAGAGCCAGCAATGAAAAATGGATGAGCCGCGCCCGGCTTGGGGGCCACTCCAGCACTCGGCTGAGCCAGCGCCGGCCGGAAGGCGGCCCTCTTAAAAGCTCCGGCCCAGAAGCTGTCAGCCTGCCGCCAGGCTCTCAGTCCTGGGGGGTGGGAGCGAGGGCTCAGGTATCGGCAGGGTCCCTGGCCCCCGGTCTGCTTCCCTGGTGGAGCCCTGCCCTTGTCTGAGAGGAACGTGGCTACTGGGTCAGCTCCAGGGGTGGTCCCTTGTCAGACGCCCTGACCTGACACCCAGAGGAGCTCACAAGTCCATCAGGAGGCCAAGCGGGGGACAGAACGGCCTCTCCATGCTGTGCCTCTGAAGCACCCCCAGGGCCCATGCCTTGCGGCTGGGTCCCCAGCCCGCAGCCCTGCTGGGAGGTGGTGGGGCTTGTGAGCACCTGACTTCCCCCTCTCCCACCCCTCCTGCCTTCCTGGAGATGAACAGGCTCCCCTCCCCTCCCCTGCCCCGGGCCGCTGCCAGGGAATTCTGAACCACATGGGCCCCAAGCAACGGGCCTGGTGACGACCCACCGAGGCTCTGAAGCTGTGGGCAGAATAAACCCTCGCTCTGCATAAGTCGTTCATCTCAGGAACTTTGTCACAGTGACGCAAGACGGACTGACAGGGTAGGCACAGGGGAAGGCCCTCAGGTGCACAAGGAAACAAGCTCAAGTGCAGAATCAAACACCGGGATCCACGGGTGTACGCCACCTCGTCCAGTTCATGGAGAGAGAAAGCAGGACGGCAGCAGCCGGGAGCGGGGGAGGGGCCGGGAGTCGTGTTCAACTGTCCAGTCCCCGGCTGGGAACAGGACGTATTATTTCTGGAGGTGGGTGGGGCAGTTTATGCCACCGACCTGTACGCAACCTGTACGCGTGTGTCACAGTTGAGATGGTACATTTTACATTTCGTATATTCTACCACAGCCAAAGAACACAGCAGCAACACAGAGCTGTCCTGCGTGCCAACTCTGCCGCGCACTGGGGGGACCCAGTGGCCACCTTGCAGTCAAGTCTCCAAGACCAGCCCCCACTGCTCACAAATACTCCGCAACTCTCTCTCACCCTCCCTGGGCTCAGCCTGGGGACTCGGAGGGAACCGGGCCCTGGCCACGTGGGCTCCAGCATCCCAGCCCACTTTGCAAACAACACCCCAGTCCTCTCCAGAGGAACCTCTCTGTCCGAGTTGACCCGTCTGGGTGGCGCTGTCATTCAAGATGCCCCGCCCACTCGGGCTCTGGAGCGGGCCAATCAGAAGCCCTCCTGGAGCGATTCCCGGGTCCGCGCCTGGCGCAGAACCTTTCCACCCGCTTCATTTCGTCACTCGCGGGACTCCCTGAGCCTCCCTTTCTGGAACAGTGGCAGTCACAGCAGCTTGCCACCAAGACCCCGCGGGCTGCCTCGAGCTCCAGGCAGGGGCCACCGAGCCCGGTGCCTTTGATGAGAGCAGAAATAAAACCAGTCGGAGCAGCTGGCCCGGAACACACGGTGGAGCGAGTGCTGTGTTCTGGGTGCTCCCGGTGAGCAGGGCCTATTGTGGCCCCGATTTCACAGACCTGGAAGCCAAGGCGCTCGTTCCAGGGCTGCAGCAGCCAGGCGCAGGCTGGAGTGAGGCAGAGCGGTGGTCTGCTGTGGCCCAGCACCTGGAGGACGGGGGCAGGGAGGAGGCCCAGCAGCTAGCTGCTGCGTTCATATGCGGCTATGGGGTCTCGGCCACCACCCTGTGCACCTGGGACTGAGCGTGTCCCCACCTGGAAGACACTCCAGGGACAGCCGGGGTGAAACCAGCACAGCTCTCTGGAGCTAGTCAGGCCCTGGGCCTGCTGCACCTGGCCAGGGGCCGGCCAGGGTGGCTCTGGGACTTTAGGCTGGGAGAGGAGGGATGAGGGCTGGAGCCTGTGTCACCAGGGCAGGACACAGAAGAAGGACAGCGTGGGCTCCTGGGCAGAGGTCTCTTGGGTCGGCCACACGGGTCTGAGGTGCCAAGGGCCATGCAGATGCTGGACAGTAAGGCCACCTCCACCAAGACTACAAACACCCCTCACTGATTCTGTGTCCTTCTAGAACTTTCCCCTCCTGCCTTTGCTCTCAGCCATCCCCCAGCCATGACTCCCGTCTGGGCCATCTCAGGCTCTGGTGTGTTGGGCGACAACCCGAGTGTCTAGCCCCTTCGCTGGGGCCTTCCTCCCTCTCCCCTGCTTGCCTGGGAGTGCCCTCTGGGGCTGAAATGGAGGCCCAAGGGCCCAGGGACTTCCCCACTGCTAACCACCAGTGAAAGGAAGGAGGAGGGTGCAGAGTCAGAGCAAACATTTACAGAGCACCTGCTGTGTGCAGGGCTTGAGCAGGGATGGTTTCCTGCCTCTCCCCTGTCTGGACAGCAGCCCTGGGCCTCCCTGGACCTGCCTCCTACCCCCATCACCCTCGAGACCCCCTCACCCGAGGGCAGAGCCTCCTGCTTACCTTTGAGGCAGGACAGTCTAAGCCCCATGGCGGCTCCTCGGTGGCCTGTGGAGAGAGGAGAGCACTCAGACAGGGCCCGGGGACCTGTTTTGTACTGGCCCTTCTGGGTGACAACAGGAAGCAGCGGGAGGGACACACCATGGGCCACAAGTCATGGCACCTGCTGACTACATTGGGCTGAATTTGCTCAAAAATGGAGTCTGCTGGTGGAGACTTTCAGGGGCCTCAAAGCTAGATATGCTGGAGGGCTGGTGGGCGGCAGCCAGCCGTGAAGGTCGAGGGGAGACCCAGGCTGGGGCTGATGGTGAGAACCAAGACCACCACGCTTCTCCTTCCAGGGCCACAGAGCAATGGCCAGCCATACGGACGGGGACCCTTGGGCCAGGCTGTGGCACTGGCCGGAAGCCAGGAGGGGGCAGGGCTGTCCCTCTTTTCAGTTCAGATTCTTGGAGGCCTAATGGGTTAAACCATAAAGGGGCACTGTCCCCAGTCCCTGGGAAACGAGGATTGTCCTAGCCCTGTTCCTTGGAATTCTGAGTAATTGGTGAGCACAGTGGTGCACAACGGGGACCCCAGCTACTCAGGAGGCTGGGCAGGATCACAAGTTCAGGCCACATATCAGTGAGCCCCTGTCTCAAAATAAAATAAATAAAAAAGGGGTAGGGAGAGTGGGAGAGCACGTGCCTGCCATGCTCAAAGCCCTGGGTTCCTTCTCTAGTACCAAGGTCCAAAAAAAAAAAAAAAAGGAGTCTTAATAATTCATCCATAAAGATGCAGCCAGTGGCCTGGGGCCCTGCATGCTCCCGTCTCTCCACCTCAGGGACACTCTGCGAGGGACTCCTGCTGCCCCATTTTGCAGATATGGAAGTCAAAGCTCAGAGAGGTCGTGTCGGCTGCCCAAGGCCACCAGCTTAGTGGAATGTGGAGCTGGGAGCAAGGACTTCCCTGACTCTGGGGCTGGAGTCCCACCTGGCCGAGGCAGGGCTCGGTAGGCCCATCTGAGGGAGACCCAGAAGGGCCCAGGCAGTCCGGGCCCGATGGCAAGTGAGGGGGCTGGGACAGGGCCAGAGCAGAGGAGCCTGGAGAGGGTCTCCTGAGGAGGTCAGCTTCCTGCTTGAGGAAAGTGCTAGTGGACACCAGTGGGCTCCAATCAGACTGACACTTCCGGCCTCCTGCTCCTAAGGGGGGCCCAGTGGAAAAGCTGAAACGGACAGTGGACAGAGGGAGCAGATGAGGAAAGGAGGAGATTCTAGAGACCATAAAAGAACAGCCCCCACCCCCACCGACTCCCAGCTCGGAGGCCCCTTCTCTCTGCAGAAGTCTGTCCCTGTCACTTGGGCACTGAGCCTGCTGCTTGCTTGCCGTCTCTGTGTCCTGTTCTTGGCTGAACGGAGACCATAAACCCAGCAGCCCTAGATGGCAACACACTCAGAAAGGGGAGATGCTGCCACCCTGAGGGGTCCCCTCCTCTAGAGGCGGCCTGGCGCTGAGCACGTTCTTCATCCACGGAGAGCGGCCTGAGTGCCAGGCTCTGGGCCAGGTTGGCTGGTAGAGGCCCCATGACCCCTCGTTGTCCTCTGATGGCACAGTGGCCTGGGGTGCTCCTGCTTCCTCCCTGACTCTCTGTTGCTGGGGTCAGCCCTGCACCCCTTTCCAACTTTCTCCCGGCCTCCCCACCCGCAAGGAACATCTAGTACAATTCCTACCCTAACCGCTGATCTTGGAGGACCCAGACCACCACAGGTGGGCACATGGCCACAGAGGGCACCTCTCCGGAATCTGCCTGCTCACATTGGCAGATGGACAGGTAAACCAGCCCCACAGGGGCAGGTGGGGCAGGGCAGGATGCCATCCTGTGGGGATGGAGGAGAGTTTGGCTGGACCCAGGGCTGGCATCCCCAAATATAGGCAGGAGTGACCCAAGCAGGGCACAATGCTCTGGAAGCAGGAAGAGATTGCGAAGGTCCCGGGAAGACAAAGGTCTGTGGGAGGACCCAGAGACGGGAGGTCAGGGCGGGCTCAGGTGGGGGAGCCGGGGGTGAGCCTCCAGTTTCCGGAGGCCAGTTACAGCCTCCAGATGTCATTCTGAGGACATTGAGGAGCAAGTCTGCTAACCCAGGGCCCCAGCCCCTTGTCTGCAGGTGGTGGCACTGTGGAGCCACAGTCAGTGTTTGAACGAGGCCCCAGGGACGGGGCGCTTGCTAAGGCCCAAGGAGTGTGAGTGGTGGGGAGCCCAGTGTGGCCAATGGCAGGTCCACAGGTGGCAAGCCCGAGATGTCCACTAGAAGATGGCCTGGGGGCCTGGGAGAAGGGGGAGAGGTGACAGGCAGGTACTGGTGGGGCAGGTGCAGGCCTGAGGCCTGTCACGTCAGGCGCTGGCCCTGCTGCGGTCCTGCCATGCCGGGTGGCACAGACCTGGCTCTGCGGCTTGGGCACATTCACACCCCACACTTCACCTGCCTCATCTGTGAAGTGGGGACTGCCTGGCCACACGCCGCGGTCACTGCTGCAGCGCACGTGAGCAGTGAGTGTCAGGAGGTGAGGACGGGGTCCCTGCTGGACACACAGCAGGAGGATCTGGAGGGGGGAGGCAGAGGCTCCTGGCAGCCGGGCCTTGGTACGGCACTGTCCACGTGGACTCTGGAGCAGCGGCCTGGACGCCCCGCAGTCCGGGTCCCCTGACCCAGGATCTGCACTGTCACCACAGCGAGGGGAGGAGAGTGCTGTGGGCACTGATCACTGAGAGCTTTCCCAAACCCTGCCTGGGCTCACCCCCAGGGGGCCTGGGTGATGGGTCTGGGGTGTGGGCTGGCACCGGGTTTAAAAGCTCCCGGGGATTCCAATATGCAGGAGGAGACATCAGGGAGGGGAGGGCCCTGCCTGCAGGAAGGCCCAGCTCTGGAGCCTTCGTGGTGACCACTTTGTGTCACCTGCGGTTAGGCCACACTTCCAGCCACCCCACCAGCCTGGGGTTGCTCCTATCCCCACTTCACAGACGGGGAATGAGGCGAGGGAGGTGAGTTACTTGCACAGGGCCGTGGGGGCTGCAGCATGGAGCGAGGGCTCAACCAGCACTTCCGACTCTTCCCACCACCAGGCAGCGCGAGATCGTGGGTCCCAAGAAGCACAGAGTCCCAGGAGTGGCATGGTGGGCGCACCCCGCCTGTCCCCGCTTGCCCTCCCCGAGCTGGGTCTCCTGTCCCTGAGGCTGCCCGCCCTGCCCCGGGCCCCCGCAGTCCTGACGCGTTCAGGCCCCGAGCTCTGGCCTAGGGAAGACTGTGCTGTGTGGCGGCAGCAGCACCTCCCAGAAGGACTGTCCCCAACTGACAGGCTGAGTCCCCGGGGCTGACCTGCAACTGGAACACTGCCTATAGGGAGACCCTCGGGGACGAGGCCAGGGAGGAAAGAAGAGGATGGGGACCAGTAGTGGCTCCAGCCTGGTGGCACTGGAGACCCAGAAACTGGGCCAGGTCCAGCAGACACAGCATCAGGGGCTCGTGTCCAGGTGACAACTTAGGCTTCCTGCTGGAGGGTCCCGTGTGGCTCAGCCATCTGGGCCCAGGCTGCCGTGTACCACGGTGCCACCACCTCTGACCAGGACGCGCAAAGGCAGTGGGCAGGGGAGCGGCCGGGAAGGCGAGGAGAACATGCTGGGCTCAGTGTTCTCGTGTGCCACCTGGGCATAATGCCACCAGCCTCCAGGACAGGGCTGGATTATTTGTCACTGTGGCCTTCCTCATGTCATCATCCCTGCCACCATCCTTGCCATTGCTATCACTGGGATTGTTATCGTGTAGAGTCACCAGGCACCTTCAAGGTGCTGCACAGAAGACCATGAGATCCTGCAGCGCGGTCCCCACTGAGTCGTTCTGGGGACAGGCAGGCATGGAGGGAGTGTGGAGCTGCCCCACTCCTCGGTGACAGGGCCAGCCCCTGTGGGACTCAGGTGCATCCATATGAGAGTCCCCGGGTGACCTAAGGGCCTGGGAGCAGGAGCTGAGGCTCAGAGGTGAGCTGGGCCTCCAGATGTAATTCTGAGGACGCTAAGGAACGAGTCTGCTCACCCAGGGCCCCAGCCCCTTGTCTACAGGTGGTGGCACCCCCAGGGCACAGGGACCCCGCATGAGGGTCACCTTGCTCCCCACCACCTTCCTGGACGCAGCTGATGGGCGCCAAGCTCACTCTCTCGGAGGCTGTCCTGGGCTGAGTATCCTCTAAGAACAACTCCTGACCTGACAAGACTGAAGAGGAGCTCAGGTGCGCAGCCCTCACGGCCAGCGGAGGGAGCTGCAGCCCTGGACTACGGACTCCAAAGCCGGGGCCATTCCCGCGCTGAGCTTTGGCGCCATGTCCTGCGAGCCCCCAGCTTTGTATTGTTTGAACTTACTACCCACGAAGACACATTGAAATCAGAAGGAATGGGAGGGGCCCGAGCGTGGCCAATGGCCCAAGAGTGAGAGGAAGGGACACCTGTGATCCCAGCTACTGCAGGAGGATCCAAAGTTCAAGGCCAGCCTGGGAAACTTAGCAAGACCCTGTCCCAAAATAAGAGAAGACAAAAGGCTGGGGACGAAGCTCCCCATGGGCTCCAGCGCATGGTGGGGGCCCTGTCGCCCAGCACTGGGGTCTCTTCACACGTGTGCAGGGGGTGAGCCCGCCCTTGGTGTTTCCTTCTCTTTAAACCCTGGGAGGCTGGGGAGTGCACCACAGTTTCCCATCAAACAGGCTTTTCCTTGCACAGAGGGATAGTAATCTCCCCACACCAAATGGCCACAGGACTGTCCAGTGATAGTGGGTAATATACAAACCAACTTCCTCCTGCAGGGGTCCCCCTGACAGGGCGAGGGAGCACACCACACAGTGGCACTGCCAGGGAAGGGCGCTCTCCCAAGCTGTGGCCACCTTGTCCCAGCAGCCTTGGAGGAAGGAGCCACAGCTACCAGTCCACAGTGGTGGCCGTGCCAGCTTGCCTGCCAGGTTTTCAGCTCAGACAGAAAAGTAAAACAAGGAGTTTGCCAAGTCCCTAAGATGTGGCGGTGAGGTCAAGGCACGGAGCCGTCTGCTGGTGGGGTGACCCTGCTGTTAGAATCCCGGCCTCGCTCAGTACTTTGGTGGGTCCTGCAGGTTCAGCTCCAGTGGCTGAGATAAGCTCTCCTGGAATGAGTGGGACACACCCAGGGCTGGAGGGGGCTGGGGTGCCAGGGCAAATGGAGCATGCCCATTTGGGGCACATGCACCCTAAGAATCAGGCACTGTTGATCTGCACTTAAATTTGGCTGAGTGTCCCTGTTTCCCTTTGCTGAACGTGGCCACCCTAGCAGAGGTGGGTTCTGATGTCTAGGTGGCCCAAAGAAGAAACTGAATGCTCAGGAGGGAAAGTGACAGATGGCAGTCAGACTGGAGCTCCACCTGGCTTGGTCTCTGCAGAGCCACCTCCCAGATGAAATCAGAACAGGCCTACAGAGGTGGTGAGTCACCTAGCCCCACCTCCTTAACAAAGACCTTCTTCAAGGACCAGGGGGTGGGGGAAGAGTCAGGGCTGAGGAACGTGTTAAAGCCTAGGTGGGTGGACTTGGTAGGCAGAGAAGGTTCCATGCCAGCTGGGGAAGGCTGGCCAGGACCCCACCTGTGGACTCCTGTCCTTGCCACAGACACAGAGAAGGGTGCGGACCACACCTCTGCATCTCGGTTTTCTTTGGAAAAGGCACTTCCTCCTTGCAACGGGATTAGAATCTCTGCAATTCCAGGCCAAGGGCTGTGCTAGGGACAGATGCTGGCACCAGATGCCGCCTCCAGGTCCACAGAGGGCATACCCGATTCTCAGCAGGAGGACCTGCAGGAGGCCACGGGCCCCAGGGAGGCTGGCAGCTGCCTGGCCACAGCCTGTCTCCAATAGGAGGAGGGGGCAAGGTGCCCACTGAAACCCTACTGGGGCCTGGGTCTCGGCCTCCCACTACCCACACCCCCTCTGGGCCACTGTGATGGCTCCACGCTTGGGCTGTGCACACCTTTCTGCATGTTGCAGGCCAATGAAAACATAGGTCAGCCAAGGAAGCACATGGACGCAAGAAAAAAGTGTCCTTTGTGCTTTCTGTCTGTGGACTGTGGAGCCACAGTGGACAGGGCACAGGGGAGGAGAGCACTTTTGGAAGTCCGGTTACTGCTGGTGGGGAAGGCAGCACGGCTAGGAGGAGCATGGGGCCACATGTTCTGCCTCTTGGTCTGGGGTTCACGTGTGTTGGGTGTGAATTACTGTGTGTTGTCCCCCACTGATCTGTGTGAAGTCAGGACACGGAGCCGTCTGCTGGTGGAGTGACCCTGCTGTTAGAATCCTGGCCTCGCTCAGTACTTTGGTGGGTCCTGCAGGTTCAGCTCCAGTGGCTGAGATAAGCTTTCCTGGAATGAATGGGACACACCCAGGGCTGGAGTGGCTGGGGTGCTGGGGCAAATGGAGCATGCCCATTTTGGACACATGCACCCTAAGAATCATGCACTGTTGATCTGCACTGTGTGTGTGTGTGTGTGTGTGTGTGTGTGGTGCTGGGGAAGGAACCCAGGACCTTGCACATTCTTAATCTTTCTAGGGTTGGGGCTATAGCTCTGAGGTAGAGCACTTGCCTAGCATGTGCAAGGCCCTGGGCCGGATGCCCATCTGTGAAAAAAAAATAATAAAAATTTTAAAATAGTGCATGTGTGTGTGTACCTAAAGTCATTCCACTGGGGCTTACACTCACTGGTCCACAGGCCTGGCTGGGCCTCAACCATAGACAAAGGCCCTTCCCTGCAGGGCTCCAGGGGAGCAAGGCCTCATGGCGTGGGTCAGTCACTGTACCTGTGCAGGCCTCTGTTTCCCACCTTTAAAGCAGGGATAGGAACAGAATTTGGTCAGGGGTCTGGTATGAGGTTGTGAGCAGAAACCAGGGTGGCACAGGAAAGTGCCAGGTAAGCACCAAACAGCCCTGATCCAGGCGTCAGCCGGAAGCTCCCTTTCACACTGAGGAGGGACCTGATCTCTGCTGGGGGAACCCTCCTCCTGCCTGAGCCCCCCACTGGCCCTCCAGCACCAAGGGCTTCCAGGCAGAGATTAGGCGGGAGCTCTGGCCTCCTTGGGCTGGTGAAGGGATTAGGTCTTTCCATAAATACTCAGCCTCCCTCCCAAGCAGAGGACCAGTACCCAGGGGTGGGGACGCACAACATGAGGTGGGCGGGGCCTGGACAGGTAAGGGTTGCTTTCTGTGGTTAGTATAGCCCAGGACAGGGCCTCCTGGAAGTGGGGAGACGGGTATTGGAGACACCAGAGCCTGCTACTCAGGGTGCGTCTCTCTGAACCTCAGTTTCCTCATCCATCAAATGGCTGTCCTTCCACCAAGCCTGCACAATCTCAGAAGTGCCTGGGCAGGGCTGCCTTTCCAGCCCTCTTGGCGGTGCCTCCCGGCTGCTCAGCCTGCACGGACTGCTGCCTTGATTTCCATCACTGTCTGACAGCCAGAGTTCCCACCGGCCTTTAGACCCCGCCCACCACAGTCTCTGGGGAGCTGCGGGTACCCTTTTAATGAGCGCCTCCCCCAGTTCCGCCAGAGCTCAGCCAGCCAGGAGAGGTGCGCCTGCGTTCACACTGGTCGCCCTNCACAGCCTGGCGGCTCCCCACCGTGCGCCCTTCCCCGACTCGCGCGAGCTCCCTGCCCGCAGCTCCGCAGCCTGGGTGGTGAGAAGGGGCGCCTGCCAGGGTTCCTTGCCCACGCCTTCGCCTGGACTGCGGAAAGGGGAGGGATGCAGAGGGGACACTACCGTCCATCATCCCCCAGCCCCTGAGGACAATCTGTGGCTCAGGACCCTTGTGATCATCCCGGGTTGGGGCCGACACTCTGTTCTCCACACAGGCCTCTTCACCCGCCTCTGGGAGTGAACCTGGGTCGAGTGGCTGCAGACGAGGGTGGGGTCATCTGCGGGCCCCCAGGCCTGCAGGCTTTCGATGATGACCCACTGGCACTAGCTTCCCAGGTCCCCTCCAGTGTATGCAGAGGCCCTTCATCCGAGGGTTTCTCAGGAGGCACCCCTTCCCTGGAGGCCTCTGTAGACACTGCCTAGCTCAAAAAGAGGGAGAAGAAGGACCCCTAACATGTTTCTCATGTCACTGTCACAGCCTGTTGTGCCATCCCCACCTACAAACCTAAGCTCTCCACATCCTGTGCTCTGTGTGCATATGGAGCTTAGAAGGGGAAACAGAGTCCCAGAGCAGGAAAATGACATTCCTTTGGAGAATGTGGGGAGAGATTGCAGGAAGTGGAGTCAGCATTTCCTAGCCATGTGTTCTTGCTTTAAGTCACTCCAACAAATAGAAGGGGACAGGGTTAGACAGAATGCTCCTTCCCCACTGTCCCCACCCTCCCGGAAGGGATGGGAACTGCTGGTGCACACCTGTAATCCAGCGACTTGGGAGGCTGAGGCAGGAGGATTGTGAGTTCAAAGCCCCCTCAGCAATTTACTGAGGCCCTAAGCAATTTAGCAAGACCCCGTCCCAAAATAATAAGAAGGGCTACAGATGTGGCTCAGTGGTTAGGCGGCCCTGGCAATCCCCAGCACCAAAATAAATAAATAAATAAATAAATAAATAAATAAATAAATAAAGGAGGGATGGGGTCTGCAGTTGGCCTGTGCCATTGGCCCCCATGTGTCCCCAGGGGAGACCTGTGCAGAGGAGCTCAGAGACCTGGGGGTGGGGGGGTCCTGATGAGCTGAATGTGGGCATTTCAGGGCAAGCATTATGCCCCTGCTGTGTGCTAAGGGCTTCACTGGGCATGGGCTGCTTGTGCCGAGGCCTGGAAGCACAGCTTCTCGTGCGGTCATCTGTAGCCTCCCAGCCCTGCTGTCCCCAGGTCGGCGCCCTGTGTAGGATTCATATCTGTCTCCCCCTGCACTGCTGCTTCTTGACTTTCTCCCGGGGGGCTCCTGGTGCCAGAGTCCCCAAGAGTTCCTGGGCCCCTGGAAGTGCACCACCGCTCACAGGTCCTGGGTGGCCAAGGGTCCTGTATCCACTTCTTCCTCAGAAGAGCTATGGGCAGGGTTGCTCTGAACTGTGTCCTCTGGTGGTGGCAAGGGAGATATGAGGAAGCCCCCGGGGACCAGGCACAGTCCCTGCGCTGTTCTTGTTCCAGAAGGGCAGGAAAGGATGAGGAGGACATTTCTGCAGCAGAAAAGCCCTGAGCAGGCTGAATGCTCAGAGCGCAGAGCTTTGCCCTCGGGGGAGGGTGTCCAGCTCCTCAAAGGAGAGGAGGGGTCCTTTCATTCCCACCAGTAACGACCCCGAGGGCATATTGTTTTCCCAGGTGGCGAGCGGCCTGTCTGGCTCTGCCTGGCTCTAGTCCAGGGCTCTCCTAACAGCCCCCAGTCCTGCTGGAGAAGGGGATGCACTTCAGAGGAGCAGGAGTGTGTGTTGTCACCTGCATGGTGCTGAGCCAGGAAGGGAAAGATTGAGACTCATCTGCCCCCTCTGCTTCTGGAGGCTTAGGATTTGTGTCATAGCACAGGGCTCCAGGTGGGCTCTACCACTTTGGGTCCCATCCTTACCTGAGCACTGAGGGACACTGAGCTTCTCTGGCTCCTACCCACCAGGTACTGGTAGCTCTATCCCCCAAAGTTGTAACAATCAAGAACATCTCCAGACATTGCCAGGGTCCTTTGGTTAAGAACCCCCCAGTATTTTTCAGGGGTTCCCAGTCCTGGCTGTATGCCAGAATCCCCTGGGGAGCTTAAAACCAATAAATGAAAATGAATCAGATCGCTCAGGTCCTGGTCTTGCTCCAGGGGTGGACTTAATTGTTCCAGGCAGGTCCCAGGCCCAGGTTTGCAAAACCTTCCAGGTAAGCCAGGTATGGTAGTACACACCTGTAGTCTCAGCACTCAGAAGCCCGAGGCAGGAGGATCACAAGTTCCAGGTCGGCCTGGGCAACTTAGAAAGACCCTGTCTCAAATAGAAAATGAAAGAGAAAGCGCTGGGGTGCTGCTGGGGGTGCAGCACTAGCCTTGCGTGGGCCCAGCTCTGGATTCCTTCCCCAGCACCTCGAAAGAAAAAAATAAAATCCCGGGTGATGCTGACAGTCTGCTGTGCCCGAGATCAGAGGGTCCAGCCTCAAGAGCCTACCTGGGCTTCGCTCCCGGCAGCATCCTGCGGCTGCGGCTGGGAATCATGTTGGAGTAAGTGTGGGTGTGTGTGTGTAGGCCACAGGAGCGCCCACCCTGGGGAACATCCCTGCTCTTGAGGTGAGGTGGTGGTGCTGCTGCTTGTAGGGCCCATGAGCTCTGAGAGGAGGGTGGCCTCACTTGCCCACCCTTGGAACAGCCACAGGGAGGCTGAGAGCAGCCTGAGGGGAAGCCTGCGAGCCACGGCCCTGGAGCCCAGGCCAGTGCTGCCCCTGCACTAGATCAGAACCCCCTGGAGTCTAGGGCCAGGGTCCCTCAAGCATGGCCTGTGGTGGGGCCTCTGAGCATGCCCTCTGTCCTCAGCCCTGAAGCTCCCCCCGCAACCAGAGCAGGGCTACAGAGGAAGCAGAAGAGGACCCATTGGGCAACAGCTGCCCTCCCTTCGGGGATTAGGGGCTCAGGCAGTGACCTCCTATGGTGACCCCTCAAGTTCCAAACTCACTGAACAGGGACCCTGTACCAGGAAGACCCTGCCCTCGAGGACATCAGAGTCTGAGTACAGGAAGAGTTTTAGAGAGGGCAGTCCAGGAAAGGACTGAAGTCCTAGGTCAGGGCACAGCTCAGGGGCAGAAAGGAACCCTCCCACTCCCTGAAATGACCTTCCTGCTGCTTCCCTCCACCCAGGTGGTCCCTGTCACCTTTGTAGCTACGAGCAAGTGTCCTCTGCCAGTTTGGAGCCACATCCTGTAGGTAGCCAGTCCCTTGGGCCAGGGGCCCTGTCTCCTGAGAGCAGGCAACCCTCAAGTCCTTGTGCTCGGCCGCCATTGAGCACTTAGCATCTGGGACGGAGCCTGTACCAGGTGTGCATCAACAGATGCCACAGACACACGGAGGTGTGCTGAGAGAAAGCAGGACCGCAAGTCCTCGGGTCCCCGGGGGCCAGGAAAGCAGATGCAGCCCAAGTAGAGAAGCAGATGCCAGGGCCCGTTCCCAGAGGAGACCATCTGCCAAGTGCCAAGCAGTGGCTGCCTGGGAAGCCGCAGGAAGCGGCTCTGTGTGGCCTTTTGCCCAGGAAGGGGAGGCTGGTCCCATCTGTGTGGCCCCACTCTGTGTCCCCGCAGTTTCCAGTGCCAGAAGTAGCAGGGTGGATGCTGAAGCGGGGGCTTCCCATGGGGGGAGGGGGACTGCACAGAAGAGGGACCATGCTGAGGGAAGAGGAGGGTCAGGTGTGCAGGTCATGGACACTTCAGGACAGGCCCTGGCCTAGCCTAGCCTAGCTCAGAACAGCCTCCAGTGTCAGCTATGGGTGGACAGCGGGGGCCCCGTGGGAGTGAGAAGCTCTGGCCCTCCCGGGCCACCCACCCTGGTTCAACCTCCCATGTCCAGGAGTGCCACCGACTCACACCCACTTTAGAAGGATTCGGACACAGAGAGGCCCCCATCATTTCTGGGAGGGGTCACAGAGGATGGAGCTGGGGGAGACCATCTGTCCATTCACAGCCCCAGTAGTTTCCACGGCATGTCCACTGAGTGTGGTGGCAGGTTAAAGAGGGCTGACCGTCCTCCATTCCTCTCCCCATCCAGAGGCCGGGCTGATTCCCTGCTGCGGAATGTGGGCTGGCCCCAGGATGAGTGGCAATGGAATGGCACAGAAATGGCACTCTGTAGTTCCAGAACTGAGCCTTCGGGATCCTGGGGGCTTCTGCATCCTGTTCTTGAATGCTTGCTCTTGTGTGCCCCAAGTTCATGTTGACAGCCCATCCCCCCGTGCAGTGTGTGACGAGGAGGGCTTCAGTGAGGAGCCTTGCCTTTGTGCAGTTAGTGCCTGTGAAAGAGGCTCCAGGGAGCTCCTTCCTCCGGGGAAGGTGCCATCTTGGAAGCAGAGCAAACCCTCATCAGACTCTGAACCTGCCGGTCCCTGGATCTCGGACTTCCGGCGTTTTTGTTGTTTATAAAGTACCCACTGTAATTATTTTGTTACTGCAGCCTGAACAGAGTCAGAGAAGAGGCTCCTTCTTGGGACCCAGCTGCCGTGCTGAGGGGTGCCTAAGCCGCTGGGAACACTCTGCCTGAGCTCCCAGCTGACGACAGTCACCGAGTCTACCATGCGGGTGTGCCAGCTGCCACTCCAGCCCAAGAGGGCATCCCATGACAGCAGGTCCTGCCAGTGCGAGGAGCTGCCTCAGAACCACTGGCCAAGACTGGGCAGCCACAGGACTGGGAGGAAATGGCTGTGGTTCCCAGCTACAAAGTCTTGGGATATTTGCTATACAGCAAAAGACAGTTGAGACAGCTCCTTTTGGGTGCCAGGCAAAGATGCGTTCCAAGTTAACAACGTTTCTTTAAACGTTGTTAAATCCAAACAAGTTAGGGTTACGAAGTGGTTTTAACGGCAGCTAGATTCTCCCTGCACTGGGGGTGAGCCCAGGGCCTCACACATGCTGGGCAAGGCTCAGCACTGAGCTATATCTCCAGCCCTTTTTATTGTTATCTTGCGACAGGGTCTCACTGGGTTCCCCAGGCTGGCCTTGAACTTTCAGTTCTCCTGCCTCAGCCTCTGGAGTATCTGGGATTGCACAAGGAAACGTACCCTTCATGTTTATTACCCAACTGGAGGAAACCAAGAATCTGCTCTATGTCCTTGAGGTCTTTCCCTTAGAGATGTGGTGTCCGTGTGGGGCCAGGAGAATCTGAAACAGCGTCTGCTGGACTCATCAGGTCGGCAAAGCAGGCCTCCCTTAGCCACCCCGGGAGCAGCCGTGGGGAGAGAAGCAGCAGGGTCTGGGATCCACTGACCTGGGCCCATGAGCCCCTCATGGGAGGTGTGGCCTTGAGAAAGTCACTGTCTCTCAGAGTCTTGGTGTTCCACCTGAGATGAGGGGAGGTGCACTGGTCCCGAGGATGGAGTGAGGGTGAATAGTGAGCGAGAGACCAGCACCGTGGGTCAGAGCCCAGACCACGCAGGGGCACCCGCGTCCAGCTCCTCGAGTCCCACCCACTGATGGACTCGGAGGCAGCGTTGCTCGACCCTGCAGAGGAGCGCCTCACTCTGCTGTTCCGAGGCACAGGTCGTGGGCCTGGGTTCCTGCCCAGCATCTGGCTGGAACACTCACCCAGATGCCCCTCGGTGTACGCTGTCGATGAGGGCTGTGCCCTGCAAAATCAGGTGTAAAGCGACACCAGAAAACAGCCCCAGGAGCGTCCAGGCCATTGCACCCCACAGAAAAAACATCACTCTGCAACAGCGGAAGTCACAGGAACTGATGGCCACTCCCTCAAAATAGAGCTAGTCAGACAGCGCCACGAGAAAAGGTAGCCGAGCCCAGCTTGGAGTTACTGGAGTCACCACCCACACATCACATCTCGGATGAACGACCTCTGGGGCCCTGAGGTGAGCAGCTGGGAGGGGAGGTGGTGCTGGAAGAGATCAGGAGCCGGCGCAAAAGAGGAAGAGCCAAAAAGCAGAAGCAGAGCTGCGTGGTGGGAGGGGAGAGAAAGGCCACAGGCCTGCGTGGCAGTCACCCCCTCCCACAGAGGGGCAAGGCTGGTGAGGGAGGTCCAGCTGGCTACGTCCCCTGTGAGTCCCACACATCTGGAGCTCCAGCCACGCTGGACACATCTGATCCTCCTCAGCACCTGCATCCTGCCCATCTCCTGCCAGTGTGGCAGTCTGGAGGGGACAGGAGCCCTCTGCCATCAGAGTTTGCAGGCCAGCAGAAAGGAGGAGTGGTGGCAAGATTAGCCTGCAGAAGCCAGGCCGGTGATGGAGTGTGGGCAGCACCCGGCAGGCAGGTCAGTGGTGGCCTGGCAGCCAGCAGGCTCAGGCATGTGGACGCTGCAGCCGGGGTGGGGCAGGGTGGAGCCCGGAGGTACCTGGAAAGCCACTCTGTTCTGGGAGAGTGTGGGTGGGAGTGGGGCAGAGAAATCAGTCTGGGCTGGGGTTGTGGGGGAGAGGACAGCACCTGGGCCAAGCTCTCCAGGAGCCCATCAACCTGCCCCAGAGCTGCGGGGAAAGCAAACCACAAGAACCCCGAGAGGGCCCTGCAGCCAGGAGAGGGAATGAGGAGACCTCGGGTGCGTTCTGGAAGGCAGGCGGACTGCACTCCCCTGTGCACAGAGCATCCCTGGAAGGTTCCAGCCGTGAGAAAGGCGGCGGCCCCAGAGGTCCTGGCCGTGCTGCCCTGCCCTCTGCTTCTGAAACAAGGATCACAAGAACTGTCACCTGAGGAAAAGTTAAATAAGCAAGCGGCAAGGCAGAAGCCGAGGACAGTGTGTTTGAAGACTGGGAAACTTGTGCCTCACCAAATTTGGTCCTGGTGACAGTTTCAGGACGTTTGAAAGCAATGCAAGCTTAGCTGGTGAGCGAGCGTTCCTGAGAGTGCACCGTATCCTGCCTCAGCCGACCGCGATAGCTAAGTCACGTTTCGCCGAACACTGCCATTTCAAACCGAAGACCGACGACATTGTTTTTCCAATGTTCAGAACAAAACCATTCAATGATGGGTTTAGGTGGGATTCTTCCAAGCTCACTGGCCCTGGGGTGGGACCGCCCAAGCAAAGCATTTGGAGGCCCCAGCCTGGCTGGGGTGAGGCCATGGTGTGGGAGGTTGAAGTGGGGGGTGCATCTCAGGCGGGCATGTGGGACGGGATTGGTGGCCACTGGATGTGGCAGGGGAGGGAGGAATTGAGGACGGCTGCAAGATTTCAGCCCACGGAGGTTCGGTTTGTTGAATTAATTTTCATATCACCCAAATCGGGAAATAGTGGGTCTGGGAACCACGTTGACAAAGATGGGTGCCCCAAGGATGGGTGCCCCGTGAGCTGAGGAGCCAGGGGCTTGTGAGCAACAGGCAGGAGGATGATGTTGCCCGTCACACACTGAGGTGTCCTCCAGGGACAGTGATGTCATCTATTCAAGGGCACATCCTCACCTGTCCACACACCTTGACAGGAAGCCAGGAGGCAGAGCCAGGCAGAGGGGCATAGATGACCAAAGCCAAGGTCAGAGGCCACCCACATCTGGGCATGAGCTGACCCCTCCCCTTGGCCGTACCTTACAGGTACCGTGGGTGCAGGCCCAGCATGGCAGGTGGAACTGTCTGGTGGGGATGGAGGCAGCTGGGGGTGAGTGGGCTCAGGGGAGGAGCCGAGGCCACAGCCAGAGCTGAGGAGGAGTCCAGCACCAGAAGAGGACAGAGAGCTTGGAAAGGAGACTCAGGACCCACAGGTGTGGCTTCTGGGGACAGCAGAGGACAGACCAATGGTCCTGCGTGCCCAGTAGCTGGAGGATGTCTCTGTGCACCTGTGCAGCCTTGCACAGGTTGGTCACCGCTTGTCATGAAGAAGGGACTAATGCCATTCTGAGGCATCATGTCCTAAGGCCATGAGGGTGTGCAGAAGACCATGCTCAGCTCTGTCTGGCAAACCAGTAGGCAGACTTGCAGCAGTCCAGTTCTCTGTGAAAGCCCAGCTCAGTGCAGAGGGCAGCTTCAAAGCCACCCTTCCTCAGGCACCAAAGTAGGTACTGCAGGGAGCAGGCCAGGCCCGAGCCTGCCCAGGCACTGTGCCCAGGGCCCAAGCACAGCCCTGGCATTCTGTCCAGGGAACTCTGGGGCAGGCAGGCGGCTGGCTCAACCTTCTGCAGAGGGGTCCTGGCCCTGGTGGGCTTTGGGTGAGCTTCAGGGTCAGCAACAGAAGGAGGGAGCGTCACATGGAGGGCCAGGGTGCTTGCCTCCAGTCCCTAGGGGTCTGAGCTGTCCCATAGCATGTTACCTCCCTATGGGACGAGGGGCACTTTGCCAGGCCTGTGCAGGGGAGGCTGCCGGGAGTGCTCAGCCCACTTCCTGCAGCAGGGGAAGAGGAAGGAGGGGTGTCAGGAGTGCTCCTCAGGCACGGGCCTCTGCGTCGAGGCCGGGGATGGGCCGAGGGCTCCAGGGCTTCATGGTTCTTCTGCCACGTCTGGTCACTCACACATGCACTCATCTGTCCACCATCCCTGTGTCCAGGAAGCTTTCCTGAGTGCCGATCCTAAGGCACCAGGCCAACTAGGCCCCAGACCAGCAGAAAGCTAGTTCGAGTCACAGGTGCCATTTAGGGTTTCCTAGTAGCCACATTAAAAACGGGAAAAAAATAAAACTTCTCTGTAATAAGATCTTCACTTAACCCAACTTACCCAAATATTACCCTTTTAATGTGTCATCAGTGTTGAATTATTAATAGGATAGTTGACATTCTTTTGTCCTAAGACTTCAAAAACTGGCATGTATTTTACATGTTCATCTCCCAGCCATTGAGAGGCTGAGGCAGAGGTTCATGAGTTGGAGGTCAGCCTGGCAACTTAATGAGACCTTGTTTCAAAATAAAAAAAGATCTGGGGATCCCATTGGTAAGTGTCCCTGGGTACTGTGTCCAGAAACACACACACACGCACACACGCACACACACACACATATGCGCACACACACCCCAAATACATCTCTGGGTGGGTGGCTGGTGGCTGCCAACCTGCAGAACTAGGGATCCAGGCCATGGTCACAGCCTGACCCTCCCCACAGGCAGGCAGACAGGCAGCCAGCTGGGGATACCAGCCAGGCTTGGTGAGTCCCCGGGATGCAGAGCAGAGGTGGGTCTGGAGTCTTCCACTCGGGTGGGCCTCAGGCCTCACTTTGTCACTGGTAGGTGCCCAGGCCCCTGGCCAGTAGCTGTGCTTGTAAGCACAATGAACTGACCAGGAGGAGAGGCCACCCTGTGCCTACCGCCTGGCAGAACGGAAGCCACGGTCCTGGGCAGAGGATGGGGGTGGATCTGCTGAAACTCTTGCATTCCACTCACGGAGCAGAAAGGGGCAGCTCTTGGGACCACCTGGCGGCATCTGGGAGCTCACCCTCCGGGGCCTGGCAAACCTTTCTAAAGGTCCACATCTCCTGGGACTCCCCTCGTGGGGGCCAAGGGTGGGCCTGGGGGGCTCCCACAGCAGTGTCTGCAGAATGTTGAAATCGGAACCAAACGCTCACCCACGAGCTATGTGGCGGGGACCACGCCACAGCCAGGACTGAGGAGCTGGCCCAGGAGTGCCGGAGGGAAACCGCCAAGGCCGTCAGGCAGAGAGCGGGGTCAGCAGGCCGTCCAGCAGCAGATGTGCCTAGCAGTGCAGGGCTGCCTGAGAGCACGCCAAGGCCTCAGAGGAGGGCCAGGGAGAAGGTGGGATCAGCACGGAGGACCAGGGGGGTCTCATCACAATGTTCTCTCTCTTAAGAAAATTAAGAAAATCAGCAAATGGCTGAATTTGGGGGAAGTAAATGGGTGCCTGTTAAAGTATTCTTTGTATTTTTCTATGCTTTAAATATTTTATGATAAAAAATTAAGGCTGGGTGTCGTGGTGCACGCCTGTAATCCCAGTGGCTTGGGAGGCTGAGACAGGAGGATCGCAAGTTCAAAGCCAGCCTCAGCAAATAGCGAGGCACTAAGCAACTTGGTGAGACCCTATCTCTAAATACAAAATAGGGCTGGGGATGTGGCTCAGTGATCAAGTGCCCCTGAGTTCAATCCCTGGTACAAATAAATAAATAAGAATTAAAACCCCTCTGAGTGAAGAAACCCAATCACTGTATGGTCTTGAGAAAGTCACCTGAATTCTATGCTTCAGCGTCCACCTCTGAGAGACAGGGTACAGCAGCACTGGGTCGGTGCGGGCAGAAACGTGGCCGTGTCTGGAAATGGAAGCCCTTGATCACCAGTGGTCTGCAGACTCACTGAGAGCTTACTGAGTGCCAGAAGCAACACACTCAGTGAGTCACAACGACAGTCAACTCTGTCCCCACCGAGGCACAGAGCCGCCAGTTGCCAGAGTCGCCCCGGTGAAGGGGTGGAAGTGGGACTTGCGCCCAGCGGTCAGTGTGCAGTTTGCATGTCCCCACTCTGTGCACTGCATGGCGGCCAATGCTCACCTCCTCCCTTTTCTGGAGACTGAGAATCATTCTTGAAGCTTTCAGGTGCCAAACCGCCCACCAGCACTTGGCGCCCAGGCAGCCCCTTGAGAGGCAGGTGTGGCCTGCTCTGGCTGCTGGCGACACACAGCTGGCCCTCTCCCCAGCATGTACAGAGGCTGCTGGAAGAAGGGGCTGCCCACTGACTGGGGTGCCCCGAGCACATGGAGCCCAGCCAGCTTATTGAAGGAGCTGAGCACTTTGCAACCAGCGGCCCCATGGTGTGCCTCTGCCATCCAGACCTCTGACAAGGTGGACAAGTTCTGCCCAGGGTTTGTCCTGGCCACATGCACAGCAAGCTCAGCACTGAGGGCCCTGGCTGAGGAGGACCAGGCTCACGCCTGCTGAGGCTCCCGAGAGCCCCCTGCTCAGACAGTCTCCAGAAGCAGAAGAGTCGTGCAAGGAGGGAACACGGCCCCTCCATGCCCGCCAGCCAGAGCCAGCGGTTGGCCTTCTCTCCAGGCGACACTCCAAGCCACAGCCGGGCCAGGACCAGCAGAACAGCCTTGGCTTCCTTCAGCACAGACTTCTACAGTAAAGAAACCCAACAGGAGCCCACGTACGGCTGCTAGAGAGCAAAGATGACGCTTTGCATCCACCAGGAAGAGGTACGAAGCGCTGGCTCCTGAGCACCAGGGTGGAATCGAACACTGGGGAGGCTGAGCAGAGGCCAAGAGGGGTCTCCCCCTGCTCCCATGACGCCCCTCCCAGTCCCCAGTGGCCTCCTCCTACCTCTGAGGACAGGAGATCACTGGCTGTCTTGCACCCCAGGGACCTCGCTCAGGTCCAGCTCAGTCGCTCTCTCTTCTGGGGCGGCCATCTGGGCATGGCTCTCCCTGTCCCCTCCTGGCCGGCTCTTTTCTAACTGCCCCTTTGGACTAAATGCCTGGCCTCTGTAGGGAAGGGAAACTTCCCTTTCTAAGCTCAGGCCTGTGATCACCCTGGGGCTCTTGGAACCTTTAGTCCTTCACTTCCCAGGCCTGGAGTCTGGCCCGAGGTAGGAGGGATTGGCCAACTGCAGTCCACGCAGGTGGCAGCAGCCAGGAGGTGGAGGGAGTCAAACCTACCAACTGGGAGGAGGAGGGACAGAGGCACTTCCTGGGGAGTCTGTCGGGGAAAGGCGTTGTGGGCATCTTTGGGGTCCTGGGATGACACTGGAGTCGGCTGTGGGATTTCAGGAGATGGTCTCTGAATACCAGCAGCGAAGTCAAGCTGTCTCAGACGAGTGTGTTCCCCGAGTTTGGGGGTGTCATGCCTGGCTGACCACCAAACTGGATTTCCCAGAGCGGATCTGATAATCACTGGGGCTCTTTGCAACCCGAGAGTCAAATGTGCCGCCCTGGACATGGTTCTCTCTGCCCAACTAGGGTCAGGTGGGCTGAGTCCTGGGAAGGGAGATGGCTGGAGGCCACCTGAGAGTGTGCCCAGGGTTGTCCGTGCAGGGAGGGCCACAGCTGAACTGTCCGGGTGTTGGGAGGTCTTGACCTGGCCATGGCTCTGTGTGGAGAGTGGACCACATGAGTAGCTGTAATCTCAGCTCCGTACTTGGCCAGTGGGCCTCCCCCTCCCCTTAGATGGGAAGCAGGCTTCCTCCTGATGGGCTGTCCCCCTCTGGGGCTGGTAAAAAATGTACACTCCCAGTCCTGGGGTCTGGAGTGAGGCTGGTGGACTGTGTTGGGTAAATGCCCCAGTGTGGTCAGCTGGGGTGGCCAGTGGTTTCCTGGAGATACCGGACAGGGTGAGAGGTGGGTGAGCCTAGTAGGTGGTAGGAGGGGAGAGCTCCTAACTAACCCCAGCCCCCCGTTTGCTGTCATCCTAGGTCACTGGTCCAGAGATAAGGGAGACCTGCGTGTCCTGGTTCACTGGAACACTTCTGAGGTGCCACTTGTGGAGCCTGCACAGCGAGCACCCCACTTCCACAGTGTGGGATCTCGGGGTCCTGCCTGCTCTGGATGCTCAGTCACGGGAGACATGGGGCCACGTGGAATGACGAGACGTCGGCTGTGACCCCGTTCCCCAGGCTGGCCCACCACCAGCGCTTTCCTGCGCCGAGTGGCCAGCAACAGGGGACAGAGGGAGCAGATGGCGGGAGCCAGGAGAGCAGCAGCTGAGGCAGGAGGGCTTTGGTCCCTCCCAGCTCATCTCCTAACTAGCTGACCTCCACCTGGAATCCCACAGGCTGGGCCTCCCTGGCGGCCCCTGCCTGGGACCCTTCTCTCCGCCAGGCATCCTTCCTCCCCGCCTCCTCCAGGGCTGGTCCTGCAGGGGAACTCCAGCCCCCACCCATCTGCGTGGGGCTCTGAGCTCCTTCCACGTGGCCACACCATCTGGCTGGCGGCTCACTCCTCTTTGGCCAGTGACCCAAGCACAGGTCCAGAGGGCAGGGGCAGGAAGAGGGAGTTGGTCAGTCTGGAGAAGAAGGACCAGTGGGAGCACCCAGGCCCAGGCTCCCGGGAAATCCAGAGTGGAGGGGCCATCAGCTTCCTCAGCTGTGTCCAGCAACAGGCTGGTGTGTGCCCACTCATTACACTCCCTCCTGTAGACCTGCTTCGCGCTGGACACCCTGGGCACCACATGCACGATCGTATATCAGGTAAACAAGAAAGTCCACGACACTAGATAGCCCACAGACTGTGGATGGGGCTCAGGATTTGTGGTTCTGTTCTCCTCTGGGCCCGCAGGCATAAACAAAGTTTGGAGTTCTCCCCTCCTAGTGCTGCCTGCTGCTTCTCGCCAGTCTGTTTCAGCAACAATACACATGGGTATTCATACTGGACAGGAGTCTTCTGTAGGGTGATCGTATCACAAATATCTTACCTCACTGTGTGATTCCCCTTTTCCTTTTAACCTTCCCAATTGTTTGAATATATTTTTTTAGTTATAGATGTATACAATACCTTTATTTATGTGGTGCTGAGGATCAAAACCAGCACCTCACATGTGCCAGGTGAGCACTCTACCGCTGAGCTACAACCCCAGCCCAGTAATTGTTTTTTTTTTTTTTTTAAAAAAAGCAATATTTCTTAATTTTAATGTAACACGTGTTACCTTAATGTGTCCTGGGTTCACGGATATATCCTCTTGTTCCCTAGAAGCACTACGCAAGAATCCATGAGATACTGCTACCCACCACTAGAATGGCTGACACTGAAGCCAAGCCAGGTCCACTGGCACCTACCTGTAATCCGGGCTACTCCACTGGGGAGGCTGAGGCAGAAGGATCACATGCCGCAGTCTGGCTGGGCACAAAATCACAAGCCACCACACAGCTTGTAGATTCAAACAGCAACTCTTTATTCCCGAACTCACACCAGCCGTCTACAATCACGTTCTGGGGAAATCCACGTTCTCTGCCCAAATCCACACCCACTGGGCTTCTGTCTCCCAAAAAATACTGTCTGAATCCCGTGAGAACTCAAGGGGAACTCAGGCAGCAGGATACGTCCTATTCCCAGCAGGAATAATCTTAAACCTGGAACCACCCTAAACCCGGATAGTCCTAAACCGGGAACGCCCTAAACTCGGATCCGCCTTGGTCCTTGAGCAAGGTCACCTACATGCAATGTCACTGCAAAATGTCCTTTTTCCACGAGTCCTTCCACTAAGCAACATGGGGTACGCTGGCAAGGAAATTGTCATACCTACTTGGCTAATGGCTCCCAGCAATCACAAGTTCAAGGTTACCCTCAGCAACTTAAGAGACCCTGTCTCAAAATAAATAAAAAGGGCTGGGGGTGTGGCTCAGTGGTGGAGCACCCTGGTGTCATCCCTGGTACTAGGAGAAAGACAAGGCAAGGCGAGGTCGAGGCACCAGGTGACTCCAGCAATGCCCACGTCAGCCAAGAGCTGGTGCTCATGGTGGACAGACGGAGGAACACAGCAGAGATGGGTGGACATGGCACCTCAGAACAGGGCGGGCTGCACACACACAGGCTTGGACATGCAGGCCACCCTCTGTGCTCACTCAGGGGACTCTGAGCCCCCGGACACTTGGGATTCTTATCCTTTTCCTGGTATCCCTCAATAGGTGTTCTTCCAAACAAACCAACCACCTCTGCCAGGCTGGGACGTGGCCCAGAGGCAGAGCGCTTGCCCTGCCTGCCCCAGGCCCTGGGGTAAATTCCCAGCTGGGAACAACCACCCAAACCCTGCTGACCACAGGAAACAAACAGAGCTCAGGACCCTGGGTTCTGGAAATGAAGTGTCTGAATGACTCAGAAAATGCGAATCACAGTCTTACACATGAAGGTGCTCCGTGCTCTCTTTCAAGGAACGAAAGCCCAAGGCTTCAGGACTCAGAAATGCAGATAGCCCCTGGAGGCGGGCGGTCAGGATTCCCAGGAGATGGGGCTTCAGAGGATTTTGCTTCTTCAGCTTATACCTGTTAAAAACAAGTGAACAAACAAACAAAACTCAATAAAACACGACCTTTGTACAGAGACAAAGCTGTTTTCAAGGAGACAGATGGATGCTGTGTCGCTGGGGCTGCACACACAGGACGAGGACAGAGCCCTGGAGTCATGGCTGCAAAGTGGCCCATGAAGGGAAAGGACACAGCAGGTGGGAGGAGACCTTTCTGAAGCTTGAAGCGAGCTGCTCCGTTCTGGGCATCTGAAATTCTTCACAGTGAAGCCGGAGCTCTGGCCAAGGTCAGTTACTTCAAGGGTGGCCTGAACCCACCTGCCTAGACGCCGCTTGGCAAGGCCCTGAGTCTGGGAGTCCAGTGCTCTGGGCTGAGCCTGGGAATCTGCCTCACTCAGCGCGAGCGTCTCTCACCCCAGGCCTTCTCTGCAGGCTAGGTGACCCCACAGTTACTTTTCTTCCTTACCTTGTCTTAGTGAAGGAGGAGGGACAGGAGGAAGGAGGGACAGGAGGGGGAGGGGACGGGAGGGAGGGGGCGGAGAAGGGGGGCAGGAGGGAAGAGGGATGGGAGGAGGGAGACAGGAGGGTGGAAGGACTGAAGGAGGGGGTCAGGAGGGCAGGGGCGGGAGGCTGGAGGGGCTCTGAGTTTCCATGTTCTCCACTGGTTTGTATCAAGAAGGGAAATGTAGGGAGGCTGAGTGGGGAGGCCAGCCCTCCCTTGGTACTGATGTTTCAGGTTTTAGTTGCTTTTTCTTCCACACTTGCCACTGGATGTCACCGAGTAAGCACCTCAGAGTTTATTCTGGTCAATGAAATGTCCCAGAATTATTGTGGAAATAATTAGTAGTGAAGATCTTTTTTGTTTTTTCTTTCTTTTTTGGACTAGGGATTCAACCCAGGGGTGTTCCACCATTGAGCAACCTCCCCAGCTTTTCTTGTTTTGGCCTAGAACTTGCGATCCTCCTGCCTCAACCTCCTGAGTCCCAGGGCTGACAGGCCTGTGCCACCATGCCTGGCTGGAAGCGTATTTTAAAATTCAGTTCTCGGGCTGGGGATGTGGCTCAAGTGGTAGCGCGCTCGCCTGGCATGCGTGCGGCCTGGGTTCGATCCTCAGCACCACATACAAACAAAGATGTTGTGTCCGCCAATAACTAAATAAATATTTTAAAAAAAAATTCAGTTCTCTTCACTAAAATTGCTCAAGCTGTGCACAGGGTGTAGAGACCGAAGCCTCAGCCGTTCTTGGGTTTCACAATTGTGTCCGAGTATCTGATGCTTCCTTTTGGAAATTTAAGCCTGACTCAGTCACAAAGGGAACCAGGGAACAGATACTGATTTAGGCCTAAATTCAACCCAGAGGATGGCATGTGCTCCTCTTGGGAGGTTGGAGGAAAGGAAAATGCTACAAGAAGCGACACCTTGAAGGGCTTCCAAACCCGCCTGTGGGCCTTGATGCCACTGTACCAGTGTCCTGGCCCTGAGCTGGCCACAGCACAGACCGGCTTTAGTGCAGGCAGACAGCCTCTGACCCAGAGCTGCAGGGACCCCTTCTCCTTCCTGGGACACAGAGGCCCACTTGGAACTCCAGTGGGGTGGCCGCAGGAGAGAGGAAGGTGGGGACTCCCGCATCCCACGCCTTCCTTCTAGGACCACTGGAGAATGTCAGCTGAGAGGCTAAGCACAAAGGCAGGCACGGCGGGGCACCCTGTCGCCCAGTGACACGGGAGACTGAGGCAGGAGGATTCCAAGCTCAAGGCCAGCCCCAGCCCCTCAGGAAGACCCTATCTCAAAATTTGAAAAAAAAAAAAAAAAAGGAGGGGGGGATGCTGGGATGTAGCTCAGTGGTTGAGAACTCCTGGATTTAATACTCAGCATCAAAGAAATTAAGAGTAGGCTGGGGCTGCAGTTCAGTAGCAGAGCACTTGCCTCGCACACGTGAGGCACTGGGTTCCATACTTAGCACCACATAAATAAAATAAATGATAAAAAAGTTAAGAGTAAGGAAGAGAACTTGGTGGATGAGACAAAGCAGTTATTCCCAGTGGTGTCTGAATTTTTTCCTGCTTATGAACAGAGAAAATAGTGAATGCTTTATCACAAGCCGTTAGGTCTATTAGGTCACACCAATTAGAAACTCCTTCAAAGACAGCAGGAGAGGCATCAGTCACTGCATAAAGGAATTCATATTAAAAGGAAAAATGTAATGATACCAAAAAGCTTCCCTATCAATTTCCTCAGCTGGGGTCAGAAAAATGTGATCCTATGTTCCAAACTGAAAAATTACAGATACTGCTTATAACCACCTGGGGTGGGTGGGCCCAAGTTTTGAGTTGAGTTCAAAAGAAGTTCCTATTTTTAAAACCTGTTTGGAAACACCTGGCTGACCACGCAGATCAGCTGACAGGATCCATTCCTGCTTCTAAGACAACTGTAGTGCAGCCTCTCTTCCCTGTTTTTTTATTGGTACCAGGGACTGAACTCAGAGGCACTCGATCACTGAGCCTCATCCCAGCCCTATTTCGTATTTTATTTAGACACAGGGTCTCACTGAGTTGCTTAGTGCCTTGCTTTTGGTGAGGCTGGCTTTGAACTCACGACCCTCCTGCCTCAGCCTCTCAAGCTGCTGGGATTACAGGCATGTGCCACTGTACCTGACTCCTCCCCCTTCGTGACTGTGGCTGTGAGGTTCCTGGCTGGCTGGCAATGTCAGTTATTCCCACTGTGGGACTGGGGCTTTGGAGCACCAGAGCACCAAAGCCCGGCTCTCAAACTCAGCTGGGGACAGCACTGTGCACTCTGCCTCACCGCACTGACACTGGCTCAAGCACGATAAACACACGCACACACTGGAGTATAACAGGTGAGCTTTTTTTTTTTTTTAATAGTTCATAAGCCTTAAAAAGTATCCTCTCCAGATTATAAAAGGTTAGTTAAAACTGTTTAATAGGAACAATCTTGGACAAGCAGAAATAGCTCTGATTTGGAAGATGACAGCAACATATGACTGAGAGAATCCGCAGGGATCGGGCAGTCTGGGCCTCCCTCGGCCTCTCCCCTGCAACGCTGCTGTCTGGTGTGCTGCTCTCCACGGCACAGGCCACCTCAGCTCTCCACCAGGCTTCAACTCTGCTTTAAAAATAGGTTTTCTTCTTCAGTGTAGTGGAAATGCCCCTCGAGCAGTCACCGCGGCCCCTGCTCAGCACAGGTGCAGAACAGCTTTGTTGATCTCTGGGTTTGTCCAGTCATTCCGAATGTCATCCAGGTGGTTATCGAAATCCACGAGCGTCTCGTAGGACCGGCTGTCCAGGAGTGAGGCTGAGATCCTCTGCGCCTCAGGCCAATCCTCACAGTAGTCACTGCGGGTCAGACATGGAGAGGTCAGCCTCTAGCAGGCGCCTCCAACAGTGTCTGGGGAAGACCAGGCCCCCCCCCCCCGCCCCGTGTTGTATAAAAAACAGGAGGGAGTTGGGAAGCTTGGCAGTGTAAATACACAGAGTAGACGCAAAGCACCCTGCACATGAAATGCTGGAAAACCAGAGGCAGGAAGACTGCAGCACCACCCAGGCTCCCCTCGGCTCGGGGGCCTCAGGGGCCCTGTCTCACTCCTCCCGGAGCTGGGGAATGCGTCACCTGCGGGGACGGGCACTCACTGGTGTGGGTCTCTGCACCGCCACCTGTTTTCCTGCTGCTCATACACATGGATCGTGGGTGCCACACAGTCCATCGTAAACCTGGTGTTGTCCACCTGAGCACGAGGTGAAGGACACAGCATGAACAGGGCAGGTGTGAGGACAGACACCACTTCTCCCTCCCTCCTGCCCAGAACTCTGCAGGAATCAGGGCTGCAAACAGCTCACCCCTTCCTCCCCAGGGAGGGAAGTGCTGGCTGTCCTAACAGGAGGGTCCTCACCTCTGCATGGGCACCTGACACCTGGAAGCACCCAGAACATGGCCTGCTGCTTCCACCCCACTCTGTTCTGGACTCATGGGTTGGGTGGGGCCTAGAATCTGCACTTCTAACGGGCTTCCAGGTGGTGGTGGCAGGGGGACCTCACTGTAAGGACCTGAACTGAAAAGACCCTCTCTGGATATCCTTGTGCTGTGTGGGCAGCGGTACCCAAACCACAGTGCAGGGGGAGGGTGCTACAGGAGGTAATGGCGGCCCTGGAGGAGCGGGTGGGAGAGCCACCCAAGGAATGCACAGAGATGCTCCACAGGTACAGCCCCGCCAGCAGAGCCAAGCGGCTTACCATGATGAGAGCAGTGTCACTGAAGCCCTCGGCGATCCTGGAGGCCACCTTCTCCGCGACCTGGTTTGGACTACAGACAAGAGCCAGTGAGTTCTACCCCATTCTAGTCCATACCATCTGACACTGTTATGTCCATATAAGCATGTCACCACCACTCAGAGCTAACCAGCAATGACAGAAAGGATGATGCAGATGACAGGCTGTTTGCTGGCCCTAGGGAGGTGACCATGGGCACCTTGTCCGAAGCCGGTCCTGCTTCCCTTCTCCTGCAAGCCCTTCTAGGGGGAGCTGGAGGACTGCTTCTGAGCAGGAAGGCTCCCGAGCCTGGTGGAGAGCTGCCTGAGCAGCAGAGGAACCCCGCTGCTGGGCACTTCCAGTGGTGCCAGCCCCTGCCTCTGTCCACCACCAGACCAGGCATCTACTGCAACAAGTCACAGAGATCTCATGGCTGCAGGCAACCCAGTCATCTTAAACTTTGTTTTTAAAGTCATAAGCCATTCCACATGTTCTCGAAGACCACGTACCTGCAGGGTACTGAACCATTCCCACATGAAATGTTAATTATGCCAGGTACATGCAGTGGTGCATGCCTGAAATCCCAGCATGTTGGGAGGCTGAGGCAGGCGGATCCCAAGTTCAAGGCCAGCTGGGCCACTTAATGAGACCCTCTCTTAAAAAACAAAAGGGCTGGGAGTTTGGCTTAGTGAGAAAGTTTCCCTGGGTTCAATTCCCAGTATCACCAAACACAATAAAATGATATAAAATGTTAATTATTAAGCAAAACACAGGCAATCACGAGATGACAGAATAAAACTTGATATATTGATTTTAGTTTAGGAAGCATTAAAACATCAACCAGTCTTTTAAAAAGTAATCATAGCACAGTGCAGTGGCCACTGTGAACCGGACACAAGGCTCGACGGGTACGTGTTATCTCACCCTGTCCTCAAAGCTCTACCACAGAGCCCAATGAATGGCCTAGGATTTGAATTCAACTCTGCCTCCAAATCTCATGCCCTGAGACGCTGTTAACCGGGTGACATTTCTAGAAAAGAAGCAAGTTTTTCAGGTAAAAGTGAGCAGCGTGGAAGAGTGAAGGGACCATGACCCCAGCTCCTGACTTCCAAGCTGCGTAGCCTCTGTGAAGCTACTGTCCCAAGCCCCTTCACCTGCACACGATGAGGATCCAAAGGGGCAGCCCCACAGGCTTCCTCCTCTGAGCCCAGCAACGGCAGGGGTGGGTGTAATACTCAGGTCTGGGAGAGACTTGTGGGGTCACTAACCTCTCCAGCACCCTCAGCTTAGGTTCCAATGCTCCCCGCGGGCGGGCCTGACCAGTGGAGGTGAGCACATGAGCTTCAAGATCCATGGCTGGGGATGCAAAGCCTCCTAGGTGGGCGGGGAAGGGGCCGGGACTTTGTGAGGCACAGGGAAATCCCAGAGGCCAAATGGCAGAAAACAGTCCTGGCAAGGTGGTTCCAGGCAGAGCTGGAAGTCGGTCAGGACAGCAGCAGGAAGATAAGACAGGCCGTGAGCCAGACGTCTCCTGCACAAAGGAGAGGACCAGGGAGCCTGGGCGTGTAGGCCGCGGCCTCCTCGGGTCAGGGAGGCATCCATGCTACCTGACAATCCCTCTTGCCCATTCTCCTTTCCCGTCTGTGGGAGCAGCCAAAGGAGACACCGTGTGGTCCAGGCGAGCCCCTGGCCAAGGACAGCTCCTAACTACTCACAGAATGAAGTTCAAATGCTTTTAGCACGGGGAACCCTCAGGTTCAGCCCACCCACCTGCACAGCCTGGCACATCCCTCCTTGTGGTACAAGCTGTCCTGCCCCACTCCTGCCTTGCTCCCACCTGTCTTCATCCTGCAGTCTCCTGGCCAAAAACGCTCCGGCCCTCTGGTCTCCAAGACTGCCCTGAAGCCCCTCTCTGGGGCTTCCTGGGCGATGCCACTGCGTGTGAGTCCTCCTGGCTCTTGCTGCCACGGTGCTCCTCACCTCCTGGCCCAGGGTCTGCTCCCACACCATAGGACTTTCACACTCAACTAGCCACAGAAGGCAGGACGGGGGTTTCACCTGACCTAGCATGGAGCTGGCCTACGTGGGGTCCACACCTTGTCAATCTTTCCATGAGACAAGGACCAAAATGGACATGGTCCTAAGGGGGTGCTCACTCATGGATGGACAAGCAGACAGAGTCACCAACACAGAGGGCAGATGAAATCACAAAGGAGGTCCCAGAAGGACTGAGGTCCACGAGGGATGCCCTGAAGCAAGAGGAGAGGCACTGGGCTCAGGGAAGAGCAGAGGCTGGGGAGAGCTGGCGAGTTCATGTGCCCGGGTGCCTCTGTGTTCTGAGCCACCAGCAGGAGTCTGGACAGACTCCACATGAGCCCGCGTCTTTCTGATCATCCACCTCCCCCAGTGCTGTGCCAGGACCCAGTCCAAGGAGGGCCACATGGTTAAGCCTCTCCAGTGCTACTATGCCTCACAGGTGGGCAAGCTTGGCCGCTAGCTTTCTGATTTACTTCCAGAGTGCTTTTGAGGGCACCCTATGGCAAAAGTGGACCCCGCTCCAGAGGCCTTCAATGCATCCGAGTCTCTGGACTCTGGGTCTGTCAGCTGTACCTGACAAGGTAGGAAATCCCGTTGCATACTGTGGGGGCACTTTCCAGGCGCCCCTGGCTTCAGCCAAAGGAAGCCTATGGAGGCCATCAGAGAAGAGAGATGTCAGATCTGTGTGTGGCCCAAGCACAAAGCTAGCTGGCTGCTGGCCACATCCCTTAGCCAAATGGCATTACCCAGCTCCTTTCTTACAAGCTTTGGAGGAGAAGGGACAGTGACACCTCTTGTTGCTAGGTTTGTCAACACATGTTCTATTGTGAGCTATCCTAGGTACAGCCCACCCCTTTAGAGGCAGCTCAGGTAGGAATGTGTCCCCTGTTTTCTCTCAGGACCCAGGCCCATGCAGACAGTCGACTTCTCAGGTGAGTGAGAACCCTGATGGGGAAATCTCTGGTTAAAAGGAGCTAGGAGACAATTAGGGCAGCAAAGACCACATGTCCATCATAGCATCAGACCCAAGCGCCCAAGCCTAGAGCTGCCTGTTCATCCCCCTCCTGGCTTGGACTTGGGAGGCAGCAGGCTGCAGGCAACAGAAAGCGGGGCCCCTGACTGCTTTCACTGAGTGAATACCTCCAAGCAAAACAAAGACGACACGACACAGAATCCCAGAGTTAATCTAAATGTTTATGACTTCTGTTGTTTGGAAGCATCTGCACGGCAGCGACTGACCTTCACACACCATCAACACACACGGAGGGTGGGGGGCACAGCTCTGACTGCACACTGGAGCCTACGCCTCCACAGCAGGCTCCTGCCAGCACTGCCTGGCCAGCCTGCCGGGGTTCGTACCACATACCTGGCGTCCTTCACTCGTTCATTAGCTTGATAATAACCAGCAATCACGTAGCTATTATCTTTGCACCATGAATCGATCTGAAAGAGGAGCACAAATTGGGAAGATGAATGACTTTCACTTAAATATAGAATCTCAATAACCACAGAAGACCCTCCCTCAAGTGCTGGGATAAGACATGACATAATCCTGGCACCCTTCCCCCCAGAAGAAAGGCCACGATGGTGAGATGGAAAAACCAAGTCTCAACCTGGCCTGGTGGTGCCGTGAGCTCTTAGGAGGCTGAGCAGAAGGCTCACATGCTTGAGGTCAGCCAGGACAACTTAGCAAGACCATGTCTCAAACACAAACAAAAACCAAATCACAGAGGCCAGGGGGACAGAAGGAAGAGGGCCTCCGACAGTGCGCTGTGCTGGCTAGAGGGCCACTGGGCTTGCTGGAGGGAGACCCCTTGTTGACAGGCCCTGGGTGATTGCAGCACTGTGGGGAGCTACTCACCTTCTCTTATGATACACAGTAGTGGGCATTCTGGGCCAAGCACAGGCCTTGCCATCACCCAAACAGCCCTTCACAGCGGAGGGAACTAAAGCTCAGAGGCCCAGGACACAGATCCCAGCACTCAGCCACACGGAGAGATGCCCTGCACTGGGCATGGGGCACATGGGCAGGCAGCGGGCACAAGCACACACACCAAGTCCTGGCAGTTTGCTCACAAACGGAAGCCTGGCAGACTTTGAAGTTTCTGTTCTGGTTTTTTTTTTTTCTGTTGTTGTTATTATTTTTGGTACCAGGGATTGAACCCAGGGGCGCTTAACCACTGAGCCACATCCCCAGCCCTATTTTATATTTTATTTAGAGACAGGGTCTCTCTGAGTTGTTTAGCACCTCGCTTTTGCTGAGGCTGGCTTTGAGCTCACGCTCCTCCTGCCTCAGCTTCTCAAGCCACTGGGATGACAGGCGTGTGCCCCATACCCTGCCTCTGCTCTGTTCTAATACATGGCTCTTCTCTTGTCAGATTCAGCCTCAGGTCTAATGCCATTATTAAAAACTACAAAAGGTCATCTGGCTTTGCCATAATGGCACTTTAAATATACTGCAGTAAATGCTATTTTTGTTCGGCAGATGAGGAAATAAGATGGATACCTCTCTTTTTTTCTGTAGTGAATTAACTGGTTAAAAATATGTGTCTGTATAAACGTGACCCTAATGCCATTTCCTCAATTCTGGGTCCCTACCCAGTCTGCCTCATGACCAAAAGCAGATACTACATGACAGATCTGGTCTACGGGTCCCTGGCTCGAACAAGGATGAGAACACTTCTGGTCTCCTATGAGTTCACAGATTACCATATTGGGTCAAAACCAGGGCTCCCTGAACCGACTGGACATTCTGGTCATCCACCCAGAAGATCAGGGTAATGTGCCCAGAATATTTAGAATGGCTCCACCACCGAGACTGTGCTGCAAATCACTCCAAACTAAGCACATTTGTCTCTGCTGCCTCTTTAGGGAATAGGTTCTAGAAACTCTCTTGCTGCTTAGAACAATTTCTTCTATTTTTTCCCTCAAACTTATCTCAATGTAGCATCAAGGGCCTCACTCTAAATTTGGGATTTGGCCGTATTCCCTGAACTCAAACCTGCACAATGAGCTGGCCCTTTGGCGGAGTGCACCCAGGCTGTTTTCAATCAAAGCTGGCCTCTGGAGTATGTCTTCACTGGAGGTGACCCTTGCCTCTGCCCACTTCTCCAGGGCAGGCTGTCCTTATTTCCAGGTCAGTTGGTTACCCTTTATTTCCCTACTGCCCTGGAGCAAAGTACCCAAACCTAGTGGCTTAGAACAGCACAAATTTTTTATCTTACAGGTCAGAAGTCTGGAACAGGTGAGCAGGCCTGGTTCCTTTGGAGACCTGGGGACCCTGTTTTTGGCAGGTGCCTACACTCCTGGGCTCATGGCCACACCATTGCCTTCTGCCTCCACCTTCATTTGACCTCCTGCTCTCCCCTTGTAAGGGCCCTTGTGGGCTTCCGTGGAGAATCCAGGATAATCTCTCTACCCGGTGGCCCTTTCGTTAATCCTGCCTGTGAAGTCCTGTTAGCCATGTGAGGCCTGGAGATTAGAATGTGGACATCTTTTGGTGGGGGGTCTTATTCCGCTGACCACAGCTGAGCTACATTCACTCTAAGGGTGTGAAAAATGCCTTTGCTGATGACAACATCCTGAGGACCCCCGGCAGCAGTCTTTAATGCACAGTCCCTTTCCTTGGATGAGGCCAAAGGCTCCAGACTTGCCCCCTTACCCCACCCCTCACAAACATACATATCACCCTGTATGGCCCCAGAACAGAGACAGGGCTGACACAGACGAGGGCTCCTGCAACAAATACAGCACACACCCCAACCTACATTCTGCCTGCAGAACGCAAATTCCTATGTGAAAAACCCCAACAAGAGTCCATCCAAATTCCAGCAGAAAAACAATGTCATGACCTGGAACATCTAGAGCTCTTGAGGTCAGGTCACAATGGCTCTGGCTTCGAGAACTTTTCAATGACCCAAACAACAACCTAGTCAACGTCTTAGATGCTGATGACTGAGATAGAAAATGGGCTAAGCCATCAGAGGTCACAGAAGCAGGGTAAGTTTTAAGGATAGGGGAAGGGTTAGCTGGGCGTGGTGGCCCAGGCCTGACATCCCAGGAACTCAGGCAGCTAAGGCAGGAGGATTGCAAGTTTGAAGCTAGTCTCAGTAACTTAGAGTGAGACAGTCCCAAAATACAAATTCAAAGGGTTGGGGCTGGGGTTGTGGCTCAGTGGTGAAGTGCTTGCCTGGCATGTGTGAGGCACAAGGTGTGATCCTTAGCACCACATAAAATAAAGAAAACAAAGGTATTGTGTCCATCTACAACTAAAAGCAGGGGTGGTGGTGCGCTGGGGATACAGCTGAGTGGTTAAGCACCCCGGGCTCAATCCCCAGTACCAAAAAAGGGAAGAGTTTTCTCTGGTAGCCTAGAATGTGGACTAGACATTAGGTGAGTGGCTTGCAATGAGGGAGCTGGTGTGAGAAGCGAGCTGGACAGGTGGAGGTGGGGCAGGCCAGCCTGGGGTGACCTTGGAACTCTGAAGGGCTCATCCAGGAAGAGCTGGGGTGGGTGTAAGTGGCAGCCTACATGAGGGAACTTGTTCCCTCCCACATGGTGCAAGACAAAGTGAAACTGTTTGTTCCACCTGTGCTCCCAATGACTGTGCTTCTCCCTTCCTGGTCTTGATGTAGGACACCTCATGCCTCTGCCATGCATCTTATGAAAACTTAAAATGAAAATACAAGTTCAGAGCAAATTTAAAGTTCTGTGAAACTTGTCAGTTTAGTAAAACTATCCTGAATACAGTGCCAATCACTCGGGCACTTCACTTCTCAAAGGGAAAGGACACTTGCACCTTGGCATGCGCCTGCTCTAGACCAACCCCTTCATTAGACCCTGCACAGAGAAAGTGTTCTCTCTGCAAGCTTGCTCATGCTTTGCACGTGAGTCACTCTAATCTTCTGAGCACTGTCACCTGTGCCAGGTAACTATACAGTAGCTATCGAATAGAAAAGCCAGGTCCTGGCAAGACAGCCACTCTGGGGGCACCATATCCACCAAGTGGAGGTTACTGTGAGGCCCTCCTGTGTGTAGGACAGCAGGCCCTGGCGCTCAGGAGTAGGGGGGCTGTGGGTTTTACTTAAATTCGAGAGCACCTCAAGGCCACCCATCTATTTTGGGGATGAAAAGGACCTCCATCTAAAAGAAAAGAGCTGAGGATTGAACCTAGGCCTCACATGTGCTAGGAGGTAAATGGGATGGGGAGGGAGGGCGAAGTACTGAAAGGGGGACCTGGAGCAGCCGCACATAAATCCTGGGGGTGGAGAGCTGGACAACAGCAGCGGAGCACAGCAGCACAGAGCAGGAGCACGGGGAGGCAGCAGAAGAGTTCTGGCCTCAGCCCTTGGCAACAGTGAGAAACCACAGAGAGCTGCCCCAGAGACAGAAATGAAAGTGAGGGGAACAGACAGAGAGCTTAGAGAAACAGCAGGTTGATGTGAGTTTTCCTACTCACATTTTATCGGTTTTTGCCATTAGAAATAATTCTTTCACTACCTACGTCAAAGAGCCATAAGGATAAATAACAGGCATAAGTACTTAAAAAAATAAAAAACGATTTTTTAAAAATGGAAAATTATAATGAAAAGCCTTTCAAATGAATCTAATGTTGTCCTCTGATGGACTGCATTTCGTCAGTCTTACCCACTTATCAAAAATAATTCCATATGGATTAGAAAAGAGCTGCATGGATGAAAAGTTCAAGGCCGGCCTGGGCAGCTTAGTAAGATTCCACACCTCAAGGGGAAAAAGGGGGCTGGGGATGTCGCTCAATGGTAGGGCACTTTCCAGGCATGCACGAGGCCCTGGGTTCCATTCCCAGTACTGGAAGGAAGGCAGGAAAGGAAAAAACAAAACAAAGAGAAGAAAGAGCCATGAGATTATGGCTGTGTTCATAAAACAGTTGCACAGATTTAGCTGCTTTATCCAAAATTTGTCTCCTATAGCAAATATGCTGATAAACCATAGCTCCAAAACCTGACACTCTTCATGGCTTTTAGGCTATATGGTCACTTGGTCAAAAAGTAAATAATATAAATTTAAATGGCTTAATTTTAACATAAAATTTTTGAATGGGGTGAAACTGTGGATTTTCCTCCATGACTCCTGAGAAGCACCTCATCTGTACTGGACGGGCATCTTTTTCATATCTGTCAACTGCTGAAGCTATGCCCCAAAGTTTTGGAGAACATAAGAAAAATCAGCATAAACAACCACTGTTCAGAGGACAAAACCTGCGGTCTCTGACTGAGAGGAGGTCACTGCAGGAAGTCTAACTTGGACATGATGCTGCCAGAGAGGAAACTCTCACAATGAAAGGAGCACCTGGACTGGCAGTCTGCAGCCAGAGTGCGACAGGCTGGGAAGCGGAATCAAAGGGGCCCTGAAGGCGATATCTATACATGCATGCGACACAAGTGGCTGGGCTTGAGAGTCGAGGCCCTCTTTGAGCGTCTTCTTCCCCAGCTAAGTGGCTTGGGAGGCAGCCCTGCTCCTTGGGGAAGGTTTCAGTGAAGGTGACTCAAATGGTTGTTTACGTTACTATGCTCAGTTCTCTCAGGTACTGAATCCGCACACCAGAACAGGAATGTAACCTTTTTTAAAAAAATATTTATTTGTCTTTTAGTTGTAACTGAACACAATATCTTTATTTTATTTATTTATATGTGGTGCTGAGGATTGAACCCAGGGCCTCACATGTGCTAGGTGAGGGTGCTGAGCCACAAGCCCAGCCCCGTGCTGAAGAATTCCTAATTGTCACTGGACATCCCCAGTGAAGTTCCAGTTCTTAAGACAGGACTTTCCTCTGACCTTCTGGCTCCTCCTCTGTCCACCCCACAAAAGTGAGGCCAGGCTTCTCACAGCACAAGACCTCATGGCCTCAGGCACTGTGAGGCTCCTGGCTCACAAAGACCATCTGCTGCCCAGAGCTCCAGGCCCATTTTACCCGACAGCACAAGGGTAATTTGACACGTGAGCATGTCAAATTCAACGTGTTCCACCTGTCATCCAACAGACTGATCACATTGGTCCTTCTGCCCCAAATTTACTCCCTTCCCTGCCTGGGTCTGCCAGGCCTGGTCCACTATTGCTTGTCCCTGTCTCAGGGCTGCCTGACTGTCCTGACTCCGCTGACTTCTCTCTCGAATTTCTCCCTTTATTTAGTTCCACCTGTGGCATTTCTTCTTTGGTGCAGTACTTGTCAGTTTGTACTAAGCGAATACTGCCCCGACCGGCAGCCATACGCCTCCCCAGCACAGGCCTGGTACAAAGCAGAGCGCAAAACACATTTGTGTTGGACTGCATAACCCTACACATGACCGATACTGCTGAAGCTAGAACCCTGCAAGTCGAAGCATCTCAAGATCCAATCAGCCTGCAATTCCCTCCATAAGAGAACAATTAAGAGCGCTGGTTAGAAAGATCTGGATTAACACATGCACTCGTGTTCCCCAGAGATGTTTTAAGTACCCATAACACATTTCTTCAGGAACTAAAATGGCTGAGTTTATAAATATCCTCAACTTTTCCATCTCCTGCTCAGAAATGATAGGAAGAAATGATGACTCAGTTTCACAGCCTCAAAGCTGTGCCCAGTAACCTTAAGATGATGGCGTGGAAGGCACTTCATGCTTGCCAGGAATTTGCTTTGGTGTCATAATTAGGTCAACTACGAAAGGGACCCATTTTATTTGCTGGGAGGCATAGGCAAGGACTCCTACCTACACTTTCTCAAACTTTTCCTCTTGCGTCAATTAACTGGCATGTGTTGGCATCACAGTTCACAGTACAGGAAAAGCAGCACCTCGGCCCGGGTGGGCGGGTTGAGGCTAGAGTTCACTTCCCCTCCGAGTGCCCACAAGTCGATGCGACGTGTAGACGTTCTCCCCTTGGTTCATCCTAGTACCCGAAAGCTGCGACCTGAGGCCAGCCAGGGCGAGCTTCCGGCACCGCGGCCCTCGTGCCCACCCGACCAGGCTCCGCACAGAGAGACCCAGAGCCCGGCGCCGGGGGTGCCTGTGCCCCTGCTTAATGCCACAAAAACCCTTTAGCTTTAAACCCTCGGGGGCATTCTAGGTAAGTCGCCGCCACCACGGGCACTTGTCCTCCTGGCCCAGGGCGCAGGCACCCTCCGAGGCGGCAAGGCCCGAGATGCCAGCGCCGCCCTCTGCTCGCGGCCCCGGGGCGCCCACCTGCCAGGGCGCCGGCGACACCCGACGGGCCCGCGGAGCGCCGGGGACTCGCGGCCTTCCCGCGCTACCAGGGCTGAGGGCCA
>NW_026000222.1:2810856-2817683 GCF_001458135.2 Marmota marmota marmota | reverse complement strand
TGGGTCCTGACGTCGCGCCGGTTTCTTTGCCCTGGGGGGACATTTTCAAGGGCTTCGCGAGCCTTCTGGTCGCCCTGCAGGACGAGCGCAGGTGCAGTGTGGATGCGACGGAGCCGTGTAGGTGGGCCCGAGTCCAGGGCCCCGGGAGCGGGTCATCGAGGTCGTCCGTTGTCCGCAGGGCTGGAAGCGGGCCAGGGCCAAGTTTGGCTTCTCTGCCCGCTGCGATCCGTGCACCGGGAGGTTTTTCAGTACTGCTCGATTGCGGGCCTGTGCCACTCCTGTGAGCGCTACCTTTTCCCCAGAGACCGAGCTTGTCTTGGTAGCACAGCATCTTACTGTCTTATAGCATTTCCAGTTATTTTTAATTTTTTTCTTCTCATATTTTAAGAAGGCTGATTTTCTGTTAATTGCCCAGAACAAGTATATGTTATGGCACTTGGGTTTATCATGGAGCTCTGTAAAAATGTACTACCAAAAATACTTCATGTTTCTTTGTGAATTAGGATCATTTTACAGAGAATGGATCATTATGTTGGATAGAAGCAAAAAAAAAAAAAAAAAAAAAAAAATGAATTGGATTCACTTCCAAAGTGCCCTGGGGCAAAAAGATGGCTTATCCCTAATGTGTGTTTGCCCTCATTCATAGAGAAGGTATATGGTTTTTTTTTTTCTTCCAGAATGTTGGCTACCAGGGTCTTTAGCCTAATTGGCAAGCGAGCCATTTCCACCTCTGTGTGTGCACGAGCACATGGTAAGTCTGACTTTTCTTTTAAATGGGCTGAGCTATTTTATTTTGCTCCTGCTGTGTACCGGGCCCTGTGCTGGGGTTTCAGGGATGCCTATGATCTTGGTCTTGGAGTTGCAGGACTGCAGGGGGATATGGATATTTCAGCAGGGATTATATTGAGGTCTATTATGAATCATGTTAAATATTAGTGGGGGGTCCTTGCTTATGTTGTTATTTCCCCCTTTTCCTTTCTGGTTTTTCAGGTTCCAGTTCCACCCCTTTCAAGAGGTCTCACTACATCTGACTTTAGTGACCCCCCTACCCCGACTTCTGTTTACACAGTAGAGGCACTGGAAGCAAAAGAGCTTGGATGTCCACCTGAGCTGGGTTGGAATCCTATTTCTATCATGACTAGCTACTTAAGTTTAAGAATCTCACCTGAAATATATAGAGAGGTTAGTTCTGTGCCTGGCATATAACCAGTTGTCACCCACAGCTGGAGTGGAGGGAGCTCAGCTCCACCAGATCTCCTGCAGAGACCCATCCTGGTTGAGGACAGGAACACAAAAATTCTTTAGAATGTGGAATCCTTTTGCTTTTCTATCCCTTTTTTAGAAAAAGAATTTTTGGTGTTTGAGCCTTTGCTTTCCTCTTTCATTTACTGGGGAATCAGGCCCAAGGCTCTGAAGAGCCCAGGAGATTGTGAATTGGCTGTTCTTGTTTTAAAATATGCTGTTTTATGGCTAGTGTGCTCCAAGGCTCTGAGACTTTATGTCTTTATAACAGCTTTATGAGATGTAGTTCACTGACAGATTCATCTAATTAAACTGGTCTTTAGACTGTTCACTGATAGGTGCCATTGTTTCTGCTGTTGAATCTAGAACATTCTCATCAGTCCAGTTTGTATCTATTTCAATAACTCTTAACAGCTAGAGACTTTGGATGGGGGCGTGCTGAAGTTGGTAAGCTTTCTAGTCTGCTGTTTTAATTGGGAACTAATTCTGGCCATTTTCACTCCAGATCCTTTTGGGGTGGGGGCAAGTGCATTTATGTAAGTGTGCCGGTGGTCTGCTGGCTTGGGATCAGCACCTGGAGGAGCTGCACTGTTGCTCAAGGCTCAGTGTCTTATTGCACGACTGTGTGACTTGGGAGCCTTTAACCATGTGGCTGAGCTGGTGGAGGGGGAGCAGGGCTTTGTCTCTCCAGACCAGTTTGGGACATAAATTGATCTTGCAGCAGAACAGAACTGGAGAAGCGCTGTCAGTGGGGATCCTGAAGTGAAAACAGCTTCGTCTTCTGTCCTGCGCTGTGCCTGCAAAACAGTACAGGCGCATTTTAAGCAGAGTGAGGGGTCTGCAGGCAGATCTCTCCTCCTCCTACTCGCGATAGCTAGGTTTTACCCAGCCAGAAGTTTTTGCCTATTTAGTTGCACACATGTGATTCACGTGTGTACATGATTTACGTTTTTCAAAAGGAAAACAAAAACAGCACCAGCCTTTCTGTGACCCACTGAGTGCTTGATTCCTGTGCCTGTGGTTCTAGGACCGCTTCATTCACTTAGTGCCATGGCCTGTCTCCTGCACAGGAGCATTTCTGTCATGTAGTTTACACAATTTGTATCTTGTTTTTCCCCACTTCTAGAATGTGGTCTTTGATTGGCTCACCGATAATCCCATACATCTAGAGCCACACTTAGCAGGCAGTAGGTGCTTGGTAAGTTGGTGAAGAATGAGTAGGAGACTCTGATGCCCTTTCTAAAGGGTTGGCACAACTTCTGAGCCAGTCCTCAGTTGGGCACAGTGATCCCCATAATGCTGCTGCCATGGCCCCTTTTCCTGTACCTAGGTTTCTGAACTTGGAACGCTTGTTCTTCTGCCTTTCATGTTGCCTTTGTTCTTATCAGTTTGAGTCCCTTGCAGTAGGGCCCTCCTGGGTCCATTCTCCCATCCAGGCAGGGAGCCCTGTCCAGCTCTTGTGATAACTGCTACAGGAAGTGGTGCCAGGGTCCATTAGCAGTTGAATGAAGTGGTGCCAGGGTTCATGCTGTGTATCATGCTTCCACTTCACCACGAGCCACCGTTCTCATCCAGATGTCTACCCCATGTGCTTCCAGGGAGCGTGGTGAAGAGCGATGACTTTGCTCTGCCCAGTTATGTCGACCGGCGTGACTACCCCTTGCCTGACGTGGCCCATGTCAGGCAGCTGTCCGCCAGCCAGAAGGCCCTGAAGGAGAAGGAGAAGGCCTCCTGGAGCAACCTGACCAGGGACGAGAAAGTTGAGTGTGGGTATCAAAGGGCAGGCTGGCACACCCAGCAGCACCGGGCAGCGCGTGGTGTGGGTTGCTTATTGAGCACTGCTGGGTTCTCGCTGACTGTCCTGGGGCCCCAGCTCCCTGGGGAGGGGTGGAGGGTGTAGCTGCAGCCTCAGAGTAGACATGGTGGGTAGGACTTAGCTTAAATGTAAATTGTGGCAAGAAGACCCCTATAAGTCTCTGTTCCTTATGAAAGGGGCCTGGAAAGAATGTCACAGAGCAGACCCTCACATGGATCCAAAGGAAACGTCATCCCTTCATCCCTCCTCCCCTCAGGTGCTGTTGTGAGGGCGTGTGTGCACATGCAGGGGTGTTAGGGCCAAGGCTGCGCTGTCACCCTCGGCTCCTTGTTTTCTCCCTTGGCTGTGCCATGGGGAGGGGGTGAGCCCTGTGGAGGAGGGATGTGGCCACTTCAGGCTCTTTATGTCTGCAAATGGCTCTTCCGTCTGTCCCAGTGTATCGTATTCAGTTCAACGAGAGCTTTGCTGAGATGAACAGGGGCACCAACGAGTGGAAGACTGTGGTGGGCGCAGCCATGTTCTTCATCGGCTTCACCGCCCTCATTCTGATCTGGGAGAAGCGCTATGGTGAGTACAGTGTTGCGCCCAGGGCAGCCCCCACCCGCAGTGCCCAGTAGTGTGCTGGCAGGACCTGCACACTGCCTTGGAGCCAGAGGTGGGCACTTGTGTTCCAGGGTCCATCCCAGGGTGGTGTTCGGTGTCTGGGGACCTTGAAGCGGTAGGAGGTTGGTTTTAAGCTGGAGTGACCGTTCATGGTTGGACTTCCTGTGTGAGCGAGTACTTGCTGCTTTGAGCAGCCTGCCACCACCTCTCAGTGGCAGCTCGATGGCTCACAGCCAGGTATCCGGAGATGCCTGGCAGGCGCTGGTCCAGTTGGCTCTGGGTCGCGGTGCTGCACCTCAGCTGAAGCCCGAGCCCCAGGCCCCCCTCCCGCAGCTTCCGCCTTTTGAGAGTGCATTCCTGTGCTTCAGGTTTGAGTGGGGATGTGGTGAATGGCACACCAGCCTTGTCTGGTCTCCCCGGTGCCATCGGCCCCGAGTGTCTTGTGCTAGCCTGGGGTCCTTGCTGCAGATGCCTGTGGAGATGTGCTCCAGTTTAATGATCTTACTGCTGACCTTTTGTAAACAGGAATGATTTTAAAAACATCAGGCCTTGTCAGTGCCCAGAAGCACAGCCTTTGAGTGAGAGTGGAGTTGAGTGGAGAGTGGCTTTGTGCTAGTGGCCTGAAAGGGGACCTAACCCCTGTGAGGCACTGGGTGGGCAGCCTGTGAGGACAGTCGTCCTCATATAGTGGTTTTGAACTGCAGTGTACGGCCCCATCCCGCACACCTTTGATGAAGAGTGGGTGGCCATGCAGACCAAGAGGATGCTGGACATGAAGGTCAGCCCCATCCAGGGCTTCTCCGCCAAGTGGGACTATGACAAGAATGAGTGGAAGAAGTGAGAGCCCGCTGCTCACATGCTGGTCACTTCAAGTTCCTCTGCATCTTTACTGGAAACCCATTACGTCAAATAGAACCAGTGCTAATAAATGACGAGTTACGTGGAATCCGTGTGGTTTCTTGGATGGTAGCTGAATGAAAGTGTATTTAAAACTCTAGGTTCTCTCAAGCATCCGGAGTAATGTATTGTGGGTGTAAAGTAAATGGCAGAAAGCTTGTGTCTTAAATTGTACAAGGGGATGTTACATAAAAGCTTAGAGTCTATGATGTGGGGCTTTTTAAAACTTTCTTGTTTTTGAGACAGTCTTGTTAAGTTGCCCAGGCTGGTCTTGAACTTGTGATCAGCCTCCTGATTTGCTGGGATTATAGTTGTACACCAATGTGCCCTGTAATGTTGAGGGGTTTTTTTGGTGGGGGGAGGGTACTGGGATTGAACTCGGAGCACTTGACCACTGAGCCACATCCCCAGCCCTATTTTGTGTTTTATTTAGAGACAGGGTCTCACTGAGTTGCTTAGTGCCTCACTTTTGCTAAGGCTGACTTTGAACTCAGGATCCTCCTGTCTCAGCCTCCTGAGCCATTGGGATTACAGGCGTGTGCCACTCCTCGTTTTGAGTTTTGACAGATTTTCAGTAAAATCTCATTTGTTAGCCAGACCAACAGAAATTCCCGTGAGCCACTTTTTTTTTTTTTTTTAAATATTGTTTTAGTTGTAGGTGGACACGATACCTTTATTTTCTATGTGATGCTGAGGATCGAACCCAGGGCATCACATATACTAGGTGAGCACTTTGTCACGGAGTCACAATCCCAGCTCCCATGAGACACTTTTTCCTGGGACTGTCTCTTGAAATTGTCCCCATTGGCTGGACTGTGAGGTGACTGTCCTTATGCATAGGGTAGGCCAGATCATGAACTCCCTGACTGAGGTCTAGGTAATGGATTTGGTGGCCTTGGCTGACTTATGGCTGCTCAATTTCAACGTCTCTACTTTCACCTTAAAAGGCAGCAGTAGGGATGGGGTTGCTCCCTGGTGAGCGCTGGCCCAGCGTGCTGGAGGCCCTGGGTTCCAGCGGTGTAATGAGCATCATCCCTGCCTCCGGCCAGACCCCTGAAGACTCAACCCTGTTGCCCTCTCCCTGTCTGAAGATGTGCTAGGAGAAGCAGGAGGAGTGCTTGAACAGAGATGGTAAGCTGATGGTAGCAGGGGTGGCTGGTGCAAAGGGTCTCCTGCCTGCATTGGATAGGAGGGAGACTGGCAGGACAGGGTGACCCTAGGGAAGCCTGGCTATAGGGGCAAGCCGGGTTGGGCTCTTTGCTTGACCATTGGGACTGCCTGGAAAAGGGCCTGGGGCCTCTCAGGAGGTTTCCGGAGCACGCTGTTAGCCCTGTTCACTGGTCTGCTGCTGCCCTGAAAGGCCCTGATCCCTCTTCTCAAAGGGCCTGCAGACGTGCATGTGGAGGAAGTGCTGGGGTCTCGCTGTGGGGACCAGGTGGTGCCAGCTGCAAAGCCTGAGCCTCCCTCTGGGCAATGTCATTTCAGCTCCCAAGGGTGGGGTGGGACTCTGTGGCACTGTGCAGCCTCATGAGCAATGGCAGGTAGGTCCCTCTGGGCCAGGCATTTCAAGGATGGGCTCGCTCACGACTCCCAAGAGGAAGGGGCTCTGCCCCAGCTGTCAACCTGGATTGTCACAATCCTCATGCCTAAAACACTCAGGGTCACTCCAGGTGAACTGGGCTGCACGAAATAACCACACAAGAGAGAGATACCTTTTTCTTTGGGGTCTCATGATGGCTCCTCTGACCTTAAGGGTCTGCAGAAAGCTCAAGTGAGCCAGTGTGTGATGAACCCTTTCATTGAGGAGCAGCCATTCAAATGAGGCCAGGGGTTAGGTTTCAGGGGCTGAGTCTAGCTTGTGATGTCTGCTGTCAGCAGGTTGACTGACATCTAAGAAGGCCACGCCCAAGGGCAGAGCAAGAGAAGGGGACACACAAAGGGTGTTTCCATGGAACATTCTATCCCAAACAGGACAAAGGGGCGATATCACAAAGGAACAGGTGAGCGTAGCTCAATCCATGGGGTGCCTATGTCTGAAGATGTGTTCTTAAACTCCTGGGACCGGGGTAATGTCCGGGTCACTATGAGATGTAGTGACGTCAGAGCCTCTCCGACTCAGGGAATCCTTCAGACTGGCTCCCCACACTGGATGGCTCCCAGTAGAGCCTCCTTGCACCCTGGGCTATGTGGCCTCGCCTCCCCACCAGTCAAAAGACAAGATTACAACAATTCAGAGATCTTGGTTGGCTTTTTTTTTTTTTTTTTTTTT
>NW_026000222.1:2752715-2810837 GCF_001458135.2 Marmota marmota marmota | reverse complement strand
GATTTTTTTTTTTTTTTTTTTTTTTTTTGGTATAGAAGATTGAACTCAGGGGCACTCGACCCCTGAGCCACACCCCAGCTTAGTGCCTCACCGTTGCCGAGGATGGCTTTGAACTCAGATCCTCCTGCCTCAGCCTCTGGAGCTGCGTGTGCACCACTACACCCGGCTTGATTGGTTTTATTTTCGGTTCTAGAACTGAATTACAGTTCATTTCCTAAAATGAGTAAGTGCTCCAATGGCCTAAGCCAAGGAGGCTGGCTCCGTGGGCGGGCTTAAAGGAGGCAGAGATGGACTGCAGGGCAGATGGGTCATTTCCAGGTGGCTTCCCTTAAAAGGTGGCAGTGATTGCTCAGCCTAGGTTACTTCAGGTCACCTTGTGTGCAGCCATTCAAACAGAACTTTGTTACCTTGCCAGAGGAGACAGAGCTATTTGAGAAATCTGGCTGTTCTCTCTAGTTCTGACTGGAGGATGAGAGGGACAGCGTGGTTTCAGCTTGGTGACTGGGAATGTCAGCAATGTTTATGAGTAGCCTGGTGTGCAGGAGCTTGGTCTCCAACAGTGACCTGTGATTTTAACACCACTTAGGAACCCTCTCTCTCTGCCCAGACTTAAGATCCTCCCGCCTCAGCCTCCCGAGGAGTAGCTGGGCTCACGGGTGTGCACCGCTGCACCTGGCGGAAACCTGCTCTTGAACTTGCCAAGGGAATTGCCATTTGAACGTTGGCTTCAGATTCTAAAATGTGGGCTCTTCTGTTGTCCTTGTGCCTTAAAAAAAAATCTGTTTACTGCCACTTCAGTGGGTTGTGAGGAGGGATTCAGTGGCTGGATTCATCCTGTGGCCAGCCAGTTCATCTCCCTGTCCAACCACAGTGCCGCGGGGTTCAGTGCTGACCCGTCCCGGGCCCTCGCCCTTGGGGCTCACAGGAGACAAGTAGAACAAGGGTGCTCTGAGGGGTGGGGCTGGTGCCTGGGTGGGCTGGGGCGCTGACTGAGGAGGCAGCTCTGGGCTGAGGCCTGAAGCTGAGCTAGAGGGGAGGGTGGGGGTGGCAGGGGGAGTTGGCTCCAGGCAGGACCACCCAGGAAGGCCCTGATGGCCCACCTGGCCGGGACAGAAAGAAGACCATGGGCCCAAGGACTGTGAGGGGGCTCTGATGCCAGAGTGCAGGGCCCTGGATGTCTTCACAGGTGGTGACCCCAGACCCCTCTCCGCAGAGGGGCGGAGCTCTGTCCTGGGAGTGTGCCCTGTGTGGAGCGGTCAGCCCTCGCTGCCCGGTGCTTCTGGCCACAGCGCCCCACGGCTGCTTCCCTGCACACTGCCCCCATCCAGGGCCTGGCAGTGCCTAGGGACCCGCCTGCCCTGCCATGCCCCCACAAGAGCAGCTGGCCACCAGGCTCTTGGAGATGGGTCACCTGGGTGGCAGCACTCTGAAAGGGAGTGACATGTCCCAGGGGCAGTCTACGCTTCTTAAACATACTTGGGTTGCAGAATCTACTGACATAAAAGTTGCCATCTTAAAGTCAGGCCTGGTGGCCACGCCGGTCATCCCAGCAGCCAGGAGGCTGAGGCAGGAGGATCGCAAGTTCAAAGCCAGCCTCAGCAAAAGCCAGGCCCTAAGCAACTCAGCAGACCCTGTTTCTAAATAAAGTACAAAATGGGGTTGGGGATGGGGCTCAGTGGTCGGGGGCCCTGAGTTCAACACCCGGTACCCATCCCCCCAAAGTTGCCATTTTAGCCATGGTAAGTGTACAGTGGGTGACATTAAGTGCTTTCACGTCCTGCCGCCATCACCACCAGCCGTCCTCAACCTTCACGTTCCCAACACAGAAACTGCTGTGTTGAGCACTTGTGTCCCCCGCCCCCAGCCCTCGTGGCCCCTGCGCATCCTGAGGACTGGCTGTTCACTTGGCTCAGTGTCCCCAGGCCCCTCCTTGTTGTCATGTGTGATGTCACCTGCCCTTTAAGCTGAAAGGCCCTCCAGCAGATACACCGCTCTTGTCCTCACGTCATGGGTGAGAGTCGTGGGCACCTCTTGGCCACTGTGAGCAATGCCGCCGGGAACCCAGCCCTCTGAGGCCCACGGGGGGTTCTTTGATGTGTTCCCAAGTGGAAAAAGAGCCAGGACAGGGCAGGGCCTGAGCTGGCGAGGAGGCCGCGGGCAGCCTGGGGACAGGCCGGGGACCGCAGCATAGAGCGGCCGGCTCCTCCCACTGTGCCCGCAGCGACCCGCTGGCAGGGTTTCTGTGCCCCCTTCAGCCCCCTCTGTGGCTCGGAGGCTCTGCTTCCTGAGGGAGTCACGGATTCTGCCAGGACACAGCAGTGGCAATGTCTGGGGAGGGAGGCGGTGACTGTGCTGTCTGCGAGTGGCCCTGAGACCCAGGGAAGGGGGTCTGTGCTGCGCGGCGGGGACAGGGAAGGCGGTGTCTGGAACCCAAGGGGTGCTCCTGGGCACCTCGTGGGACTTCACAGCTCTACGGTGAAAGTGAGTGGAGGTACCTTCGCACAGCGGGTCCACAGGCAGCCAGGCCCGTGAGTGAGGCGAGGAGCCCTCCCAGCAGAGGCCTGGGCAGAGGCCGGGGGGAGGCCGAGGAAGTGGTGCAGAGGATGGCGTCCAGGCTCGGTGAGGAGCAGAGTGGCACGTCCTTTCCCGCCCTGTCTCTTATANTGTGGTTTCTGTCTCCTGACTGGACCTGGCCTGGGTAGCTTTTCTGCAACACAGAACCAGGAAACCAAAAGCTTATCTCCCTGGATGCAAATCAGGTGAGTCAGCCGCCCAGAGATCCGAAAGGCAGGAGCCCAGCCGGGGCCTCTTGCTCACCAGCCTTCCTTCTTGCTTCCTTTCTACTCAACCTTTTTTCTTCTTTATTTTGAGACAGGGCCTCACTAAGTTGTGGAGGCTGGCCTCGGACTTGAGATCCTCTGCCCCAGCTCCTGAGCAGTTGGGGTCACGCTGGCCTCCGAGCACCTTCAAGTCTGATGGCGCTGTCCTTGGGGACGTGCTGATTTCTGTCCTTTGGATCTTGTGGATGCCACTGCAGGGCTCTGTGTCTGGAGACTTTTGTCCCCAGTGTGTGCAGCTCCTGTGTGCCGGGCGCCCAGGCCTACAGCAGGCTGTTTGCCGACCACGTGGTTTATGTCAACTTTTGCTGAGAACTTTGTCTGCTCCTTCTATTTCTGACGCAAACTTTTGTCTGTTTCTTGTCTGTTTTTGGACACACACACACACATACACACACACACATATTTTGGTGGGGTACTGGGGATTAAACTTAGGGACACTTGACCACTGAGCCACACCGCAGCCCTGTTTTGTATTTTATTTAGAGACAGAGTCTCACTGAGCTGCTTAATGTCTCGCTTCTGCTGAGGCTGGCTTTGAACTTGTGATCCTCCTACCTCAGCCTCCTGAGCCACTGGGATGACAGGCAGGTGCCACCATGCCTGGCTACTGGTATATTTTTGTTTTATATATTTGAGGCTGTCATCAGGGTTTTACAAGTTAAAACTCATTATAATTTCCTGAAAATTGAACTTTTATCATGAAGTGATTCTCTTTATCTCTCTCTCTCTCTTTTTTTAGAGAGAGAAGAGAGAGAGAGAGAATTTTTTAATATTTATCTTTTAGTTCTCGACGGACACAACATCTTTGTTTGTATGTGGTGCTGAGGATTGAACCCGGGCCGCATGCATGCCAGGCGAGCACGCTACCGCTTGAGCCACATCCCCAGGCCGATTCTCTTTATCTCTAAATATGCTTTTCCTTATAAAATCTATTTGGTCTATTATATATTTTGGTTATTTGAATAGTATATCTTTTTGCATCTTTAAAGATCCAACAACTCTTCAGAGTTTGCTTCTGCCCTGCGGTCGGTCCCCTCGCCCTGGGTCTTTTCTCTGTACCCTTTGCGTCTTGCATTCTTGTAGTTTCTATGATTTTGTCTCTCAGTGCTTAATTCTGCAGTTTCTTTTACACATCTTCCACCTCAACAATTCTATTTCATCTCTAAGCGGACGATCATCCTGTCTGATGTTTTAAAACAGCTTTATTGAGATGGAATTCACCCTGTAAAGTGCATGGTCCAGTGGTCTAGGTGCCTTGCGGCTAGGTGCCCACCCCCTGTGAAGTGCATGGTCTAGTGGTCTAGGTGCCTTGTGGATAAGTGCCCACCCCCTGTGAAGTGCATGGTCTAGTGGTCTAGGTGCCTTGTGGATAGGTGCCCACCCCCTGTGAAGTACATGGTCTAGTGGTCTCGGTACACTTGTGGATAGGTGCCTACCCCCTGTGAAGTGCATGGTCTAGTGGTGTAAGTGCCTTGTGGATAGGTGCCCACCCCCTGTGAAGTACATGGTCTAGTGGTCTAGGTGCCTTGCAGATAGGTGCCCATCCCTCCAGAGTACTTCTGTCACCCAGACATGAAGCCCCCATGTGTCGAGGGTCATTTGTGGGCTGTATGTGGGCCACTTCGGCATTTAAGCCAGAGAGGGCATAGGTCTGGCATGGGAATTTCCCGTGGCACCCCCACAGGGATAAACAGCCTGTGCAGGGGACCGTCCCCCTCTGCTCTGCCAAAGGTTCCACACTGCACTGGGATGGGGTGACCTGCTGTAGCCTCACAGCCCCTCTGAGACAGGTGTGACCTGCCAAGATGCCGTCCACCTGCTGACTGTAAGATAGCACGGAGCAAGACTCCACCCTGAAACCTTAGCCCTGCCTTAGATGTGCCCCTGAAATAAACCACAGGATCCATTTTCTAGTTGTCCAGCTCCAGCTCCTGTGTGGACTGGATCTATCAGGGGCTCCATCTTTTGAAACTATCTTTCAGACTTTGTCTTTTGTTCTTCACTAATTATTCTAGACTTTAATGTCTTACATCCCCTGGAGCAGGAAGAAGAGCCTCCCCATACCCGTGCTCCTGCAGGCGCTCCCCATTGCCGGCTCCCTGCAGCGGGAAGAGTGTCTGTTGTTGGATCCCGCGGAGACCCACGCAGGGCTATGTGCTCCTTTTTGTCTGGTTTCTCTGGCATAATGTTTTCGAGGTCACCGGCTGCAGGGGCCAGGGCTCCATTTTCATTGCTGATGCCCCCAGCATATGCATATTTGTGCATCACACTCCATGTGTCCACTCACCAGATGATGGACACCTGGACTATTTCATCTCTACATGTGACATTGCTGCAGGAGCATTTGTGGGTGTCTTTGTGTGACATGTGTTCACTTCCCTTGGGTGGGCACCTGGGAGTGGTATTGCTGGTCACACAGAAGCTGTGTCTGCCTAGCCGTTGGATCCCTCCACGGCCTCCTAGTAGGGGTGCTGTCTGAGAGGCTCACACAGGTGCTGAGCAGTATGGCGAAGGCTGAGGGCGTCAACCTGTGTAGCTCAGAGGCAGCTTAGGAGGAGCCTAGATACCACAAAGCGTCCCACGGTGCTCTCCAAAGGGACTGTCCCCCTGGGAGGCGAATCTGCTGCACCCTTTACCACCCCTGAGCCTCAGTTCCTGCTCCAGAGCAGAGCTCAGGTGCCTGCACAGACATCCCTCCAAAGGGCAGGTTAGAGCCTGCATCCTGGACAATCAGACTTGGCCTTCCGGAGGCCTGCCTTCTCAGGCCTGGACAGCAGGGGGCGCTCCGAGACCGAAGCCTTGGGTTTGCACAGCTGACTGAACCCGGGTCTTTCTCTAGCCAGAGGGAGGCCCTTTCCTTGGTGCCTCTCTTCCTGTAATGCACTTCACCCACAAGTAGGGGGCGTGCTTGTGACTCTGGCCAAATACTCCCTTACTGGGCAGTGCTGTGATTCCTCTCTGCAGAGCCCTTTGCCTGCAGGGACGTCTCACTGCAGACGCCCGATTTCACCACCGTCTCTGAGGATCCCGAATCGGCACACCCCAGAAGCCACCCGTGCTGCTACAGGGTGACAGCAGGTCTGCGCCAGAAGGAAGTGCAGGACCCTCAGCCACGTGCACAAGGCTGTCCCTCTGGAGAGGCCTGGCCAGGGCTGAGCACATGGCGCCCACTCGGGCAGGCCTGGCTCCGAGCACAGCCCATGCCCTACGAGTGCTCTTTCCCGCTGCAGCCCAGGAGGCTCGGATCCCCATTGTACCGATCAAGGGAGGCACAGGCTAAGCAACTTAGCCAAGGTCCAATCAGGTCAGGCCACACCAGAGTCCACTGCGTGCTGTGTCATCACGTGGCCTGGGCTCCTCACGCAGTGGGGCTCAGTGGGGCTCACTGGGTGCGCAGACTCTTCCGGGCCCTAGGAACAGGCTGGCAGTCTCTTGAAACCACCTCCTCATCTTTAGTCCTTTTGTTGCCATCCCAGACCAAACCGAAGGTCAACGAAACCAGCTGAACCCTGAAGCCCATTGGTGTCCACCTGCTGGTTACCTCCTGAGCCACCCAGGGCTGTGCTGTGGGCCACACGGTTGTTTTAGGGTGGATGCCGAGAGTCCCCTTCCCTCCAGACGGCGCAGCCCCACAGAGCACACGGTCCATGCGAGTTGTGGACAGTGTGACGCAGTCCTCATCCCTGGGAACTACAGACCCCTCGAGGAATCGATGGACACCATGGCTGCTGCTCTCATTAGTGGACACATCTGCACCTAAATCATGCAAGTCTGGGGCAGGTCAGAGGACAGGGGCCACCTCGTCACGGTTCTCCCAGACTCTCCCAGCTGTAGCCTGAAACCCAGGCTCATCAAGCACGGCGGCAGAAAGTGGCTCTTGGTGCCACGTTCTCTAACTGACACGCAGGGCGACCTGACAAGGTCCATACAGGAGCAGACAGACTCGGGAAACACCTGGCTGCAGACACGTCCCTCAGGCACTGCGGTCTGCAGGCCAACTGAGGGCTGGTCACCTGACCAAGGAGCCTTGTTAAAAAGTGGGTGGAGCTCCTGGGGGACATCCGCAGGTGGGCATCCTGCGGTGCGCAGGCCAACACTAGGACCACTTAGGCAGCTGCTGCCACTGCTGGTGGCAGACACAGCTCCTGAAAGGCACCTACCTCACAGGGGTTCAGGTCTCTCCAGGTGATTCTGTGCAGGTTCAACTTCCCTGGGAATTGATCTATCATGGTTCTCGCAACCCCAACCTGAGCTGCCGAATGGACCCTCCAGGGGGTGAAACTGAGGTTAAAGGGTGCTCCTGGAGGCAGCAGCTCCTTGGCCAAAGTGGGGACCTGGCTTCACTGCAGGCTGGTGGAGAGGAGCGTGAGCTGGTCAGTGTGAGGCTGGACCCAGCCACAGGCCAGCCTTTAATCCATGCCAAGCTCACTGGTGTGGGAGGTGCCATATCCCAGGTGAACACAAGGTGGCACCAAGGCCCCATGCTAGCCCTGGAGACCCCGGGCGCTGCACTTGACTTTCAAACTGTGCTACTGAGAAGCTGAGGCAGGTTGTGTGGCCAGGACCGAGGGCAGGACCCGGGAGTGTGCACAGGGAGCTCCTTTAGCAGCTCACTGCTGACCTTGAACGTCCACGGGGGTCTGTGCTTTGCTCCCTGCTGCTGCTGCATCTGTGTTGATGCGGAAGTGACTGCTCCCCAGGGCAACCTGGGCGTCTGGACGGCCAGCAGTTCTCTTGGCTGCGCACACCTTCCCAGGTGAACGCCCCTCTGGGTTTGGGATGCTCAGGTGCCGATGACTGACCATGGCCACCTCCTGACTTCCTCCAGGCTGAGCTGCTGCTGGGGGTGGACGTGCTGCCCAGGGCACTGGGTTTCCAGGAGCCACTGTTGGACTGCCTGAGTGACTCCACTCCGCTCTGCTCAAGACGAAGGCCCAGCTCCAGGCCAATCTGGCTGTGGAAGTGGGAAGTGGAAACTCTGGGAGGCTGCACCGGGGCCTGGCAGGGTGGTGTGGGGTGAGTCGCCTGGGCCAAGCTCTGGTCTGTCCCTGTCCTGGGCAGGGGCCTGCCATCTCCCTGTCTGTGCTCACTGCCCGGCAGGGAGAATGTCCGAAGTTCTCCCTGGGGGGCTGGAGGGCCTGGGAGCAGGTCCTGCATGCAGCTCTGGCCACACACAGCAGCTGCCCACTAAACTCCCACAGTCGCCTCCTCACTGCCTGCCGGGTGGAGGCCGGAGGGAAAGGTGCAGCCCCAGCGTGGACGACACCAGATTCTAAAAGGAAACCTTCTTAGAGACCTCAGAGCACCTCATCTTGACGTCCTTTGGCTCTGAGCACAAAGGGGAGGGGCGCAGCCTAGCTTCCAGCCTGCTTGGAGGGTGGAGGGCGCCCAGCAGACTGAGAAGACCCCCGCCTTCCGGGCTTAGCCTTCGTCCTCTCGCTCCCCCACCCAGCACCGCCAGAGCGGGAAGTGTGTCTCCACAGCAGTATAGTGGCCTGGGTTTATGACCCCTCCCTAGCCCTCTGGGGACCTCTGGACACATGTGGCAGTGGCTTGAGGAACTTGGGGTGGGGGTGTTAGTGTGTAGGGGTGGTTCGTGTCTCAGAAGCCACAAATATAAACAGGGCATACTTTCTTGGGGCATCATTTTCACTCAAAGTTTGGAAAAAAGTTTTTGTTGTTTATAAGTAAGACAAACACGGGTATACCATGGAGTGAAATAGAAACTCAAGTCAATTTTAAAGATAAAACACATGACTTCAAAGAAATTTGCCTTGGGGGCGGCCTGAGCTTCTCCTAGGAGGGTCTCCTTCACTTAAAGCAACTTGGAGAACAAGTCTGTAAACCACATGTTTCTTGAGCACCTCTTACATGCAGGTACTGTGCTAAGTGGTGAGAGGGACACAGAATGTGAGGTGCAACTCCTGCTCAGGATGACTCTGGTCTAATAGTTATCACTACCATCGCCATCACCACCATTATCACTACCCACATCACCATCACCATCACCATCATCACCATTATCACCATAACCATCACCATCACCACCACCATCACCATCATCACCATCACCATCACCACCACCATCACCATCATCACCACCACCATCATCACCATCACCATCATCACCATCACCATCATCACCATCACCATCATCACCATCACCACCACCATCACCATCACCATCACCATCATCACCATCATCACCACCCACATCACCATCACCACCACCATCATCAGCATCACCATCATCAACAACATCACTATGGCCACCAGCATCATCACTAAACCATCACCATCATCATCTCATCTATCATCAACCCTATCATCACCATCATCACCACCATCATTACTGCCATTATCACCATCATTACCATTATCACCACAACCACCATCATCCTCATCATTACCAGCACCATTATCGTCATCCTCATCATCATCACCAGCAAGCCATCACCATAATCACCACCATCATCCCCGACATCACCATATTACCAACAACACCATCATTACCATCATCCCTGTCATCACCACTATCATCGTCATCATCACCCTCATTGCCACCATCATCACCATCACCATCATCATCATCAACACCAACACCATCATGACCACGATGACCATCATCATCATTTCATAAGTTACCAAGCAGTTGTCCACCGCAGCCCTGGCTTCCGCATGCTGACGGGTGCGTACCTGCTGAAGGCACGCTGTATCGTCTTGGGATCGCAATGACATCTATGTGGTGAATTATCTCACTTGCTTCCAACTTCAGTCATAGGAAGTAGAAGTCTGGTTTTCTGTCCAGATGGGTGCAGTGAGAGAGGCTGAGCAGCTTCCAAAGGCTGGAGGCAAGGCTGACAGAGGAGTCAGGGTCACCCCCTCGCCTGCCACTTCTCAAGCCTGGTGTGTTTGGCCTTGACCACAGCCTAAGGGATAGGCAGACATGGTGCAGGACTGGAGCTCAGGGGTGAGCCCCGGGGCTGGCTCGCCTGGGTGGCTGTGACGGGGCTTCTCTTCTGGACCCTGAGATGAACCAGGTCCAGATACTGGACAGTGTGGACGGGAGTTGGCCACACGTGGTCAGAGGGCGTGGCCAGCAGGAGCTTGGGTGGCCAATGCTGCCGGCACTCCCACACAGCTCTGGCCATGTGGGGCCGGAGGGCCTCGTGTGGCTTCCCTTCAGTGAGGAGCCCCCGGGCAGTTCAGGAGAGGACACCTCTTTACACTCTGAAGGGTCACATGGGGGAGGCAGTCGTGAGGCTGCCCGGAGGACTTTCCAAGCCTGGAGGGCCACTAGTTCCCCAGACCTCCCTGTGGCCTTTTTGGAAAACCCCAGGTTGGGATCCTCTTGAGTGTGGAAGAGCAGAATTCCCGGCCGTGAGGGGAGGAGCTGGAGAGGCCTCCGCCCACGTCTGGTCAGAGCTGCTGCAAGGCAGCGTGCGTGCGTGCGTGCGTAGATTCCTAGGGCTGCCTGACAAGTCCCCCCACCCTCGGGCGCGGGGCCTAGAATCTCAGAAACTCCTTGTCACGGTTCTGGAGGCCAAAGTCTGACCCCGAGGGGTGGGCAGGGCCAGGCTTCCTGAGGGCTCCAGGAGGTCCTGCCTGGGCCTGCGCCTGGCGTCTGGCTGTGGTGGCACCACTCGCCTCTGCTCCTGTCCCCACATAGCGTCTTCCTGGTGTCTATGAAATCTCCTTCCAAAGCACAGAGGGGTGGGACCTGACGTGACTCTGATCCAGTGTGACCTCACCTTAGACTGACCGCACCTGCAAGGCCTTATTTTTGAATGAGGTCACATCCACAGGATGGAATTAGACTTGTCTTTCTGGGGGTGCAGTGGGACTCCACCCACGAGACGGCACCACCTCCCTCTGCCCCTCTGCAGCCCGGGCGCAGCGGGCCTGGCCTGGGTGGTGGCCGTCAGCCTCCGGAGCCAACCGCGCTGGTCTCTGGGGTGTTTCTGAACACGTGGGCACTATTGCCCCCCCTGCCCCAGCCCCTTTCTCATGGGGCCCCTTTCCATGCTCAGTCACAGGGGTGCAGGAGGTGGCTCGTCATCCCTCTGGGGTGATGGCCTGAGCCCACGGGCACATCCTGGTCCTCTGCAGAGAGATTTGTTCGTGGAGGGCCACATGACCCACATGGGTCCTCTGGCTTCTGATTTCTGCAAGAGTCAGAAAGCATTTCTCTGTGCTGCCCACGGAGCAGGAGGGCAGGAGTCTCGATCCACTGGGAGGCTTCAGGAGGAAGGACCCTGCTGGACGATGGAGCCACTAGACATGGAGAGAGACACCCTGGATTTCTGGCGTCGTTGAGGCTCCTGGATCCCACCTTACCTGAGGCCAGCTACTCCAGGACCTTTTGTTTACATGAGCCCATAATTTCTCCCCTCTTTCGTCAGTCAAGTCAGTTTAAATTGCTTCTTTTTCTCTCATTCACAACACAAAGCACCCTGACCTGACACGCAGGGTCCAAGACTTCTGGGGTCATTACAGGTCTGAGGGGCTCAGACTGAAATTCATTTGAAAAGAGAGAGAGTTCTTAGATCCCTGTGCAGGAGGCTGCCTGCAGTCTCTCCAGGCTCTGAGGGTGGACGAGACAGCTACCCATGGCCCATCTCCTCCCACCCTGGAGCATGCAGACGCTGGGATGGCTGCACTCAACTCAGGCTGGACTCTCCGCAGACCTGCCGCTGACAGACCTCCGCTCGTGGAGGTGTGTGCCGGTGCTGGCCGCGCAGCCCCCACAGGTCTTTTGAAATAATAATGCAAGTTAGGGCTGGAACCAGGGAGGCCGAGCTGAACAGGTCTCCAGATATTTAGTCGCTGCGCAAGTGACCTCAGGAGCCACATCCTCAGGTATCTGAGCACCCTGATCTCTCTTTGCTTGGGCTTGAGAAACAGTGCTGCTGTGTTAACGTGGCTTGCCGTCTCCTCTGGGAGTCCAGAAGAGCAGGAGGCGGCCATCGTGGAGAGGCCTGCACAGGCCTGTTCCACCAGGAGCTGGAGCACATGGGCCTGCAGGCCGCAGAGGGCAATGGGGAGGCCACGCAGGCCTGGGTGGCATGTGGCCTGTAGGAGACCCTGCTCTGTTGCCGTGTGTCTGTTGGGTCCCTAGACCCCCGCTATGCCTGGGACTCAGTAGTGGGCACGGCATCTTCGACATAAATACCCAGCCACCTGGCTTGTGTCCCTCACGGCGTCTACCCAGAGCCGGGAGACAGCAGGTTTCTCCTTAAGAACAGCACGACGCGCTCCAGACCTGCAGCCTGTCCAGAGGCTGCGAGGTGAGCCTCAAGGGTCCACCAGCTGGCCTAGAAAGAACAGGTCCCTGGGCCCTCCCTTCTCGTCCCCCTTCCCTGCCCTAGAGAGACCCCTCTGCTCTGCTCTCTCTACCCTGACATCTCCCTCCCAGAGGGGCGAGCTTGGTGGTTCTTCACTTCACCCAAGGCGAGTTCCTGGGCTGGCCCATTCTTGTGTGGCCTTGGAGGTGCTTGGGCGCTGGGTGTGATGTGACCATGTAGGTCGGAGGTCCCAGCCTGTCTGAGCCCAGCAGTGGCTTTATGTGCACACCCAGGTGCAGTGCCACCCACTCAGGAGGGCTGCCCAGAGGACGGGTGGGCCTAGTCCACAGGAAGTCTGTAAATAGCAGCAGCGATGGTGGGGTCTGACTACGCGCCCAGGCTGGGCTCAAGCCAGCCTCCGGCTTCAGCCTCAGGAGTAGCTGGGAGCACAGCCGTGCCACTGTGCAGGTGGCAAAGACTCCTGGGGTGACTGCAGCCACGCTGGGGTACCCGCGCTGGGGTGGGTGGGCTGCTGCAGCCTGCTCTGGGCGCTGAGGGCCCATGCCTAGGAGCACTGCGCCTTTCCCAGAGGGTGGGGCTCCTTCCTCAGAGTAAAAGGTGAGAGATCCCAGGGGCGGGGGAAGCAATCAGAGACCTGGAAACGGCTGGGTCCGGGTGCAGGGCTGAGCTTCCCTGCGGTGAGCCCGCAGCCGGGCGCACAGCGGGAGCTGGCCAGCTTGGGAAAGCGGAACAGGAAAGGCAATGCCGGTTGAGCAACCCGGCCCAGATTGGGGCCCAGGCGACCACAGGCTGGGACGCTGCACCAGCCAGCCGCCCGGCATTTGCACAGGGCTGGCCTTGAGGGGCTGTGGGGGCAGTGGTCAGGAAGTGCCCTCCGGCCAGGCCCTGCGGCCTGCCAGGACGGGGTTGTGCCCACTGTAGCCCAAAGTGACCAGCTACCACCACCCATGCCAGTGGGAGCTGAAGGTTGGGTCCCTGGAAGACAGGGCGCCAGGAGAGGCCACAGGGCCGGAGCCGGCCGAGGCCCTGCTGCAGGGCCTGAGGCAGGAGAGGTTCAGGCAGAGTCCCTTGCGCCGGCCTTGGATCCCTGGGGTCCACCCTCTGCTGGGGTCAGCAGTGGGGGCAGGGTGCTCACCCGTCTCTTGCGCTGGCTAGAGGCTCTCCTGAGTCCTCAGCCCACCTCCCAGGGACTGGAGGGACATGGCTCTCACTGCCCCTCATCTGCCTGCCGTGCTTCCCAACACCCTGGCTCCCCTTACTGCCTGGGGGGTGTGAGGGTCAGTTCTGAAGACCACGCGAGCGGCCCTCCTAGAGAGAGTTGGAAACAGGAAGACAGAAGACGAGACCCTGTACCTGCGGCGCCGAGCCTCGGTCGGGGGCTCCCTGCCAGACGCAGCCGCCACCGGGTTGTCACCCATCCTCTCCGGCACCTTCCTCTTGACCACTGTTTTGTGCGTGTTTTAAACAAACCATTTTCTGGTGGAAAACTTCAAACACCCAAGGTCCCTGGAAGAGCACCCTTGGCCTGTGTCCTGCCTCTTAACCTCGTTTGTTCTGGTGGTTCAGGGACGGAACAGGGCCTCAGGGGGGCCACCGCTGGACCACAGAGCCACACCCCAGCTCCACCACCACCACCCCAGGGGCCTGCGGTGTCCTGCTGCGGCCACGCACTTCCCTGAGGTCGGCCGGGTCCCTGCGCGTCACAGCGCCCCCTCCAGGCCGAGTGTGTGAAGGGCCTTGGTACGTGTCCTTTGCCTGAGAGTGGACATGTGGTCTCCGAGCCAGTGACAGACCTCAGGCCCTTGTGTCCCTGAGTGTGTCCATGTTCTCTTACAGACGAGGACTTCCACGGAGACCACGTGGCAGTAATCCCTTCACATCGCCGTCCCCAGGTGTCATTTCCCAAGAGCAGTCCCCGTAAAATCCGTCTGCTCAATTTGGGACCCAAACAAGGTTGAATGCTCTTGGTTCTTTTCCCGGCCATTCCCCGGGCAGTGGGTCACCAGCCCCGGGAGCCTTCGCAGGGCGCCTGGGGCGGCCAGGCCCCTCCTGCGCCTGCGGCAGCCGCTCCTCTGCCGTGCCCTGTTTTGGGTCTTTGTCCTTTATGTTTCTAGTGACTTTATTCTGAAAGCTTTCAAACTTACAGAAAGTCGTGAGACTGTTTCGAGAACTCCCGTGTCCCCTCCCGAGGCCCCAGGTGGGCTTCCCAACAGACGGGGCCTGTGGTCACCTCACGGCCCCTCCAGGGTGTGGCCCGCCCAGGCTCCTGCCTTGCCCGGGGTCCTGCTGCGGTTGCCTGTCCCAGAGCTCGGTGTCCGCGTGTCACAGACCAGCCGTCCCCTCAGAGGTCTGAGCCTGTCTGAGGCTTGCTCACAGGGGAGCCCGGCCTGTGCATGGTGTGTGTGGCCATGGCGGGAGCTGGCCCACCTGGTGACGGAGCTCGGGTTGCTAGGGGACATGGGCTCGCGGGGCTGTCCGTGGACGCTGCCCACCCCCTTGGTTTAACAGCTTCTGGGGGAGACATTCAAGGTGAGGTACTCCCTGTTCCTTGCTCTTTGGGTCACAGGAGACTGGCAGAGGCCGAGTGGCCTGCCCAGGGCCCAGGCAGAAGTGGGGTGGTGCTGCACACAGGGCTTCTCGATGGGGGTCTCAGCCTGCGTGGAAGCCGACCACACGGCTCTGTGCTGCCGGCCGTCTCCACCCCAGCCCCTCTGCACCCAGCCTGGCCACAGCAGGTGCCCAGAGTCGGGAGCACCAGAGAGGCAGGTGTTCCAACCTGCCCCGGGGGTCTCTGCGTGGCAGCCCCGGGCCACCCGGAGAAAGCCCTCCTCTGCGGGAGCAGGCCCTGCTCACGCTCCCCAGCCCCGTGGCTTTACCAGTGAAGCAGAGGCGATGTCGGGTTGAGCATCAGGACGCAGTGTGACTGAGGAGGGACTGGTGACTCCGTGTGAGGGAGGAGAGAAGGGAGTGAAAGGAGGAGGGCGGGAAGGAGGGAGGAGAGGAGAGGAAGAGAGAGAAACTGTTCTTTCACTACGTGGATCATTTATCAAAAAAGAGAACCTCACAGGTAGAAGCTCGCGGGCTGGTGTGACTACCGCATGGTCGTCTGCACCTTAGGCTTCTCCTATGTTGCTGCTTTGTCATTGTAGCAAAATACCTCATGGTCTAAGACAGTCGCACAGGCTCCAGATATCACATCTGCATTCTAGCAAGCAAGAAGGAGAAGAGGGGACGACAGAGCCACCTCTCTTGCTTTGAGAATGCCTCAGAGTAACACCCCCCTCAGCTCTCACTTCCTCTCGTTTGCTTCAGCTCGTAATGGGGGTCGTTTCGGGGCAGTGGGGTGGGAGGTGCTCTTGATTCTGCCTGATGCTGGATGTCACTTGCTTCCCAGGGGATGGTCATGAGGGTGCAGCTGGAGCCCTGTCCCCGGTCAGCCTGGATCAGAGTGTGAAAGTCTGTCTGGCAGGTGCATCAGAGCAGAGACCCACACACAAGAGCCGGAACTGGACTCTACCCTGCCCGCCTGACAGGACTCCCCGGGGCATTGGCCCAGCCCGAGGCCAGGCTCCGGGGTGCAGGGAGGGACCCGGTGGCTGTGGACAGCAGTTATGGGCACTGTGCGTGGCCTGCACCCCTGCGCACTAGAAGCACAGTCTGCTGCAGGGTGGACGCCCAGGCACCCAGCTCAGGCTGCTCTGCACATGTGCCCGGGCGGCAGCTGCTGCCTCGCTCCGGGTGCCAAGGGCTGGCTCTGCCCAGGCGCATCTGAAGGGGAGATTCTGCAGGAGACTCGCAGGCCCGTCCCGCCCCGCCCTGCGCCCAGCCACCCGTCCACATTCTGGCTCCTGTTCTCGTCTGGTGCCTTGTAGTCACTTGCTCTGCATCTTTGAGGCCACAGGTCCTGGAGCAGGGTCAGTGGGCCAGGGACAAACGCCACCCTGCAAGGCCACCTGGCCTCCCCAGATGACCCTGGGGCCACGTTGCTGATCCTTGGTGGTCACCTGGACAGGGCTGGGGTTTTAGACCTGGAAACCCGTCACCTGGATCCCCCTGGAAGGGGGGGGGTCCCCTCATAAAACAAACAGAAAATAAATACTTGGCCAGGGACGTGCGCAGCTGCTGGACCCTCCTGAGCATTGAGGGAGGCTCAGGGCTCTCGCAGTGTCCTGTCGGGGGCTGCACAGACACCAGCAGCTGTGACCGCTTCCCAGGGTGCAGGTGCAATTTGCCAGGAGCGGGGATCTTGGGGAGGCCCCGGGTGGCACCCTCAGCTCCCAGCTCTTCCTCTGAGCCAGGGGCTGTGCAGTGAGGACCCGGGTTAGAGCCACCTCGACAGCCTCTCCTGCACAGCTGGGTGGACCCTGCCAGGGCTCACTCCACCTTCTGCTGTTGCTATGGCCGGGCAGCTTTGCCAGCCACTCTCCTGGGGAGAGTCTGGTTGCCCAAGGTTTGCCCACTACCATGGTGTCGAGTCTCCCACTGCATGGCACCTCTGGGGCGCTGGTGTGACCCTCACGGTCACTGAGTCTAGAAATGCCATCAGCTGGACTGTGAGCCACTTACTCTCATCGTGCTGTGTGTGTGTGTGTGCATGGGTGTGCATGTGTGTGCGTGTGTGTGCGCATGTGTGTGCATGTGTGTGTGTGCGTGTGTGCCCGCGTGTGCTGGGGGCAGTGCCAGGACCCCTGGGGAGCTGCCACCAAAGGCTCCGCAGGGAAAGCCAGAGCCAAGCAGAGTGCGTGCTAACCAATCCTGCCAGAGGACGCAGGGCGGTCAGGGCATCTGCCGCCAGTGTGTGAACTTTGTGTCACAATTACACAAGAGACCACAGTCACGGCACAGATGGCCTATGGGGTGTGTGGGTGAGCCAGGAAGTGAGGCACAACTCGGGACCTTTTGTGCCCCAGACCTGCTGGGGCAGATGGCGGCCCCCCTGGCCCTGGCTGGTGCAGGTTTGTATCTTTTGCTTCTTCCAGGAGTGGGTGGCCACGGGGAGGGAGCCCCGCTCTGTAGTAGAGGTTGGACTCCACCAGGCGGGGTGCTTGCGGTCAGAAGCCTGGGCTCAGGGGCAGCAGGGTGGCTTGTGTCAAAGGGCTTCGCAGGGGACCGTCCCTCAGGCCCTGATCCACACCCAGCTGGGAGGACTTGGAGGGCACCGCACCCCGGACGGGTATCAGCCCAGACTGCCCACCTGCCAGGAGGCGGCTCAGGACGGAGGATACCGCACACAGAGTCCTTAGTCCTGGTTGGGGATCTGTCACCTACACCGGAGCCTCAGTTGGCTCTTCTGTGGGTGGGACCAGGAGAACCCTGGGAACTGCTGGGAGGGTCAAAGGGAAGATGGAGGCCCTCCAGGCGCAGTCTCACCTCTCAATTCCGGAGGCCCCAGCAGAACAGCCGAGGGCTCCTGCCAGGAACAAGAGGAGGGGCTCCTCAAAACAGGCCGCGGGGTGGGTAGGGCTCCCGCCCCCAGGAGTGCGTTGGGTTGGGCGAAGCGGATCTGACCGAGGAGCCCAAACTGCTCCTGGGGAAAACAGCCGTGAGAATTCATAGTGAAGGGGCCTGCAAACGCGGAAATCAGGCAGACTCCGTCTCCAGGGGAAAGGGAGGGGTCGTGAGAAGGCACATCAGCATGCGGCGCTGGGCAGGCCAGTGGGACTCAGGTCCCAGGGGACATCCAGCTGGCCTGGGAGGTGGCCCTCCTGGAGGGTGGCCCGGGGGTCAGGAGCACAGCCACACACCTAGGAGCTCCATAGCCTTGGAGACCCGTGGCTGTTCCTTTCCCACCTGGCCGGGAGGCCCTGGCCGCAGTGTCACAGCTCAGCCCTGGGAGCCACACAGGGTCCAGCCAGGTGACACAGCTGAGTGGCCCAGGTGTCCAGGGTGCAGCACGGCCGGGCCCTCGGCACACAGAAGCTGCTCAGTGGTGCTCACAGGCGGCGTCCCGGTGCGTGGTGGGCAGGAAGCTGGGCTGGGTCCCTGCAGGACAGGGGGTGATGAGTGACACCTACCTGCGCCAGGCGGGGGCCAGCAGGGGACACTGGCTGTCTGGAGTCACACACTCCCCTCCTGCCCTTGGTGACAAGAAATGCCACACTAGGCAGCAGCTGGTGTGGCATCGAGTGTGTCAGGGGACTCAGTGCCACAGGGTCCCCAGCTGTGACAAGGGGACAGGAAAGGAGAAAAGAAGGGCGGGTGCTCGAAGGGACCTCAGTGCCAGCTGGCGAGTCTTGGTGTGCTGGTGGGGCCTGGGCCCTGCTGGCCCCGTGTCCTGCGGGGCCCAGCACTCAGCACACCTGCAGGGGTCCACTCGTCCCAGTAGGGACGTCCCTAGTCCCAAGCCCTGTGATCCGGGCTCCCCCTCTCCCGCTGGGTCAGGGCCCTGTTTTCAGTTCACCATGGGGCGTGGTCCCAGGGCTGCTGGTGGTGGCCTGGGTGGTGGCACAACCCCGCTGGAGGCCTGCTGAGGGACTGTGACCAACCCGCAGCGGGGAGCGGGTCTGTGTGCCAGCGCCTGGCTGTGTCCCACCTGGGGAGGGTCCGGGCATGGGTGCCCCATGTGAGTGCTGGCTTCCAGGTGGGCGTTGGGGCAGGGCCAGGCGGGGTGCCCATGTGCTGCGCAGGCCGGAGTGTGAGGCCGCGCGTCCTTGGGTGACAGCAGCCCTCCGAGCCTCTGCACGTTGGGGCTGGAAGAGTGACAGCAGCGGTGTTTGGGAGGGTCCCAGGGACGCATGGTGGCCGGGATTCTGCCTGCTTCCACCCTCTCTCTGGACCTGCTCCGGCTCCGCCCTGACCTGGCTCTGCGGCTTCCTTGCCCAGCTGGACCTGCGTTCTCCAGCCCCAGAACATTCCAGCCTCGCTCCTTCGGCAGACACCAGAGTGACTTCACTTTCCCGAGCACTGGATTCCCTGGCCCTTCACGTACAGGAGCTGGCGGCCCTGGGGGCTGGGGACGTGTCCTTGGAGAGCTGACCTGGCCAGTGCTTCTTACCCCAGGACTCGGCTGCCTTGACCGCCACTTGGGTGAGCAGTCATCCCCCCCCCGCCCCGTCTTCCTGACAGGCCTTGCCGTGTGCTCCCTGGTACTTCGGAAACGCTGGCGTTGAAGTCTGCCCTGTGCCCCGGCGATTCCTGCCTGTGCCCCTGTGACATTCGATCCCCCTGAACAAGTGCTTCGGCTACGGTCTTTCTTGGTTTGATTCCAGCACGTGGAGCTTTTAACCATCTTCCCACATGAACAGCCACCCACAGCTCCCAGAGTGGCTGGTCCTTCCCTGCGGGAAGCCGGAGCACCTCCCTGTACACAGAGGACCTCCCTGTGCCCCTGCCTTCAGGACCACAACGCTGCCTCCTGTCAAGGAAGGAGTCCCTCTCCCTCAAGCCGGGCTTGACTGTGGTCAGCCTGACTCTGACGGTTCAGCTGGCCTGAGGCTCCACGGTGTGGGGCAGGGCACAGGAATGAGGGCGGGTCGGGCGCCAGCTCCGCTGCACACTTGGACCTCTCACTAGTGCCACTGGTTTGCTGAAGCTGATTCACTTCTACACAGAGTGGGACAGGTGCAGTGAGCTCCCTTGACCTGCTCCAAGCATGGAGAAAGCTCTGGACCTCACAGTGGTCATGCAGGGGACACTGGACACTTGGGGTCCCCAAAGTGAGGCAGGAGCACCAGCTTCCTGGGCTGTTGCAACAAGCACCCCAAACTGGGGCTCCAAACAGTGGCGATTCCTGCTCACAGGGGCAGGGGGTGCGGGCAGGGCCGGAGCTCCTGGAGGCCCTAGAGCCTGTCCCTTGTCCGTCTCTTCCTTCTGGTGGCTGCTGACCGGCCTTGCCATCCCGTATGCATCACTGTGACCCCTGCCCACTCTCACGTGCTTCTCCCTGTGTCTGTGTCCTGCCTTCCCTCATCCTGGGACACCAGCGGCTGGACACTGGCCGCAAGGCTGCCTGCAGGACCTCCTCCTAGCCTGACCACAGCCACAGAGGCCTGTTTCCAACAAGCTCACTCTCAAGGGGCCGGGTCAGGGCTTCAGTGCACCTTCTAGGGAGACATGATTCAACCAAAACAGAGGGTACATGGAGGCCTGGCGCTGACTGTGGCCGTCACTACGGCTCTGCTCAGAGGCACGTCTTGGAAGTCCCACGGGAGCACACGCAGGGCTGGTTTGAGCATTGGGTGTCACCATCCTGGGACAACCCGTGCTGGACTGCTCCTCCTGGGGACGTGGGAGCCCTCCCTGCAGATATCAGGCCAGGGCCAGCTGGAGGCTGCCCCTCTGGGGACAGTGTCCTTGGGCTACTGCAGGGACGTCCCTCTGTCACGCTCTCGGTGACCTCTTCTTGGCCATGTTGCTCCTGGGCCTTGGCTGCTTGTACCTCCTGGACCCCTCCCCAGAGCCCACCACCCCTGGGTCCCCTTCCCACATTCTGCTCTTGGCCTTCCAGTGTCCTATGACAGGGACGTCCCTGCAATTGTTACCACAGTGTCACTTATTCGGGTTCCTAAGGCGGGTTCCCCCCATCCCCACACTCATTTTGAATTTCTAATGCTCTTTTATTGCAAGCAGCAGACACACCTTCCCTGTGCCCTGGGGCTCCCAGCTCCCTGGTCAGTCCAGGCTGTGGAGTCCACCCTTCAACTCTGGCCTCTTTTTCTTGTGCTGCTGGGGACCAGGGCTGGGAGCGGCGAGCTACGCCCCAGTCGCAGGGTGAAATCCGCACGTCCAGGCCATTCTCAGGTCAGCTGGTCTCTGTGTTGTGCTTCGTGCTCTTTAGGTTTTTAAGTCCTGGAAACGTCTCTGGTGACCCAGGCTCCTGCCAGAGGAGACGCAGACCTGCCGGTGTCTGCTTCCAGGGGGCTTCTCCTCGTGGCCTGCTCTGGGCCTCGCTGCTCTGCTCCTGAGCATGTGGCTTTGACCCTTGATGGCATCTCTCCCACTTGTCTCCGGGCCAGAAACACTTTGCTCTAATATCTGCAAAAGCAGCTGCGGGAGGACCCTGCTGGGAGCAGTGGGGACGTGCTCCCTGCCCAGCAGAGCCACGGCCCTCTCCTGGGGCGGATGTGGGGACCGTGTCTTCTCTCCCACTGTTTATGCATCTGTGGGTTTTCCAAGGTCAAATGCAGTTTAACTCCTGTGTGTGCGGGAGAGATTGACGGGCGCTGGGCTCCGACCTGCAGCGACTGGCCTCCCGACAGGTTTGACATCCACCATTTGGTGTGCTTTTCAAAGGCTCCCACTTTTAATCCTAGAGCACTGACAGGAGTTTTGGGGGCTTCCTTCTGTTGGGAAATGTTCATCCTTGGTGGGGCCTCCCACACGCTGTCAGCGTGAGGAGTGGGGGGCCTGGCTGGTTGCGTGGCTGATTCGGGGAACAGGGGTTTCCTCCCGCGTCCTGGGAGCCAGCCAGCCGGGTCCAGCATGCCAGCCCGCGGGAGGGAGGCCGCGGAGGGCTGCCAGCAGGAACCAGCTCCCGGGTGAGTCCAGCTCTGCTCGGCCCAGGCCCAGCTGGCTTCTCTAAGGCCTCGCCTCCGACTTCCTTCAGGAAGAAGGATCCGCCTCCTCTTGGACTCACATGCTCACACGGCAACAGGACCAGCCACCTGCATGGGGAGACGTGGTCCCTGCCCCCCCCCCCGCTGCCTTCCTTCCAGTGTCCATCCCAGTCCTGCTGTGGCGAGGACATGCTGGGCCCCTCATGGCCAGGGTCAGGGAGGGGTCAGATATAATCCACCTCAGGGAGCTCTGGACGGGTCAGAGGAGGGAAGACGTCCAAGGTCAGCTTGAGTGAGCAGCAGTTCACAGGGGACAGGGCACCACTCATCTCTTGACGTAGGAACTTCCGGCCCAGGGAATGGCTCAAGCTGCTGGCTCAGGGCAGGAAGTGCAGGCTGGCTCCATGTTCAAGGACAGCTTCGCCAAGAGCCCAAAGCTGGCCTGAGACATCCTACGTGCCTGGCCCTGGTTCCTTGAGATGGCGTGTGGGGACGGGGTGCAGAGCTGGGTGGACTGGGTGCCTTTGGATTGGATGGCCACAGAACATCTGACTCTAAGTGAAGCCCAAGCCTGAGCCTGGCCGATGGGCAGCCGTGGGGAGAACACTGTGGTCCTCAGAGATGGCTCGGGCTGGAGAGGATCTCTAGGGCACCCTGAGCTCTGAAGCACCGCGATTCTACTTCCAGTGCAAGAGCGGGCCCTCTTACAGCCAGCCAGAGGGGCCTGGAAATCTGACGTTCCACAGAACTAGCCCGAAGGAAGAAGCAAAACAGAGCACCCTCAGCTACTCCCTGTTGGGTTCCGGACTCCACACAGGTGAACCAGCAGCTGGTGCCAGTGTTTGGAGGGAGGCTGGGTGGCAGAGAGGCAGGAAGGGGAGGCCCTGGCAGTGTCCTGAGCGGGAACCGGCAGGTCTGGCTTGGAGAGGTGGAGGCTTGGCCCTCAAGGGCCTGTGCATGGGCCTCATGTGCTGGACGAGGCAGGCCCAGCTGACTTGCTGGTGGTGGCCTGAGGTTAATAGTCAAAGGGGACTGACCACCCAGTATCCACCAGGGAGAGCTGGGTGAGCAGTGAGTGTCACTTGGAAACAGAGAGGGGTGGTTTGCAGCTCGGGTGACTGGAAGGAGCCCCGCCCTTCTCTGGAGCTTGCCATTCCCAGGGGTCCTACAACCTTGGGGTGGAGAAACCCAGGCCAACGGAGCAGCGGTCACCCCGCTGGTGGGTAGAGAGGGAGAGAGACAGCAGGATGGCCAAGTCCATGTCTTGATGGGGGTTTGAGTCACACAGGCATATGCACTTGCCAAGACTCAGTGAATGTGTAAAATCTGTGCATTTCTTCACCAGTCAATTGTAATTTTTTAAAAATATTTTTTTTAGTTGCATATGGACACAATACCTCTATTTTATTTTTATGTGTTGCTGAGGATCAAACCCAGTGCCTCACATGTGCAAGGCAAGTGCTCTACCACTGAGCTACAACCGCAGCTCTGTCAATTTTATATTGGAAGGAAAAACCCTGTAAACAAACGTTGACCGCGAGCTAACACTAAGCATGGTAGGTGTCAGGAAGGGTACTGATGCCTGCAATTTGCTTTGTTCTGGGTTGAAATGTCAAGGTGGGTGGACGGGTGGAAGGATAGGAGACGACTGACTGACAGCTACCTGACCCAACGGGGGAGGAGGACAGGGGCAGAGACTCTGGGCAGTGGGTGGGACCCTCACCACAGACTCTCTAGGCTTTGCTGGAGTCTGCAATGTCCATGACAAGGTACTGGGGCAGCAGGCCTCTGGTCCCCTGCAGTAATGCCTGCTGTCTGTCTATTTCCACTTAGCGAGCTCCTCCTGCCCCACAGCCCCAGCCCTTGACCGCTGGCCTCCACTGGACTGGGCGTCGTGTGCCAGCTGGCACTCAATTAAACAAGGAGGAAGCTGGCTGACCTGGGCACCAGGCTCTGTGCAGAAGGGAAGCCGAGGTGAGTCAAGCGCCTCCTCGTGCCAGGAATGCCGTGTGTGTCCTCATCACCGCCTGCGCAGGGCCTTCCGTGAGGCCCCCTGCTCTGCCCCTTGCCCTCTGGCCTTTCTATTGGGTGCCACCTCTGCAGAAGATGAGGGCCACACCTGTCACCCCCTTTCTCCTTCTGTCCTCTGGGACTCCTCGGCCCCACAGTATGGGAGCATGTCTGCCAGGGCGGCTTATTGGAGAGCCCTCGTCAGGTGAAATACCCAGGAAAGGAGAGGAGCCATGGTTTTGGCTCACAGACCTCGAGAGGGTTCTGTGCGTGGTGGCCGGCCCCTCGCTTCAGGCCTGGGTGAGGCGCAGCGGCAGGTGGAAGCCGTGGAAGGGTGAGGCCGAGGGGGCTGTCAGCTCCACAGCACCCCCAGGGCCTCCCCAGCTATGTTTCTTTTTTAATCTGCTGGAGACAAGGTTGAGTTTCTATGATTTCAGCAGTTACCTCTGACCTCTTTTTTATTGTTATCTTTTATAGAAAAATTGCCCAAAATATGAGTGTGTAGCTGATGCACCCTGGGGAAGCCCCCCGGAGGAGGAGGGAGGGACGGCGTGCTGGGCACCTTGCGCTCCCCGCCTGGAGAACCCTGGACCCCACCTTCCTGGTCATTCCGTCCTCATTTGCCTTCTCTTTGTGGTTCCTTAATGTTGCCATTTAGTAACAATTTGTTTCCAGATCCACAGCAGGGGAACCCTATGATAAGCATTTTTAATTCTGAGGGTGGAACTGGCTTCTCTTACCCCAATTTTCTTTTAAAGATTCACTCCCCTTATGTGTCTGGGCCATCCATCTTCATTGCTATGTATTATTTCTTTGCAGAAATAGACAGGTTGGGCATCCCTAATCTGAAAATCTGAAACTCTGAGAGCTGAGATGATGCCACAGTGGAAAATTCCTCAACACTGAACTTTGTTTTGTGTACAAAATCAATAGAAATACTGTATACAATCGCTTTTAGACTATGTATATAGGTGTGTATAAAACATAAATGGATTTTGTAATTAGGCTTTGGTTCCTATGCAAATATTCCAAAGTCCCCAAAAATACTTGTGGTCTGAAACATTTCTTGTCCTAAGCATTTTGGATAAGTGATATGCAATATGTCTCAAATTATTTATCCATTCTAATGTTGATGGACATTTGCCTGTTTTTCTCTAGGCTTTAGGAATTATAAGCAGCTCTTCCATAAGCGTTTTAGCTTGTGTGCTTCTGTGTTTGCATCTCTATCAGCATACGGTAGATGGGAATTGAAGGTCATGGGGCTATGTACTTGACACTCATTGAATCTTCAATTTGAATTTCTCACTGATTCCTAGATCTTTTATATTTTGGGTAAGAACCAGCCATTTGGTATATATGCTATAAATATCTTCTCTTGCTCTGAGGATTACATTTTCACTATCATGGCACCTTTTGATAAGTAGAAGTTTTAATTTTCAAAGAGTTGAGTTATATATCATTACTTTATGGCTAATGACTTGTTTTTGTCTTAAGGAAGTGTTCCCTACCTCAAGTCAATGAGGAGCCAGGCCTGCGTTAACTGTGAAGACTTTAGTGTTGCCTTCACACAAAGCTCTATAAATACGCAGGACTGGGTTTTTGCATGGTGTGGCTGTTCAATTCTGCTGCACATTTGTTGAAATGATGATCATTTCCCCCATTCGGTGCTGTACAACCTGTGTCTTAAGTCAAGCGTCCACTCATGCATGGGTCTGGGATCTCTGGTCTGTGCCCTGGGTCACTGTCCAATCTTGACACCAATGCCCCTCACCTTAGTTACTCTGGCTTTTATAATAGGTCTTGATAGCTGGTGATGAAAAAATTTCTTTTCTTTGAGAGTATCTTAGTTCTTTTTTTTTTTAATGTTTTATTAGTTGTCAATGGACCTTTATTTTATTTACTTATTTATATGCAGTGCTGAGAATTGAACCCAGTGCCTCACACCTGCTAGGCAAGCACTCCACCACTGAGCCCCAGCCCCAGTCCCAAGAGTGCATCTTAGTTCTTATGTACACAGTTGTCTTACTTTTTATTCACCTTTACATTGAGGATTCAGTCTTTCATCACTCACCCAAACTGGGGGGTGATTTCTCTACCATTGAAAGGACCTGAGCTCTACGTTTGTCCCCTAACATAGCAACATAGCAAAACCCTGTATCAAAAAGAAAGAAAAAATGGTGATGGGGCCGGGATGTAGCTTGAGGTGCAGCAGTTGCCTAGTACACAAGGCCTTGGGCTTGCTCTCCAGGACTGCAGAAAGAAAACAAAAACAAAAACAAAACTCTGATTTCATTGGAAGGTCCTTGAAGAAAGGGAGAGGACAAGCTACATAGTGGAGAAGAGATGTGTGATACAGTGGACCCTCTGTGGAGAATTGGTTCCAGGAGACCCCCTCCCCAGCCCAATGGAAATGAAAACCTGAGGACAGACTGCACCATCCCCAGAGCCCCAGCGTGGTCCAGCAGGGACCCCTCCACCACACCGTCTTGAGTTTGTGGCACAGTTCTGGAGGACAGTGGGCACAGGCATGACAGCAGCAGGGGGGCGTGCCTGGCTGGTCTGGTAGCCCCTGGGCTGGGCAGCCGGGTGCGGCTCAGGACAGAGCTCTAGTTGCAATGAGGTTTTTTTTTAACCTTCACAAACTTAAGAAACTGAGGGAATCTTCTTGGCTCTTTTTTTCTCTAAGTAGAAGGGAAGAGCTTTTATAAGAAATAACCTTTTCAGCAAGTCCAGGGTATTTTTTAAAACTCTCCTTCCTCCTGCAGCAATTGTGACATGTCTACATGAAATTGGCCACAGGAAGGAAACCCTGTTGGAGAAGCTATTTTCTGAACACCCTTTTATACCCAAGGTTGCACAACGTGCATACTTTTAGGTGGAAGACCAGGACTTCACACCCTCAGGGGCAGCTATAATTTGGAAGTCAATTGCTTTCATGAAGCTTGTGCATGATCCTCTAGCAGAGCACCAGGAAGAGCTAGAGATGACTTAACATCCACTTTAAAGCAAGACTTGCAGAACTGGGAATACATCCTGCAGGGAGGGCAACTCCATGAGACTCTGCAATGAGGAAGTTACATGTTTAGAGAAGGGCTGGAAAAAATAGAAGGGCCCAGCCACTGGGAGGTACAGTGACCCAGGACTGCTGCTCTGAAGAGTGCCCTTTTTCTTAAGATAGGCAACAAAGAATAACAGGTTTATGGCCCCAAAGAATGTACAGCCGGCAGCAGAGTGACTTACCATCATGTCTGCACGCATCTGACAGGTCTAGGCACCTAGCCCGCCGTCAGCCTTGCCTCGGTCAGGATGCACGGAGTTTGTGTGAGACCTTCTGCTCTCCCAGTGCTAGCTGGTCAGGTGCGGGTGGATGGAACCACCTGACGCCTTGCTCCCTGCTCCCACCTGTGGGACCTCAGCTGGACATGACCACAGCCATCTTGGATGTTGTCATGCAGCAGCCATGGAAGGCCCCGCCACCCCGCCTTCAGGAAGTCAGCTCACACATGCTGGCCAGCTGCGTCCCCTGACTGTTCCTCTTGCCTGTGACTTCGCCCTCCACTCTCTGTCATTGTCTCTGACGGGCTGTCCTGGTGCAGGGAGAAAGGGCTTGGGACTGGCAGGGCACCAATGGAGCACCTGTCTTCAGACTTCCAGGCCAGAACTTCCTTGGGTCCCCTCCCACAGTGGGACGCTTCAGGGTCTGGAAAGTTTGTTCTCGGGGAGGAAAGATGTGGGACTTCTCAGGCGCTGAGGAGGCTGGACTCACCACCAGGCCTGTGTTCACCAAAGGCACCGAGGGGCGCCCTGCTGTGACTGTGGGAAATGAATGCACGTAAATAGTTAAGATAAAGGACTGCAGGTGAGCCCTCCTGAAGGCAACCACAGGTTCTTTATAAGACCTTGGAGAGGAGACACAGACACAGAGAGTGGCCGTGTGACGAGGAGGCAAAGACCGGGCAAGGGAGTCCCAGGCTGGGCGAGAGCAGCAGCCACCAGAAGCCGAGGAGGCAGGAAGGAGCCTTCTCTGGAGCCTTAGGAGGGACTCACCCACTGACCTTGGACTTCTGGTCTTTGGAACTGTGAGAGGTGACTCCTGTTGTGTTAGCCTCCCAGTTTGTGGTGCTTGTTAGCAGCCCTAGGACATGGAAGCCAGGATTCCAGATGGACACATTGCTGGGTGTGGCTGGTTCTTGTGCTCGTGGGTGTCTTTGTTGGTGGGAGTGTCACCTCCAGTGAGAAGGGAAGGTTCTCACTCCCCGGCAGCCTCCGTGGAGTAGGGTCCCGTGGGTTTCAGCTCTATGACGGAGAAAGCTGGGGTCTTTACCTGCCACTCTCTCCCAGGGCCTTACTCTGGTAGCCTCCACTGGGCTGTCTGCTCTGGAAACTTGACGGCTTTTTGGTGGGGAACGGGGCTGGCACGTGGCAGTGTCCAGGGACCTTCCTGTCTCTGCCCTCTTCCCTATTGCTGGGGGTTTCTGGCTTTTGGGAATCATAATACAGCTTCTCCCCAGAAGGAAGCCAGGTCTGTTGGGACTATTTACGTGCAACTACACAAATGTCAGCATGAGCTGCCCTGGGAGGAGGTGTCTAGATGCCTTGGGACTCAAGCTGAGCCTCTTCAGAGCTTCTGCTAAGCCCTTGGCAGAGATGTCCTCATTCTCCCCGAAGCTCGAGAGGCTGATCTGTCTGGAGATGCTAGAAGCCAGCTCTCCTGAAGGCAAAAGGCACTTACCTAAGAGACAGAGGAAGTCACTGAGCCCTAGCACTGTCACTTGAGATCCTGGATCCAGTCATGTCTGAAACCTCTCAAGTCCCCACTCTTCTGGGTACCCAAGTCCATGCATTCTCCTTGTTAGGTTAGTTTGAATACCATGTTTCTGTCACCTGTAAAAGGAATTCTCTCCACTAGTATAAATTCTAGGTAGCGACTTCCTAGGAACAGAGCTGCCTGGAGCCACGCCTCGTCTGCATGGTGCCAGGCGTTGCCTGCTGTGGCCAAGGCTCAGCCAGCTGTGAGCCTCCTCCTGCAGGCCCCTGCTCCTTGTCTTACTGTCACAGAGCGAGCAACATGCTTCCATCTGTGCCAGGGAACCAGGAGCACTGTGGGACACCCTCCCCACTTTCTTTGCCTGTTCAAATTTTGCTCCATCTTTGAAGTCCATTTCAATTTGTCCTCTGTCACAGAGAAGCCCTGATTTCTTGGGCACTTGCTGCTGTATGCTATACTGTAGCATTTTATTAGGTTCAACCTGGACTTAAAGCAACTTGAAAGCACTCACTGACCTGTCCAGCTTAGAGCCTGCCTGGGCCTGGCTCTTAGGGCTCAGGGACTCAGAATCTTAGGTTGGACTTGAGACATTTCCTAGTTATTTTCTGTTATTTATTGTTAACTCCTCATGACATAGATTCTATTATGACACATCCTAAGACGTTCGGAGCCTGAGTCCTCTAAACCTAAAACAATTAAACAGGACACAGACTTCATCCCCGGCCTTCCTCTTTCCTTGTGGAGCTGCTGGTCATAACTCAGATAAGGTGGTATCTCAGATAACCAACTTGTTTTGAGGCCTGGGTGATGGTGCTTCTTAAGGCTCCAGATTTCTCTTTCTCACAGCCTAAGAGGTTTGATGCTGAACTCCCACTAGAAATCAGGTTCATCTTCTCAGTGGTAAAGTACTTAGTTCTGTACATTTGATTTGGTGCCGAGTTAGCCCACGTTGCCTTGCTGGCTTGTTCTAGTACCTGTTTTCCTTTTTTGGTTCTGTCATTCATGGCTGATTGGAGCAGAAGGTGTTTGAGGTCCTGTATGGGTTTCCTGTGTCTGCTGTAACAATCACCACGAACAGCACACGTTTCTCTCATGGATCTGGAGGCCAGGGTTCCCACATGCTCTCCGGGGCTGTGCGGGTGCTGGCAGGGCTGGCTCTTTCAGGAGGCTCCGGAGTTGAGTCTGTTTCTTTGTCTTTTCCAGCTTCTAGGGGCCCCCACATTCCTGGCTCCTGGTTCCGTCCTCTACCTTACAGTCAGCAGCACAAGAGCTCCATGACTCTCCGAATCTGTCTTCATTGTCACGTCTCCTCTGAAGTGGACCTTGATGCCACCCTCCAGAGATGCTGCGATGACCCTGGGCCGCCTGGCTGTTCTTGGGTAAGCCCCCTCAGTCGCATCTTCACCTTTCTTCCCCCCCCTCCCCCCTCCCCCTTTCCTTCCGAGAAAAATACATAATCTGTCATCAGGCACGTAAGTGTTTCACAGCCGGCTCCTCAGTTTAGAAGTCTCATGTCTTGCTCACTATGGTGTCTACAGGGTTTAGAAGGAATATTGGACGAATTTTCCTCAAACTGAGAATTTCTCTTTTTATCCCTCCTACTTGATGGCAGTTGCATGCAATGTCAGTGAGAGAGGAAGAACACTGACCCCACACTCTAGCCAGGGGTTTTCCAGTCCTGCTCGGGCAACGCACTGTGTGAGCATGTGGCTTCTTTTTGAGGTGCTGTGATGTAGGCAGGGCCAGGCCTGGTGAGCCTCGAGGACGGCTGAGTGACTCTGGTCTCAAGCAGGCCCAGCTCCTTCCCTTTGGTTTGATTCTATTTTTCTCAGTAAAATAGTGATGTAATCGAGGGGACGTGGAATTGTGAGTGGAGAACGTGAGAGAGGGGCACTCGTGGGCCTGGCTGGCTGTGGGGAAGTTTCCAGGGGACCGGTTAGGATGAAAGGCCCTCACCATGTTTGGCTGGGGGCCGCGTGGAGGAGGCGGAGGGCAGCTTTTCCTTAGGCGCAAGACTGTGGAAGGAGGTGGGCATCCTTTTCTGCAGAGCTCACGTGGACTGAGGGAGGCTGCTTCGTAGGTGGGGGACACAGAATACCCTGAATTTTCTCAGCGGAGCCCAAGTGAAGCCCAGTGAACTTTCTTTCAAGGCTGCTCTCGACTGTGACGTGAGGATCTCACCCAGCGGTGGCCTGAGGGAGTGTGCTGAACCTAGAGGCTTTTTGCCCGGAGGCTGTTTGTCTGAGCCCTGATTCCCCACTGGTGCCTACTGTGGGAACAGGCAGTCCCCACACACACGCTTCCCCTTGAAGGCAAGCTCCTGTAACATGTTTAGGCCTTGGCATGAACAGCCACCATGTGCCCAACAGGTGGGGACTCCTGGGAGAGTAGGTCCTCAAGAGACTTAGTCTGGTGTGAGAGCCCCACTGAGCCAGGAACCCAGTAATAAGTGACACTTCATAAACCAGAAGTCACTTCCCATTGAGACCTAGGATTGGCCAGTTCTCCTTTGGTCTTTCCCCTGTCAGGCAGAAGGGAAGAATAAGGGACCAAGGAGCTTGTAAGTCATGTTTCTATCTGCGCTGAGGGCTGATCCTGACAGGTGTGTCCTCAGTGCTTTTATGGGCTGTACGTGTGACTCAGGAAGCCCAGGGACTCCCCCAGCTGCCCGCCAGGCAGGGCCCTCTGATGGGAAGTGGTACCTGATACTCAGTTTCCTTTCACACCAGTTTCTCTTGCATCCCGCAGCTTCAGTGAGTCAGAAAAGCCCTCCTAGAAACTTCTGGTGCTTGGGCTTCTGCTGCTCAGGCTGGAGTGCCTGGGGACTGGTGTCCATGAGCTGAAGGGTCCCCCGGACTGTGCTGCCTCAGACCCTCCTCAGGACTCCATGTTGAGCCTTGGCTCACGTGAGACAGCTCTTGCCTCTGCCACCATCGAGAGACACCTTCTCTCTGGGCCACTGATAGAGGATCTCTGGGTTCCAGAACAGGGGCAAAAGCAGTTTAGGGACAGGCTTGAAGGCTGGGGTGTGGAGAGGGGAGAGCAGAGAGGAATGGACTCAAAGGACACTGAAGTGAAAGGAAAAAACATGATCAGTGGGTCTCAGAGGGAGGTGGCTTTTGCTCCATACCACAGTTTCCAAAGTCTGGAGACACTTTGGTTGTCAGAAGTGGGGCTGCTGCTGGTGACTAGTGGGTCAAGGACATCCTACAATGCACAGGATGTCTCCCTCTGCAAGGATTGGGCCACCCCTCATGCTGATGGTGTCACGGCTGGATACCAGATTCAGCTGAGGAACTTCCAGCTGAGCTGTGTTGGGAAAATCCTTATGTGAGTTGGAATTTTAGAAGAAAAGCTCCATTTTTTTAGTTTCTTTAGTTGAAACCAGTGGTTCAATGAAGCTCAGAGGCGAGGACTCACTGGGTGACCTTGCCAGGTAGGCATTTGTGGGAAGAGCAGGAAGTCTTGGGCTGAGCTGGGGCTTATCGGTAGACACTGGCCCAGCATTCACGCGGCACTGGGCTCCCGAAAAACAAAAACAAAAACAAAAACAAAAAACTCCTGAGTAATCCTCAGGGACAGCGACAACTCCCTCCTGTACATCGGTTAATGATTGGTTAACGGGGCAGCTCTCTCCCTTGGGATGAACATTCAGGAGAAGACAGCAGACCCCTCCTGGGTCCCCCAAACTACTTCCCAGGTGAGTTATGGGTCCTGGGAAACTGCCTGAGTTGCTGCCTGGCTGTGGTGACGTTTCCCCGGATGATGCTGATCACCATGGAGGACCCTTCTCTCTCCAAGTCTGTCTTAGATGAAAGGAAGGTTCAGCTCGAGTTGAGTGAGGTGGTGCAAGCCTGTAATCCCAGTGACTGGGGAGGCTGAGGCAGGAGGAGCACAAGTTCAAGGCCAGCCCGTGAAACTCATCAAGACCCTGTATCAAAATTAAAAAAAAAAATTAAAAGGCTGGGTGTGTAGCTCAATGGTAGGGCACCCCTGGGTTCAATCCTCAGTACCAAAAAAAGTTTCAGTCAGGTGCCTTCTGAAAGAAAGGATGAAGGCCAGCATTCCCAAGAATGGACATCAAATGGGCCGACAGGTCTGAGATGTCCACTAGAGAAGGCAGCGTGGAAAGTGCATGAGGGCAGGATGGCCTAGAATCAAGACCCTTTTTGAACCATGGGCAAATCCTCTAATAAGAAAAGAAACTGAGAATTTTAGGCGACGTCCAGGGAAAATCACCACGGTCTGCTTGGGGGCTGGCGGGAGGGAGAGGCTTTAGGAAAACTCTGAAAATTCTTCAGTATGTTTTGCTTTTGCTCACTTAGATTTAGAGGAATCCACTGGCAAAATGAAACTGAAAGCTTGCTTTCCCGCTGAGTCTCCTGCTGACCACAGGGTGTGAATCTGCCCTTGACTCTAGACTGTCAGCGGCTTTCACTGCATGATTCTTTGGGGGTCGGCTTTGTCAACGTATAATTGATGTACAATAAACTTCACCATTTTAAGTGCACGATTTGATAAGTCTTGATAAATGTGTAGTTGTATAACCGCAGGATCATGACAGAACATTTCCATCATCCTCAAAGTTCCCTCGCAGCCCTCAGTAGTTCACCTCTCCCTCCAGCCTCCCGCCTGGCTGCCTCTCACCTGCTTCCCATTTCTGAGGCTGGGCTTTTTAGGTAACCGAAGGTAAGTGGAATCTCAGTGTGTAGCCTTCTAGGTTCCACTCTTAAAACTTAATATGGGGCTGGAATTGTGGCTCCGTGGTCAAGCACTTGCCTAGCATGAGGCACTGGGTTCAAATCTCAGCACCACATATAAATAAAGTCCACTGACAACTAGAAAAATATTTTAAAAAACTGAATATGATGGTTTTAAGAGTCATCCATGTTGTTGCTTGTGTAAGTAGTTGGCTCCTTATATTGAATCACAATCTACTTATCCATATACCAGTTGACGGACGTTTGTTTCATTCCTTTGGAAACTATGAATAAAGGTGCTGTAAACATTAATTTACAGATATTGAGGTGGACATGTTTTCGGTCTCCTAGGGTTTTCCCCTTTGTCTGCGTAAATACTTCTAGGTGAAACTGCTGGCCACATGGTATGTTTGACTTTTCAAGGAGCCATTAAACTGGTTTCCGAATAGCTGCCTTCATTTTGCACTCCCACCAGCAACGTGAGCAGCTCAGTTGTTCCTGAGCCTTGCCAGCTCTTGGTATCACCAGTCTTATAACTTCCCTAGTGACCACATATGGGTGTCTCTTTTTGGTTTTAATTTGTATTTGTCTAATCAACAATGATGTCTTCATGTGCTTGTTTCTATGGGTATATCTTCTTCAGTGAAATGTCTATTAAAATTATTTGACCATTGAAAAAATTGGGTTGTTTCATTAAGTTGTGAAGTTTTTTCCCCTCATTTGTTCTTTGTACTAGTCCTTGTCAGGCATTTGTCTTCCATTTTATTTCTGTGGTTTGCCTTTTCATTTTAACAGTGTCATCTGAAAAGCAAAACTTTAAAAATGTTTAGGAAGTCCAACTTATTATTTCTTTTATTCTTTGTGGGTTTTTTTTTGTGTCCTATTTAAGCAGTCATTGCTTAATCCAAGGTGACTTACATTTTTTTTCCTACGAATTTCATAGTTCTACCTCTTAAATTTACATCTTAGGCCTATTTTGAGTTAATTTTCCTGTGTGATAGGTGGTTTATTTCCCACATGGATGCCCAATATTATTAGTTCAAAAGATTCTTTCCTCCTAGAGTTGCCCTATCACCTTTGCAAAGTTCATTGGCTGTGTGTGTGGGTTTATTTCTAGACTCTATTCTGATTTTACTTTAAAAAAAGATAAACTTTGTAAAACTTTGTAAAACAGCAGCACCAAATGCAGCTAAAACAATAGGTGCAATTAAAACAAAAAAGGTTAAAAAAAAAGCACCTAGACTCTCATCAGCTTAAAAACATTATTAACACACTTCCATTGTGTGATACACACAAGAAAACTACGGGTGCTCTCCTGCTGTGACTTGCTTTCATTTATGACATCCATGATGTCCCCACACCAGGAGAGTGTTTCCAAGCAGGTAGGAAAAGCAACTGGTGTGTGCGTGTGCGGGGGTTGTGCACGGGCTGCCTCGGCTCCGGGCGGCCCTCTTCTTTCTGACTCGCACTTTCAGCCTGCCTTCACCCGGCTCAGGAACACAGGCTCGCCAGAGGCAGGGCCGGCGCAGCGGAGGCCCGGTGCAGAGGCCCGTCCCGCGTCCCCGAGGGCCCAGAGGTCAGGAAGCCCCGACGGGTGGGGAGGAGTCCTGCAGCGGAAAGGCCGTGAACTGCGGGCGCGGCGGCCTCGCTGTCGGCTTGTTCCTGTGGCTCTAGTAAACAAGCTGGGGACCTCACAAGTACAAAGGTCACTTGGCTCGCCTCAGTGGCAGGGGCCACATCGCACCTTGCACGGAGGGAGCCAGAGATATGGCACATGGTGGACACCGGAAGCGGAAACCTAAGCAACAACCGGAAGCGGAAGCGAAGTGTGGGGCGGGGCGAGCAGTCCGATCTCGCGAGACTTTCCCAGGAAGAGGTCCGCCCTTTTAAAGCCTACCGGCCTCCCACTAGGCCCCGCCTCTTAAAGGTCCAGCCCCTCTCCACATGGCCCACTGGATAAGGAGCGTCTTGGGGGATACACTCAAACGCTCGCCAAACCTGAGTGTCTGGAAGCTGGAAAAGGAAGGAAACAAGGCTGCCCAGCAACCTCCCCAGGGAATTCAGTCCCACTGACACCTTGATGTTACCCCAGTGAGATCCAGGTTGTGCTTCTGACCTTTAGAGCTGGGAGAGGATGAATGGGTCTGGTTTTAAGCCCCTGAGTTTCTGTTTGTTACAGCAGCAATGGAAATCGAGTACGGGTTTGACTGTTCCTGTTAACTTCCCGAACTTGTCAAAGAAATATAGTTGTATTCTAGACAAAAGAGCTGCATTTTGTATTATTAGAGATGAGAACCCCAATGTATTATTATTATTATCTTCAGTGCTGGTGATCAAACCCAGGACCTCACACATGCAAAGCAGCACTCTGTCACTGAGCTAAACCCCAGCTCCCAAATCTTTATTTATTTATTTATTTTTGAGGTAGAGTTTCACTCTAACTTCTTAGGCTGGCCTTGAATTCCTGGATTCCAGAGATCACCCTGCCTCAGCCTCCTGAGTAGCTGGCTGGTCTCACTTCAAATTTTGAATGTTGGATCGGAACTGATTTCATCTCAATTTAAGAGAGAGTTTCCTAAACCTTTTAAACTGTTAAAAAAGCCAAACTGCTTTCCGAGATAGCAAATTTGTTGTTGCAAGAACAATTCAAAATAATTGTCAAAATGTCACCGTGGGGATTCCTACACGGATGGGAAGTTATGTGAAGTTACCTTAGGTCACCCCTGGGTTCTTCCCACACTGAGAACTTGTGATTTCTTTAATTTTGTTTTCAGTGCTGGGGAGCAAACCCAGGGCCTTGCGCATGCCAGGCAGGCGCTCCACCACGGAGCCACACAGCCAGCCCATTTCATGATCTTGAATCTCTTGGAATTGCTTCTTGGTTTTCTTGCTCTAGTGGCTGAACCCCCATTCCAGTTGCCCCATTTTACCAAAGAAATGATGGGCAAAGTTAGAACTGGAAGTGTTCTGCATTTTCAGCCACTTTTCTAAAAGAAGTTGGTCTGTCCAGGGTTGTACAGGTGGCGGGTGGTGGGACAGAACCAGGGACAGCACTCCCAACAGCACAGCTGATTTGCTGTCCCAGTTGGACCCTGCAATGCTGACACACTGTGTCATCCTTCTCCTCGGTCGTCCTTGAGGAGGTGAAGGGAAGGTGGGGTCAGCTCCCCTGCTTGTTCCTTTCCTTCCTTTCATCCCCAGGCAACCTTTCTGGACACAGAAGTTCCTTCCTGTGTCCCACCCTCCTGATCATCCTTGAAGGTGACATGGGCATAGACGGGCATGACTCTGGGCCTGGATTTTATGTAAAATCCAGGAAGTGCTTTCAGCTCTTGAAGGGACTTTCTGCCATTCCGCTTACAGCCTAAGCAAGGGTTGTACAGGCGAACTCAGCACACCCTGCCGACTTGTTCAGGTAGGACCAGGGGATGATTTGTTTTCTTGTCTTTTCAATTGTCTGTTATTTCTAAGCCACTCTGTTAATTAATGGAAAATTGTTGTGAGAAATGCAGTCACCACATTATACAGGCCCAGTCTCTATCTCTTAGGTTAGGAAAAATGAGGTCAGAGAACAAAAAGCTGAACAGGTATTTCCTCTCTTACATGTGGGTGAAACCTAGAAAATAAAAGCGAGACTGCCTACCCTGGTTTCGAGTGCTCGTCATCATACTTGGAAAAGGGAAGTCTGACACAGTGACCGTGGAGCACAGTCACCGTTGTGCATGATGTAAGTGTCTGTATCACCATGTTAATAACCAATACCAATAGAAATAAGGGAGGTCCCCAGGGCCGGTTATGAAACCCGTACTCAGAAATCGGATTCCCTTAAGCCAATAAAGAGAATCTCAGTGCTGCGATGGAAGGATTTCATTCACAGTTGCAACAAAATGCAAATAACATAACAATTAGGAAAACTTCACAAAAAATATGTAGGACCAAAAGTGAACAAAATGTCACATGTTTATTCAGGAGCATAAAAGAGGACATGTTTGGGGCCAGAATAACCGACTGTTGAAAATGAAAATTCCATAAATTATGTATCAATTCAATGCAGTTTCAAACAAATTACCAGTGAACTTTTTTTTTGTTTTCCTTTGAAAAACATCCTGAGGGCTGGGGCTGTGGCTCAGTGGCAGCGCACTTGCCTCGCACATATGAGGCACTGCGTTCAATCCTCAGCACCACATAAAAATGAATGAACAAAATAAAGATATTGTGAAAAAGAAGGTATTAAAAAAAATCCTGAGCTGGGCATGGTGGCACATGCCTGTAATCCCAGGAGCTTGGGAGGCTAAGGCAGGAGGATGGTGAGTTCAAAGCCAGCCTCAGCAATGGGGAGGCACTAAACAACTCAGTGAGACCCCATCTCTAAATAAAATACAAAATAGGGCTGGGATGTGGCTCAGTGATTGAGTGCCTCTGAGTTCAATTCTCAGTACCCTCCCCCCAAAATAAAAAAAAAATCCTGAAAATAACTAGATAAGAATATACATGAGAGGATGCCAGGTAGTGTGTGTGTGTGTGTGTGTGTGTGTGTGTGTGTGTTTTGTAAATTTATGTTTATAAGCAGTGACATTTACTTGCTTTTGGTGTGGAGTCCTCTGTGTTCTGACAGTGCATAGAGTTGTGCAGCCCGGGGTGGCACGTCAGGTCACAGGACAGTTCTGTTCTTTTTGCAGTCAGGATTCCCTGAACCCCAATACGTGGCAACCACAGATCTGTTCTCCCTCCCAGCTGTTTTACCGTTTCGAGACAGTCACATAAAAGGAATCCTGCAGAATGCCGTCTTTTGTGCTTGCTGCTGTCACTTAGCTCAGTGAATTTCAGATTCAGACATGTTGTGTGTATTAACCATTTGTTCCTATTTATTTCTGAGTGGCATTTCATTTGTATGGGTAGACTCCTTTTTTTTTTTTTGGATTGACTCCAGGGGCGCTTGACCACTGAGTCACATCCTCAGTCCTTTTTGATATTTTATTCATAGATAGTGTCTTGCTGAGTTGCTGAGACTGGTTTTGATCCTCCTGCCTCAGCCTCCCAAGCCGCTGGGACTACAGGTGTGCACCACATCACTTTTTGTTTCTCTGTGCAGTTACCCAAAGAAATGGATGTTTCTGATTTTTAATGATCGTGAATTAGGCTACTGTAAGCTGTGTGTTCAGGTTTTGTGTGGACAGAAGTTTTCAATTCTTTAGGGTGAGGGTGGACATTCTTGCCTCATTCCCACACAGGTGGAGAATTTAGTTTTTCCACATTAAGTGGGAAGTCAGCTATAGGTTTTTTGTAGATGTCTTTTACTAGGTTAGAGAAGTTGTCTTATATTTCCAATTTGCTGAAAAAGTTTTTTAAAAATCACAAAGTATTAGATTTAGTATAATGCACTTTCTGCATTTATAGAGATAATACGTGGTTTTCAATTCTCTAGTCTGTTAACACAGTGGATCCATTGATTTCTTTCTGACGTTGATCCAGCTTTCCCATCCGGGGTAACTCTGTTTGGTGGTGTGTTCCCAGTTGCTGGATCTGAGCTCTTCATGTCTGGGGAGGACTCTTGTGTCCATGTTCATGAGAGACGCTGGTCTGCAGTTTTCCTTTTTGGTGTGGTCTTACACCGGCACTGGCGCTGGGTAGCTGCACAGAGGGATCTAGGAAGTGTTTCTTCCTGTCTTATTTTCTGGAAGAGTTTGGATCAGATTTATATTCTGGATCAAATTTATATTATTCATTTATTAAATGTTTGGTAGAATTGCCAGGAGAACCATCTGGACCTGCAGTTTCTCTTTTGGAAGATTTGAAATTCACACTCAACTTCTTTAATACATGCAGAATGATTTAGGCCATCTGTTTTGTTTGAAGTGGGTTTTGGTGGCCTGTCCTTGAGAGAAACTGGTTCATTTCACCTTGTTCAAATCTATCATAGGAATGTTACTTAAGTTGCTTTACTGTCTCGGGGATCTGTGAGGTAACCCTTATTTTGGTGATTTCTGCCCTTTCTTTTTTCTTGATCAGTCTGGCTAGGGGTTTTTCAATTTTCTTGATATTTTTTAAAAAGACAGCTTTTGATATTATTATTATCTATATTATTTTGATTTTTGATCTTACCTATCAGTCTCCTGGTTTTCAATTTCATTCACACTGTGCCCAACTTCATTATTCCCTTCCTTGTTTGCTTTGGTTTAACTTGTTCTTCTTTTTACTAGTTTCTGAAGTGGAAGCTTAGATTTTTTATTTGAAATGATCTTTTTTTTTTCTACCTAAGAAAGCTTTTAATGCTCTAAATCCTTGTAAGCAATGCTTTGCTTGTGTCCCACAAAGTTTGATAAACTTTGTTTTCATTTCATTCCATTAAAACTATTTTATAATTTCGCTTGTGACTGTCCCAAGGACAGACCACCAAAACCCACTTCAAACCCACTTGTGACTTACTTTTTGACCAAAGGGTTACTTAGAAGTGTGTTGTTTAATTTCCAAGTATTTGGAGGGGGTTTTCTGATTTTTTTTTCTATCATTGAGTTCTAGTTTAATTCCATTATGGGGAAAGAGCATACTTTGTACTATTTCAATTATTTTGAATTTGTTGATGTGTTTTATAACTGAGGATTTGGTCCGTTTTGCTGAAAGTCCATGTGAATTTGAAGCGAACTGTATTCTGCTTTCTTGGGTGGAATGTGCTGCAGAGAGCAATGGGGTCAGATGGGTGGCCAGGGTTGCTGAGGTGGCCAGTATTCCTGATGGTTTTCTGTCTACTTGTTTTATCAATTATAGAGAAAAGGAGTGTTGAAGCCTTCAAGTATGACTTTAGAATTTATCTACCTTTTTCATTTCTATCATTTATATCTTGTTAGGGTCTGTAAACAAATCAAGATGGCGCCTGGCATTTTGCCAGAGGGAGGGGTTTTTGAAGTAACGCCAGCGAGCCGTTAAGTGTGGAGATTCCTTATTGGTTGACTGCTGTATCTAGTTTATGTTAATTAGATAAGCTGTGTGGAATGTATATATACCCCTCCTGTCCTACAATAAACGGCTCCCTCTCCTGCTGTATCAATGTACACAAGTTGCTCGTCACCCCCCGGTTATTTTGCTGCAGCTAGACTGCGGCATATCTTATGCATTTTGAAGCTTTGTTGTTAGATGTACATACACTTATGATTGTTTTGTAATCTTGATGAATTTACCCTTTTATCACCACATTTTATTCTTCTTTATCTTTGGTAATTTTCTTTGTCTTGAAGTCTACTTTGGTTGGAGATTAATATGGCGACTACATACCTTTTAGGGAAATATTTCTATCGAGGTATCATTCACATACCATACTAATTTAATGTGTATAATTCAATTTTTAAAGTACTTGCATAGGCATGAAACATTACTCCATAGTTTGTACTCCAAAAGAAACTCTACCCATTAGGAACCAGTCCCCAGGCTGCCCATACCCACCCTCTCCAAACACTAAGCAACCATAAATTCATTTCCTATCTCTGTGAATCTGAATATTCTTGGTATTTGATGTGATTGAAGTCATACATTTTGTGTTCTTTTGTGGCCAGGTTATCTCGCTGAGCACCAGGTTTTCAGGAGTCATCATGTTATAGCACTGCGTGGTGCGACTGAGTCATATTTTATGGATTTACAGCATTTGGTTCATTAATCTTTAAAAATTTTGTGGATGTTTGTTTTCACTTCTCTTGGGTATGGAATTATTGGGTATGGGATTTCTGGGCCATATGGTAACTCTGTGTTTAAAGTTATGAATAACTTTTTTTTAATTTTTATTTTTATGATATATCTTTTTCCACCCTTTCCATCCTTAATTTAAAAAAATTAAAGAAATTATTCTTTTTAGTTATACATGGCAGTAGAATGTATTTTGACATTCATACATGGAGTATGACTTCCCATTTTTGTGGTTGTACATGATATGGGGTTACACTGGTCATGCATTCATGTATGAACATAGGAATGTTATGTCCAATTCATTTTACTGCGATTTTCATTCCCACCCTTCCTCTCTTCCCCCCATTCCACTGTGTTCAATCCGGTGAAACTCTACCACCCTCCTGCCTCTGTGAGTCAATATGTGCATATCAGAAAGAACATTTGTCCTTTGGCTTTTGGGGATCGGCTTATTTCACTTAGTATGATACTCTGCAGTTCCATTCATTTACTGGCAAATGCCATAATTTCATTCTTCTTTATGGCTAATATTCCATTATGTATATGTACCATGTTTTCTTAGACCATCCATCTTTTGAAAGGCACTTAGGTTGGTTCCAAAGCTTAGTTATTGTGAATTGAGCTGCTATAAACACAGTGTGGCCACGTCACTCTGGTATCCTGATTGAAAGTCTTTGAGTATATGCCGAGGATTGGTGTAACTGAGCCAAATGGTGGTTCCATTCCAAGTTTTCTGAGGAATCTCCATAGTGCTTTCCAGAGTGTCCACCAATTTGCAGTTCCACCAGCAATGTATAGCGTGCCTTTTCTCCCACATCCTCTCCAACATTTATTGTTACTTGTATTCTTAATAACTGCCGTTATGACTAGAGTGAAATGAAATCTCAGAGTAGTTTTAATTTGTATTTCTCTAAGGGCTAGTGATGTTAAACATTTTTTTCATATATTCATGTATTTCTTCTGTTATGTGTCTGTTCAGTTGTTCGTTATTGATGGGGCTAGTTTTTTTTCCATCCTTTAACTTTTAACCTATTCATATTCATATTATTACACTTGAAGTGTGTTTCCTATAGACAGAATCTAGTTGGATATTTTTGGAATATAATTTGAAAAATCTCTAACTCGTGCACTTCACTGTACGATTAACAATGGGGCTTATTAGTGTACGGTCTTTCTGTTTTCGTCCTGTTTCTTCTTTTCTGTTTTCAACACCTTCCTCTGTTGAATATGGCTTCCAGTTTTCCATGTTTATTTGTTTGTGGGCATTTTATTATGTGTTTATTTGTATTATTTTAAGTCGTTTCTCTGTTTCCCACTCCATCAGTTTTACTGGGTTATGCTCGCTACACAAGAGTTGTGCATACTCATGGTATACAATGCGGTGTTTTGAAATGTGTATACATTGTGCAATGGTCATCACAATCATGTAATCACGTCCTTCACCTCACATGATTGTATGTGTGGGGAACACTTAAGATCAACCCTCTCAGCAAATTCCTTGTACACTGTATGGCATTGTTAGCTGGTCACCATGCTGCCCCAGGTACCCAGAACATGTCACAACTGGATCTCCAACCTTTGACAATTATACTTCCATTTCCCCCAGGCTTGGCCACAACCACTCCACTGTGTTTATGAACTTGGCTATTTTGGATTTATCATATAAAAGTGAGATCATATGGTATTTGTTCTTCTGTGTCTGCCTTATTTTACTTAGTGTAATGTCCTTGAGATTCATCTACGCTGTCACAAATGGTGGGATTTCTTTCTTTTTTAAGCCTGAATAATATTCTGTCATATGCATACACCACATTGTCATTTTTATTCAGCTGTTAATAGACATTTAGTTCGCTTCCACGTGTTGGCTGTTGTGAAGGAAGCTGCAGTGGACCTTGGAGTTCTGGATCTTGATTTCAACTTCTTTGGGTAAACACCCACAAATGAGGTTGCTGAGTCATATGGTAGTTTTATTTTTAATTTTTTGAGAAAATACCTTTTGTTTTCTACAATTCTGAGCTAATTTACATTCCCACTAATGGTGGACGAGGGCAATTTCTTTACACCCTCACCAATATTCATTATTTTGTTCTTTCCTTACGGTCATCCTAACAGGTGTGAGGTGATGTCTTTTGGTGGGTTTGATTTGTTTGCAGGTGGCTGGTGATGTTGAGCACCTTTGGGCCTCGTCTCCTGGGTGCTTTTAGGTGCACTTCACACATGTGGCCCTTGGGGTGAGCCCAGGATCTCACCCATGGTTGTAGGGAAGCCCTTTTCCCAGCTCCCTTCTCCCCTGAGAGCCCTTTCTCGAGAGTTCTGACTGACAGGTGGGGTGTAGCCTTCCTACAAGGTCTCACAATTCTTGCCCCTGGGTCTGCCTTGGGCTGATGCAGAAAGACAAAGAAAGGGAAGAAAGGATGAGGATTTCCTGCCAGACCTTGGTCCACAAAAGCCCCCTCCTCAGAAAGAAGGGCTTGCTCCAGTGTCTGCTGTCTGTCCCCTCCGGCTGCCACGCATGGCTGTGGGCTCAGGGCCGCACCTGGGGTCTTCTGGGGCAGGAGCAGGAGAGTGAGAGAAACGCCCTCCCTGCTCTTGCCCGCCGGGACCCCCTCCTGGTCCTCTGGTCTGGGTTTCCTTGGGGCTTGTTCTGCCCACACCCTGCCCAGCTTCGGAGTCAGGCTCCCTGTAGCTCTGTCCAGAGGGTCAGGAGGGACGAGTCCCAGGGAGCCCCTCTCCTAGAGGTTCCTAGATGCTGAGCTCCTTCCTCAGCCCTCACTTCCCGTGTCTGTCCAGGGCTCTGCGTCTGGTCGGGGAGAGGGGGCTGCAGCGTGCCCCCCCATCCTCATCAGGTCAGACGTCTCAGGAACAGTGTCCAGAGCCACACAGTCCAAGTCAAGGAGGGTTGGCGGTGAGAGCAAGGAAACAGAAAGGACACAGCCGTCCCCCGTATGAGCAGTGACAGCTGTGGCAGGAAGCACTGGGTGGGAGGGCGCTGCAACCTTCCACCGCGAGGTGCCAGACCAGGCTGGCCAGTCGGGCGAGAGTGGGACCCGCGCCCTACTTATGCATTGGACTGCACCCAGGAGGAAGTGAAGGATCTCTAGTGTTTTTACGCAAGATACAGCCACAAAATTGCTAGGGGAAAAGTCTGGGTGAATGTTTTATAATCCTGGGGTGCAGGAGTCTCACCAACATAGCATGAAGTCCAGGAGGACAGAAGCGAGAGCCTCGATTCACCAAGACATCACAAGCTTCTGTCCAGTGAGCAAAACCAAACACCACTAACAAGGCCAAAAGGACAGAGAGAGTGTTCGCCTTCAGGACAAGAATAAAGGTGTGTTAAAACTACAGCTTGGAAAAGGAGACCGCAGCCTCACAGTGAGCAAAGGACACACACACAGGGATTTTAAATACAAAGAAGAAACACGTCTATAATCAGAGGGTATGGAAAAATGCTCCACTTCACCACGGCTCAGAAAAATGCGAACGATTATTAAGCAAAAGCAAGATGGCTTTGGTTTATCAGGTTGGCCAATCCAAAACCAGCATGATGAGGCTGTTTGATGAGGCTGTTTGATGAGGATGTTTGATGGGGCTGCAGGGTAACAGCCCTCTCATCCACCATCGGTAGGAGTGTAAGGTGTCCACACCCTTCTGGAAGGCAATAGAAAATGTGCCTCCGTCTGCTCTGCTCCTGTGGTGCAGCACTGCGGACAGCATGATATAAACAGTAGGAAGGTATCGCTAACGGTTCTGGAGGCTGGAGTCCAAGATCAGGTGCCACAGGTTCAGTGTGTGGTGAGGGCTGGTTCCTGCAGGATGGCTCCTTCTTTAGGTCTTGCTCTTGTGAAGGGCAGAAAAACTCCCTCAGGCCTCTTTTACAAGGATCGTCTGTAGGGCAGAGCCTGGAGACCTCATGCCTCCCCAAAGCCCGGCCTCTCACTACCTTGGGGTTAGGTTTCACCACCTGAGTCTTGTGGGTGGGGACACCAGTGTTCAGAGCACACCATCTCTGGGAAACCCAAGTTCATCTTCTCTGACACCGTGATCCTAGAGCTGTAAATTTATCTCAGGGGGCACCTGGGCCATTGTGAAAGTCATGTGGGTAAGAAGACCACCCAACGCTGTCTCTGGTAGGGAAAAATCACAGCCGCGATGCCCACTGTTAGGAGCCCGTTCAGTACACTAGAGCTGACTCACACTCAGCTGTAGGTCAGCCAGGGAGAGCGGTATCTGTGTCTGTGGACACAGAATGACCGCCATAGCATCTTGCTGGGTTCCAGCAGAGCCCATGTGCTCGGATTTTATTCATGTAAATTTTGTCTATCCACTTGCCCAACTCTTGCTGTCTCACCTATTATCTGGGGTCTCCCCGCCTGTCTGCACTCTCCACTGTCTATCTAATCTACCTCTCTGCCTCCTTCAGAACAGCCAGGGGTTGGGGAAAAGGTCCCCCGAATGTCGATGGTGGTTGTACCACGTGGTTGAATCTCAGGTCCAGGAAATTGCAGAAATTTCCTAAAATAATCTTTTCATAAAAAGGAAACCCAATTTTAACAGGGGGCTCCACTGACCTAGTCCACGGGGAAGCAGGAAATCCAAGGTCCGAGTTCCTGGAAACAAGCGTCTACAGAGCCTGGAAGCCGGTCTTTCCACCCCCGGCCCTGCGTCCACGCCTCTCGTAGAACCGCTTTCCCTTCATTCCCCGACGGAGGGGAAATGGGTTCCATCCAGACCTACTGACACCTTCTGCGCCAGTTCCAGGAAATAGCGGTTTCACTTTTCTGTCCTGCGTTCCTTGAGCAGCTATGACTCATCATTTCAGAACTGAAGTTCCATTTCCTAAGATCAATATTTATCATGTAAGGAGTACAGACGATCTAATCTTCCTGTTGCCGAAAATATTTTATTTAAATTTTTTGTTGTGGCAAAGCATCCCTGACAGGAAATTCATCATCTTCACCACGTCTCGCAGGCCAGTTCTGGGGCATCAAGCACATTGTCACTGTGGTGACCCTCCCCTCCGCACACCTCCAGGGCGCTTATCCTCCAGTGGAAACTCCCCTCCCCGCGGTCTGGGTCACCTCGGTTCTCGACTCTGAAGGTGCCTACCGTTGGCGCCTCCTGTCAGTGAGGTCAGCAGGGCCTGCCCAGGCATCTGGCTAATTTCACGCCTGTTCTCCCAGCGAGTCCTCGTGGTAGCATGAGTCAGGACGTCTTCCCTTCCGGAGGCTGAGTCGCACCCTTTGGTGTGGACAGGCCCCTTAGTTTATCTGCCCTCCCACCTGTGGGTGCTTGGGTGCTGGGAATCCTGCGCTGTGAAGATGCCCGTGCGGATCCATGATCTGGGCGAGGAGGTGGTGGGGGTGGAGCAGGGAAGGGCAGTCCAGGGATGAAGCTGCCCACTTCCTTCTTAAGCAGAGGATGGACTCTCCACCTAAGGCTGACCGCTGGAAGCACTGGAAGGGGAAGATAACTAATGAAAAGCAAAGTGTCCACAGGCTCCATGACAGACATCAACGAAAAGCCAAGAATCATGTTCAGCTCCAACGTAGGGAACGCGACCCGCCTGACAAGTGCTGGGAACCCGAGCGGGCGTTTTGTCCTTTCCCAACCCGCAGTCACCCCAGGTCCTGTGACTCAGAGGAAGAGCACTCTCCTGGGTCATGCCCAGCTGAACCTGGGATGAGCAGAAGGAGCCTAGTTCCCTGCTGGAGCCGCGGTCCCTGTCTGCAAGATCAGCATCTTTGGAGCCAGAGTTTTGAGAAGTAAGGAAGAGTGTCACATGTTATTACTAAAAACAAACAGAGTGGATTTCAAAACACAGGCCCAGAGGCCCCCACCAACAGGGCTCTGTCTCCTGACCTCCCCCCGAGAACAGCCCCAGGGGTCCTTGGGGGGAAGTATCCTTGCAGACCCTCACGGCCTTGAGACCAGTGTGGCAGATAAGGCCAGCTTCTGTTCCGGGGGAGTCTGGAACCCGGCATCCAGGACCCAGCGAACACCCTGACGGTGAGTGGAGGAGCTCTTTCCTGAGAGGAAGCATGTTGGGATTGGTGGACAGTGAGTGACCACAAGGGCCCGCTCCTCCGTCTTCCCTGGCCACTCCCTGGGCAGGTGTGAGTGTCCCTCTGCGCCCCCTGGTCTTGAGGCGGTCTCGTCACTTAGCCTGCCACAGGCCTGTGCGTCCTCACCCCAGGCAGGTCCCATGCTCGTCACCAGGAAGAAGCACTGTGACAGTCGGCCCTCCTTTCCACAAACACTGCTCTCGCCCTGGTGACCCAGTGGGGGCCACTCTCACTGGTGACCTCTCTCCTCTTCAGCACAGCAGGGTCACTGGGAGGACCAGGGAGTTAGGACGTGGACCTCACCACCCAGCTCAAATGCAGTGGCAGCCACAGAATGATCTAGCACTCCTTAGAAGCCACGTTAAAAGAGGAAAAAAAGATCTAGGTGAAATTATTATTATTATTTTATTGGTACCAGGGATTAAACCCAGGGGTGCTTAACCACTGAGCAACATCCCCAGCACCCCATTTAAAAAATATTTTATTTAGAGACAGGGTTTCTCTAAGTTGCTGAGGGCCTTGCCAAGTTGCTGAGGCTGGCTTTGAACTTGTGATCCTCCAGCCCCAGCCTCCCTAGCTGCTGGGATTGCAGCTGTGGCCACCATGCCCCAGGATAGGTGAAATTAATTTTAATAACAGATCATTTAACCCAATAGATCCTTCTTATCAACATGTAATCAAAACAAGATGATCAATGAGCTCTTTTAACTCCAAATCTGAAATGGGACACTTTTAAAAAAAATATTTTTTAGTTGTTGGTGGACCTTTATTTTATTTACTTGTTTATACGTGGTGCTGAGAATCGAACCCAGTGCCTCACACTTGCTAGGCAAACCTTCTACCACTGAGCCACAACTCCAGTCCTGAAATGGGGCGTTCTTTACGTGTACCGCAGCTCTCGGGCGGTGCCAGCTGCTTCCTGCCTGTGGCTGGTGGCCGCCACATGGAGCAGGTGGAGACAGCACCCACGTGGAGCAGCGCGGGTCCCTGGTGTCGTGGAGGCTTGGGCCTGCGCACTTTGCGGGCCAAGCAGCCAGCACGCCCCCAGGGAGTGTCACTCTTGTGAGCTTCCTGTTGCTGTGTGAAAGGTCTCCACAGACCTGGGGGCTCTTCTGAGTTTCTGCTTCTGAGTGGCCGCTTCAGGGCAAGATTGCTTCGAAACAACAGCCATCATCACCTCACAGTTCTTGGTCCCCGCCCCTGAGTTCCCCACCAGGTCGGACAAGGCCAAGACCAGGCCGCTGCCTGGGTGGGTCCCCGGAGCTCTGGGGGATCTGCCTGCGGACTCACTCAGGCTGAGGGCAGAGGCAGTCCTTGGGTGCCAGCTGAGGTTCCCCACCCCTGCTGAGGTCACCTGGGCCCAGTCGTGGCCCTCAGACGCACCTGCGTTCCTCCTCCTGCCCTTCGTGGGGTCCTCGTGCTTGGGCTCCCCGAGTCCCTTCTCTGCCTGCCACCGGCTGGCTGCCACTCTGCCTTTAGCAGCCCATGGGACTGGATGACCTCAGCCAGGTAACTGCCCTTTGGAGTCCCTCGGCGTCAGCGGAGGAGTTGCCTTCATTCCATCTGCCAACCCCTCAGCCTGGCTGGGTCCCATCCCCTCAGGGTGGGGTAGAGGGAGGGGAATCTTGGGGACCACTTCAGGTTCCGCCTTCCTCCCCGCTATGGGGCTTGGGCGCTGGTGGACCCTCCTGCCCACCTGGTCTGGATGCCACAGTCAAGGCCACTGCCTGGCTCCGTGGGGAGGGGGAGGTGCCCAGGAGGCCAGCTTCGGCAGACCGAGCCCCTGCTTCAGCTGGCCTGGCCCTGGCCCTGGCTCTGGCGGCTACTCCTGGGAGCTCTCCCTTTCCTCTGAGCCCGAGGCCTCCTGTGTTTGGCCCAGGCCCGTGGGGTCTGCCCCGCTACCGAGCATGGGTGCTTAGCATGTGCACTGAATGCGCGTCCCCGGGACTCCAAATGGGAGCGCTCGCGCGTGGGCCCTTCTGAGTTTCTGCTTCTGGACAAGGTTATCCTCACGTTTTAGAAGCAAAAACAATATTCTTGAGAGGGAGACTGGTCATCATGATGCTCTTTCTGGTGATGAGGATGGGACCCTGCTATGGGGCAGGGGACAGAGACCTGCTATGTACAATGCTCACGCACGGTGCCTTCTAGAATTTGAGCAGACCCTGCACCGGGGACCATCGCCATGCCTGTTCCCTGAAGCAAGGGTGGTGGATGCTTGGGTTCTGTCACAGCGATCTAAGACAGAGGTGGGCGGCGCAGTGTTGTGTGTTCCTCGACCCCTGCTGAAGTCACTGTTTGGGCCTTTACATCTCACACACCCTGGGACTCTGACATGGCCACTCCTCTGGCCCATAGTTATTCATAAGGAATGTGGTACATGGAAATGGGTAAGTTAGCAGGGACACACGGAGCATTGACTTTGCTTTCAAAATTGTCCTTTTTGCGACAATTTTTTTTTTTTCGATTCTTGCTGCTGTGACTCGCTGACATTCCTGACTTCGCGTCATGGTGAAGTGCACGCTTCACAAGCTGAAAACTAGCACGCATTTGACCCCTAAAGAGCTTTGCAACAGGAGTGAGTTAGGACGAAGACCCACAGTGCATGTTTGACTCTCAGAAGTCGTCTAGTCGGCAAACCACCGAGCGGGATGACTGGCGTCCCTTCCAGGTGCCTCCGCAGTCTGACCCTTACATAATGCCTTCTGGGCAGGAGGAAAGCCCCGCAGTGCGTGGGACCGGGCTCCCCTGCTGCCTCCTCCGTGCTCTGTGGTTAATCCCAGTCCGACACCCCCGCCCGGCCCTCGCCACTTCTCCTGAGACACTGGAAGCCACAGCTGGGTCAGAGCCCATGGGGCCTGCAGTCTCTGACCACTTTCACCCACATGACTCACACAGCTGGAGCAGTGCCCCAGCCCTGGCCAACCCTTGTCCTTCAGGTCTCCACCTCAGGGTCACCTCCTCAACCTGCCTGGCCGCCTGTTTTTCCCAGAGAGGCCTCACACATTCTGTTTTTCCGCTCTTGGTCTCTTGCGGGTGGCGTCTTCACAGAGAGGGGACAGGCAACCTCAATGTCATTGGATGACATAATTCTTAAATTTCCTCAAGTAAAAACCAGAATGGAGAAGTGGGAAATGCTGGGTAAAAACCGTGTCGTTCAGTAGCTTAGAATCCATGGAGAGTAAAATTTGGGTGATTTCAGTTTGACATTCAATTACAATTTTTCTGAACTAGCATAATTGTTAAAAGTCGCCTGTGGTGCTGGGTCCCCATCCGGAGCCCCTTGCCGCTACCTGGGGATTCCTTCTCTGCATTTTTTTTGCTTGAGACTCACATACCATGAAAGGCAGCCCTCAGGGGGCACTTCCACGGCCCTCAGCACATTCGTGGCTGACACTGTTGTACAGGCGGGGGTTCTCTTGCTCCCGAGTAGAACTTGTGCCATTCACCAAGGCACATGGCACCGAAACTGCATAGAACCAAGGCAGGAAGAAGGAATGTCCGTCGTATTTTGGAGAGATGCAGGTGAGGGAAAGGTGGTGACTGAGGCTCTGCCCACAGCAGCCAGGCAGCCTGGAGCCAGGGACAAAGAAGGCTTCTTTGGAAACCCCCGGGTTCTGGGTCAGGGAGAGCAGCCGTCCAGGGAAACTTGTGCATGATGTGATGTGTCCCTTTGCCCCAGGTGAGGGCAAAGAGCATCCCCGCCCCTGGTGTCCCTGAGGAATGCCCTGGCCTCTGTCACCTGTGATTCTCCTGAAGGATACCTGCCTGGTGTCCCTTCTTTATGCTCTTGAAGGACCACTCCTTGTGTGTCCAGCCCTACAAGGAGCCAGTATGGGGTTCCAGCTCCATCACGGAGAGCTCCTGGCCGCCTGCACATCACTCAGACGCTGGCCAACTGGGTCTGCCCCAGGTGTCTGAGGGCACGCCACCCCTTTTGTGCACGAGGCCCTGCGTGAGGAGCACCAGGGCCAGGCCTTGTGCCTGTGGGTGTCCCTGGTGCTGATTTTTCCATGGCCGGGGTCTTCCCTTCCTCTGCCTATGAAAGGTGCCCCTCTCGAGCCCTGGGCAGTTCCATGCACAGCCTCCTGACAGGGCCCACAGGGCGAGGGCGGTGCCATGGGGCGAGCCCCACGTAAGTCACTCGACTCAGAAAGCTAAGGTCAGCCTGATTTCAGGCTGTGGCTGCCCCACAGCCTCTTGGTTTCAGCCTGCATGCAGGGGTGCTGGGGTCCCACCTGCTGGCCAGCAAGTGGCCGCTTAGGGAAAGTTTCACAAACCTCGACACCTGCGCTGCCCAGAGGCCAGTCTTTCCGCTGGGTTCCCCACGGGGCCTGGTCAGGTTCTCCCAACCACACACATGTTTGGCTTTGAGTTACAGTAAGTCATCACCTGTCAGAACCCCGCCCCCAGGCCAGTGGCTCTGTGCGCCCTCTGCATGTGTGTGCTTCCTAAGCTGAGACAGGGGGCTGCGCAGAGCCCTCTGGGCCTGGCAGGGCTATGGACTAGCTGGTCCTGATGGCGTGCAGCTCTTTCTACCCACTCACGGTCTTCATTGCCAGTGCTTTCCTGACTTCTTGCACATATCCCAGTTTCTCCACGGTCTTGGCCTTGTGTTGAGAGCCACAGCCAAAGGGGCCCCAGCAAACTTCCAGCTGCCAGCAAACTTCCAGCTGCCGGCTGATGATTGGCTCACAGCGGCCCCAGCAACATCTAGCTGATTGGCTCCTCTGCGGTGATGCTCATTGGACTGTTTCCCTGCCCTTTCAGACCACGGAGCTGCTCATTGGGGGACTTTTTTTGGCTCCGCCCACGTGACCCAGCCAATCGGCCTCAAGAGCAGGAGGATTGTGGGAGGTGGAGAGAGGCTTGTGTGGGAGAGAGAGGCTTGTGGAAAGCCGGTGGTGGCAGTTGAGGCTCTGAGGATTTTTCCTGAGAGGCTGTTTTGTTTGGCGTGTGTGGTTCTAAAAATAAAGTTAGTTTCTTTTGACAAGTGGCTCCTGATTGTGNGCATGGCATCCAACTAAAACTAAAAAATAAATATTAAAAAAAATGTACAAGTCAGGCCATGCCTGGTGCTGCACACCTGTAATCCCAGCAGCTTGGGAGGCTGAGGCAGGAGGATCGTGAGTTCAAAGCCAGCCTCAGCCAAAGCCCAAGTGCCTGTGTTCAATCCCCGGTACCCCCCGCCCCCCGCCCTAAAATGTGCAAGTCAATGGCTGTCAGTATGTCCTCAAATGCTGTCACAGCAGCACAACCGAGTTTATGATACCTCCTCATCTCAATTAGAAACTCCATATGCGTCCACATGACTCTCTTTTCCACCAGCCCCCGGCCCTGGTTCACCATGACCTGCTTTCTGCCTGTCTAAAGTTGCCAGTTTGGGATTTTTCATATAAGTGGGATCGGCACTGAATGGTCCTTGGTGACTTGCTCCTGCCATTCTCACACTGTTTTCAGTATTCCTGTCCCCACTGTGCTGACTTGCGTATTCCTGGTTACTGTGGTGGCTGAGCCTCTGTGTGCTGATTGGCTTTTCCATTTTTTCTCCTCTGAATTAACCAGTTAAATAAATGTTCTTTTCGTCCTTCTTCCTTTAATTTTTATTTTTTATTTTTGGTACTGGGGATTGAACCCAGGGATGTTTGACCCCTGAACTGTGAACACCATGGCCTGTTTCAGTATTTAATTTTTTTTTATGGCAGAATAGCCTCCATTGTGGGGCCACCACATTATGGTCACCCACTTGTCGTTTGGGTTCCTTCTCTTTTTTGGTTATCGTGAGTACAGTTGATGTGGACATTGGCCATTTATTCTTTGTGTGGATATTTATTTTTGTTTCTCTTGAGTACACACCCAGCATGGATGTCAGTTTGCTAGGTCATTTGCTAACTTGGTTTTTATTTGTATGTTCTGTATATTTTTGTATTTAGTTGTTTGGTTTTTGATGTTTTGTAGGAATCCTTTATACTTTCTGGATAACTATCTACACTGCAAATAGCTTCTAGGCTGTGGTCTTGCTCACTTTTGCTTTTTTTAAATATATGAACATTAAATATGTGTTTAACTTTAAATATATGCTATTTCCTTTGTGGTTTATGATATTTTTTTGTGTGTGTCTTGTCTAAGAAATCATTTCCTACTCTGAAGTTCCAAAGCTGTTTTCCTATATTTTCTCCTAAGGATTTAAACATATTGCCTTTCATAATAAGCCTTTAATCATATTCAAACTTTGTATTTGGAATTAATTCTAAAATTTTTCCATGTGAATAGTCCGTGATTTGTTACCCAGTTCGCCTCCTCTGCATCGACTCCTAGCACTTCCTCTGTCACCACGGAGTCATACACACACATACACAGGGGCAGCTTCTGGGCGGATCCTGCTTTTCAGTCATTCTGAGCCTCTGTGTCACTGTCACACTCTGAGTTATAATAGGTTATAACAGGACTGGACACCTGGCAGGACAATCCTCCACACCACCCTTGGGGTTTGTCCGGCCTCTCCTCCATGATGGTGCATTTCTCCCTCCATGAACATGGGATAGACTCTGTTGAGTCAGGTTTTCTTTTGTGAATTGCGATACATTCTGTACTTTTCCCTATGAGCATGTGTGTATTTTAGGAGATCGACTGCCACGTACGTCACAAGAGCTTGTGGCCATAGGTTTTATTCCATGCCTTTGGTCTTGTTAAGGACTCGTGGTGGTCATACAGCTTTTCTCCTTTAACCTGCTCACATGGTGTTTATGTTTATTCTAAGGATAGAATCTGTGTTCTTGGTCATGATCTAAAAGCTAGCATGTCAAACTTGATTTCTTAATATTATATTACAGATCTTGGAAACTGTATTTCTGAGGGACATCGGTACGTGATTTTCCTTCTTTCTTTCTCTCTGCCTTCTTTATTTCTTCTTCTTCTTCTTCTTTTTTAACCTGCACTCATTCAGGTATGGTGTCAGTTTCTAAAAGCTCCATAAGGTGAATGAGAGGCGCACTCTTCTTTCTGAGAACAGACTCAGAATACTTGAACTTGAACTTGCCGATGCGCCCTGCAGGAGAGTGCAGGGTCTTGCTGCGAAGTACTCAGCGACGTGTGGACATAGAGTGGTAGACAATAGAGGAGAGCTGTGTCTTGACATAGCAAATCACCTAGTCCAAGCACTAAAGGAGGACAGAGGAGCATAAGAGTAGCTTTTGGGAAGAAGAACTGTGAGAGCTGTGCCCGGGAGGGTGGCCCTGCCTCTTGTGGCCAGCGCAGAGGCTGGCTGGCAGGAAGCAGCATGCGCCATCTCTCCAGGGTCACCACACTTGAGGAGAAACAAAAGGGGTTCCAGCTGCTTAAACCTGAAAACGAGTCTCTAAAACCATTTTACAAAGGGGAAGTTCTAAGTTCTTGGGAGACTTAGAAACCCAAGAACCAGTGCTGCAAGAGGAAGGAGGACTTGGGTGCCTCCCGGCTTCGTGTGCCCACCCAACCTGGCACCTCCTGGCCGCCACATGTGCCCGAGCAGAGCGGGTCCAGCTCAACCTCAAGTGACGCTGACACGGGTATTTGCATGGCTGGGTGATGGGGTGAAACTAGTGCCCGGAAGAAGGAGAAGGTGTCAGGAAGGAAATGACTGACTTGCCAAGAATCTGCAGCCACGTGGGTCCCCTCCCCACCGAGTCCCCAGCTGGCTCAGGAGCAGGTTCTGTACAAACCCGGCACCTGTCTGGCTCGACCCTTCCCCTAAGAGAGACGCGAGTGTGAGCTCCAGCCTCTCCTCAGCGCACTCCGCCCAGCAGAGCCAGGTGAAGCGGGGAGACAGCCTTGGCTCGGGGACAGGGGTCAAAGGCTGCCTTTGTCCCTGAGCCTCCGGAGCCGGCTCTGCCTCCAACCCTTCCTGCCATCCTCCCACTGTAGGCAAGTACTGGATGCCCCTCAGCCAACCTCGCCATCACAGCGGAAGGAACGCCAAAGGGAGCAGGAAGTCACGCCCCAGTGGGGTTCATGGGCTCCAGTGGGAGACCTTTACTGAGCCCCCGAGGTGATGGCTGACCTGAGGCGCAGAATCTGGAAGTTGGCAGGACTCCACCCCCTGAGCTTCCAGGAACATGGGGACACTGCTGTCGTCTGACGCTGACCTTCAGGCTTTCAGGGAGACGGCCCTGCCTCACCTCTCCTCGCTTCCTGGCGTTGTCAGGAAGAGTGTTAAAGTGCAGCATTTTATTAATGGGTTGAGCGAATGTGGGGCAAGCCGTGCCCCATGCTATGAAAGCCCAGAATGCAGATGCCACAAATGTGGACAGTGGCAGTGCCATTGACCTGGTCTCTAAGGACCAGGGTGAAGATGGAGCGCTGGGAGACCATTTGGAAAGTCTCTTACCTCGCTCAGAATTTGTGATTCTCTCTAGAGGTAAATCATTGTTGTGGCACTAGTTGTTTTCCACCTGTTCATCCATTTATTAGCGATACAGAAGGCAGGCGTGGTGGCCCACGCCTGTAATCCCAGCAGCTCGAGAGGCTGAGGCAGGAGGATCCTGAGTTCAAAGCCAGCCTCAGCAAAAGTGAGGCACTAAGCAACTCAGAGAGATCTTGTCTCTAAATAAAATACAAAATAGGGCTGGGGATGTGGCTCAGTGGTTGAATGCCCTGGAGTTCTATCCCTGGTACCTACCCCCCACAAAAAGAGATATATTTGTCACATGTCTACAAAGGTAACTTGGTCATAGGTATGAATAAATTATGTGAATTAATTAAAGTTACTTGCTTAGTGTGTGGATACCCGGACCCCAAATGCCCTGAGTCAGAACCCCTGAGGTCCCTCCTGGGGTCTGACTGTCACAGGCGTCCCAGTGCCACTTCTACACATTAAAATTTAAAATCCCTCATCAACGCTACATGTCAGAGTTCACATTTATGTAAACGAGCATCTCCTGGCAGCGGCCCCGGGTGCTGTAGGGATTTCTAGTCTTGCTGAGGCCCTTTCACTCCGAAGAGTTCTTTTTCAGGGCTGTTTCAGGCATTTCCATTAGTTATAAAATATGAATCAAGTTTGTATTTGATAGGTGACAATTTTGAATGCTTCAAGTACTTTTTCCCCTTCACAGTGATTCTTCATGTGCTCGACACTCCTTGGAGGGAGTTCTAAGTGACGCACTTAGCATGTCCAGGGCTTTCCATAAACCTCCAGTAAACCAATAAACAGTGCATTTGAACAGAATGCATTTTAGGATATGAGCAAACATGGACATCTCTTGGATTTTTATTTGCTATCCTAGAGTAAAGAAATAGATTGGGGCAATATTAGCAATGAGTAAATGATCATCTAAACCCACCTTGAACAAATAGAGCAAACAGATTCAGCCTTAGAGAGCCCACTGCCTAAGGAAGGGGGTGAAGTTCATGTCTGCAGGGCAGATGAGTTTTGCTGGGTTTCCCAAAGCCCTTGAAGTCAGCTCCTTGAATGAATCCCACTTCCACTGGAAGACAGCCTCTTACACGAAAACCTTACCACCTGTGCACGTGTCCACGCACCCACACCCACACCCACACCCACACCCACACCCCGTGTGTTCAACTGCCTAATAAACTGTGGGCTCTTGTTCTGTGTTGAGTAAACTAATGAATAAATCTTTTTCTTATCTGCCAGGATAAGCTGTCAACTTTCAAATTCTCATTGGCTTCCCAGGTGAGTCATGGGCCGTTTGCCCCTATAGCCCTGGGCTACCTTCTCACGTGAGGGCGTCTCAGCTCCTGAGACAGAGAGGGTTCATTAGGGTCCTTGCTGAGCCAACATCTGTCACAGCCCTCCCTCGCTGTGCTGTTGGTCAACCAAACCAGCCCTAGACACGCAGCTGGGTGGCACCTCCACACCTGTCCATGGCTCAGGTCAAGACGGGGACCTCCTGGAGGCTCTCCTGTGGCTTGTCCCTGTCAGGTCCCACTCAACCCCACCCCTGCCACACAGAAGCAACCTCTGTTCTGAGCTCTCACACAGAAGTTGGTTTTGCCTGATCTTGAACTTGGTGTGAGTAAGCCAGGTGCTCTTCTGGGCAGCTTCTTCCCCGGGCGCCTGTGGGTCTCTCTGTGATTGGGCGCACAGCGTTCTCCCCCCTTTATTGCTGTGTGGGTGTGGCACAGTGAGGTCCCCACATCACCGCGGTGAGTGACATTGTGCACAGAGCGCCTGCTGCTTCTCTTGTTTTTTTGGGTCCTCATTTCTCTGGCTGTGAGGGCTAGGCTCAGGGCAGGATGAGTTTGACCCGTTTTCCAAAGTGGGGGTGTGGATCGATCGTGCTACACGTCTTTTTCAATATTGGAGTTGTCAGTTTTAGCCGCTGTGGTGGGTGCGGTGCTATCGCTGTGCTGGTTTTAATTTGCACTCCCTGATGCACCGCGACCACCTTTCCTAGGATCAGGCTACTCGGTGAATGTGAATGCAGTAGCTTTTTAATTTTTTCTTTGTTTATTACTAGAGACAAGCAAATAAAATTTGTGTAAGTTGAGCAGACCTAAGTTTTAGACTTAAATACGATATTCTAAGAGGGACCAATTCATTGGTTTTATACCTACAAGAACACTTCCTGGGAATTAATGATCTCTTGGAACTGATCAGCTTTGGGCAAAGAAACCAGTTTTCTTAAAAAAAAAAAAAAAAAAAAAAAAAAAGCCTGACCACGTGTCCTAGCTCAACATGTTAAAACTGGGTGAACACAGCAGCCCGGGAACTGGAAACTCCAGCCAGACCTGGTACAACCGCCCCCGGCTAATGTAGGACATCCCACAACCCAGTGCATGGTCAGTACTGCGGCAACTCAGGTGCTGCTGAGCAAAGTCACCTCCCGGCTACCCAGTGTCGCTGGGGAGTGCTCTCCCTGGCTTGGCCTCTGGCATCTGGCCACAAAAAAGCTCTGTGCACTCAACTGCTGCAGGGTGGAGTCACCACTCCTAGGGGCTTCTGCTTCTTATCCACTAGGGGTTTTCAGTGCTCTGGACAGAGTCCTTTCTGACCACGGGTCGTGCGCATCTTCTCCCAGGCCCTCTCTCTTGTGCCTCCAATGCTGTCTTTTGAGGAACACAGTTCATTTTAATGAAGTCCAATTTATCTGTCTTTTCTTCCATGCTTAATGCTTCTCTGTCCTGGGTTAGGGAGCTTTGCCTCACCCCCTCTACATTCCCTCGACCCTTAGATTATTTTTTATTTTTTTAAAGAGAGAGAGAGAGAGAGAGAGAGAGAGAGAGAGAGAGAATTATTTTTTGATATTTATTTATTTATTTATTTTAG
>NW_026000222.1:2741666-2748283 GCF_001458135.2 Marmota marmota marmota | reverse complement strand
CACCCATGGAGTGAGGACGTTAGGCCATAATAACGGAGGGTGCAGGAAGGACTGCAGGAGGATGGATCCACGGATCCCAAAACCCAAGACCTCTGAGTGACACACTCTGGTGCATGGCGGTTGGCATGCTCCCCCCTCAAAGCCGTCTCCTCCAAAAACATGCCAAGGCCACCACGAAATCTCCTAGTGAAGACGCTCGCTCGGATCAGGAGATATTCTAAGGCCTTCTAGAGGAACAGAGCCTCTATCACCCCCTAAAAACATGGCCGGTAAGGTATGGTCAGATATTTTATATAAGAAAGGGGGAGATGTCAGGGACTAGAAGGAAATTCTCCTTCAAAGATTAGCCTGACAGCCCCCTGGGAGACATCCTGCCTGGGAGACACCCTGCAGCCATCTATCTCCCTGAGACATCCTGTGGCCACCTATCTTCCTGAAACCTATCTTCCTGAAACATCCTGCGGTTATCTCACCTTGTGCAGACATCCAGCAACTGCCGATAAGAGAGCTTCCCCATCCCCAGCATATAAATACCCCTGTGTGAACAATAAAAGTTTGCAGCTTGATCAGAACTCCTGTCTTGCTGTCATCCTTCTGTGTCTCTTGTCCCTTCATTCCTCCCCACCTAGGTTCGCTGCCCACGTTGATGTGTCCTGCCGGACGGGACAGCAGCTGTGCTTGGAGGAGGGCACTGATGTGACCAGGGACGTGGTCTTCAGCAGAAAGAACAGTTCCAGGCTGGGTGTGGTGGCGCATGCCTGTAACCCCCACGGCTCAGGAGGCTGAGACAGGAGGATCCTGAGTTCAAAGCCAGCCTCAGCAACAGCAAGGCGCTAAGCAACTCAGTGAGTCCCTGTCTCTAAGTAAAATACAAAATAGGGCCGGGGTGTGGCTCAGTGGTTGAGTGCCCCTGAGTTCAATCCCCGCTACCTCGACCCTGAAAAAGAAAATACATTTCTAGAGTCACTGCGACCCGTGGGCATGGCCGACTCCACCAGAGTGTGTAAATAAACCATCATCAAATGGGCCAGCGCTGGATCTGCTTGTGAAGGGCGCCAGGATCAAACTTGGGGAAATGGAATCCTGGGAGCCCTTGGGTTCTGTGCCTGGTAGGGCTGGGAGCTCACAGGCACAGGGTGAGGAGGCCAGGCAGCAGACAGAACTGGGAACTCAGGCCTAACAGAGGAAAAGGAGCTTCCACTCTCCTACAGTCCGGGATATGATTCGCACGGGGAGGGTGTCAGCTTCCCAGGCCACAGAGCAGCGCCAGGCTGACTCGGCACCCGGCCACCTCTCTGCTCCAACCATCATCTGAAGTGCTGGCTTGCAGTGGCTCCCTAGACCTTAAGCCCTTGACCCTGAGGCACCAGAACATGCAGCCACCCTGGTGGGTAGATAGCGTCAGGCAGTTGATGGCAGGGAGAAGAGCCCAGGCCCCTCCGGAAGGAGCGTGCAGGTGTGGTGGGTGTGAGGACAACCTCATCTTTAGGGCCCTGCCTGGAGAGCTGCTTCCAGAAAGGAAAGTGAACCACTGAGGCTGGGGGTGTCTCAGCAGCCTCCAGTCCAGAGGAGCATGGAAACCAACATCTGTTGACAGCATGGCCATCGGCTCCCTCTCCTTTGGCCTCCCGGGATCCCCTCCTACAATGAGCTTCCTCTGGTCTATGAGAGGCATCCTGAGTTCACTGAGTAAGCACACTGAATCAGAATAAGATTTTACCCCTTATCTTAAGAACAATTCTATTAAGTGCCAAGTTCTGTTACAGAGTCCTGGGTGCAGCTGGAGTCCAAGGCTTTTAAAACAGGAGCCTGTGAGCTGGGTGTGGTGGTCACACCCATAATGCCAGTGAGTCCGAGGCTGAGGCAGGAGGGTTACAAATTCAAGGCCAGCCTCAGCAACTTAATGAGGCTCCAAACAACTTAGAGAGACCCTGTCTCAAATAAAAGGAGGGTGTGTGTGTGCTGGAGATGTGGTTCAGTGGTTAAGCACCCCCGGATTCAGTGCTCAGTATCAAACAATCAAAGAGCCTGAGAAGGCTGGAGCAGGAAGGAGGAAGGACTCAGTTACGTCTTAAGGATGGTGGTGGGCAGCACGACAGTCCCCAGTGGTCCCTAATCGGAATCCATTTAACCTGGGACACCGCCACACCAAATGGCAAAGGGGACTTGAGGTCACCAATGGAACTGAGGTTGCTGATCAGCTGGACTTAAGATGGCCCAGGGGGGCTGTGAGTGCTCAGAGGGAGGCAGGGGAGAGGTGGAGGGCCCAGAGGCTGGCTCTGAGCTGGGGGAGGTGGGAGGGAGCCGAGGAGGACAGCTGGGAAGGAGCTGGTAACAGAGCAGGGGCAGCTCCTCCCTGGAGGCCCTGCTGCACCTCAGTTTGGCCTTGGAGGCCTTGCTGGACCTCTGACCTCCAGAAGTGGGAGATGATAACTGTGTGTTCTTAAATCATAAAGCCCGTGATAATTTGTTACAGTAGCCACAGAAAATGAGATCAGTAGTACTGAAACCAGGGTGTGCGATGAAACCAGATTCTCTGCTCCACTACTTTCTTTCTGGGGTCTTGTCTCCCAGATCTGAAGAATAAAACCCAGGGACAATGACAGAAGGCAAGAGTGAACCCAGCAGGATTTATTCACGTGGGAAGAGGCAGAGCTCCTGCAGGGATAGCAAGTTTCCACTAAAGGTGCTGGCCTGGGGTGATGTGGACCCCAGATCAAGATCCCTGCTAGCCAGGTATGGAAGAGTGTGCAGGGGACTGGTTAAAATCCAGATTTAACAGAAAGTACAAGCTACAGGCTGGGTGTGACCTTCTCATTGGCTGTGATTTCCATCCAGGACCACCCACTTCCGCTTTCCTGCGCACAGCAGGACAAGGCAGGTGGCTGGAATGTTTGGAATGTCCCTACAGGCCATTTTCCTGCAGTGGTCTTTACATTTTAAAAAACTTTAGAGGATACATTATATATATATATATATATATATAAAATCCGGGGTGGGGCTGCTGGGGTTGTGGCTCAGTGGCAGAGCGCTTGCCTAGCATTGAGTTAGATTGTCGGCACCACATTAAAAAAATAAAGGTATAGTGTCCATCTACAACTAAAATAAATAAATAAATAAATAAAGCCATGAACAATGCTATTTGGGGCACAAAGAGGACCTTTGGATTCCTAGACAGGACGGTGATGGCCAGAACTCATTGAAAACGTTTCCTGAGTCACACGTAACTCCTGTGCTGCAGAAATGAGGGGACAAGGTGGTGGGACAGTCATTTTTTTTTCTTTTTCTTCGTAGGGAATTGAATCCAGGGGTGCTTTGTCACTGAGCCACACCCCTATCCCTTAAAAAATAAAATTGAGACAGGGAGGGTCTTGCTACATTGCTTAGTGTCACAGTGGTCTCTTCACCTGGCTAAAGTGCTGAGGCTGGCTTTGAACTTGCGATTCTCCTGCCTTAGCCTCTGGCATTACGGGCGTGACCACTGTGCCGAGGTGGGACGGTTCTTACTGGCTTCTGGGTTTGTGCTCTCTGTGAGTAGAAGACTTTGCACAGCCGCCATCCCTGGACAGGCTGGGAGGGGGTGACATTTTGTTATCTCCTCTGAGGTCCCTACTGGGTCCCTCTCTCTTGACTTAATTCCAACAGATTTATCTACTTTCACCAGGTGCTGTGCCTCAGCCTAGACACCGGGGACACACCCTTCAGCCTCTCTACCAGTCCCTTTGTCCCCCAGGAGGCCCTCATGGGATCCCATACTGGCTCTTGAGTGGCCAACCCTGCTCTGCGAGCTCTAGCGGTTGCCTCCTGGGTACTTGCCACTAGGTACCCTGTAGGCGTCGCGTCCAGGCAGGAGTCAACGCCCGCCCTCCCAGCGGCAGGTGGGTTGAAATGCTCTCAGTAAGCACAGTAAGTTCAGATCTCTCCTGAAGCCCCAAGTTAATCAGAGGCTTGGAAGGTGTGAGGAAGGTGGGACTCCAATGGGCACAGCCCTCAAGCAACCCTTACCAGGCCCCTGCCCTCCCCCTTTCTGTGGCTGAGGGACAGTCCTGCCTTTCCCTCTGTAAGCCCGCAGGTGTAAATTTCATGCACTTTGGCTCCAGGTGGAGTTGGCCCCTGTGAGGGGGGAGGCAGGAAGAGTCAGAGTCCTCTGAGCTGCTACTTCCTGTCAGGCACCATGTGAGCAGTCTGCTGCGGGTGGGACTGGATGGGATCCCACCACCCTCCCTGCCCTCTCCAGTAAGGCACCCTGCTTCTGGGATGGGAAAAGCAGCAAGGGGGGCAGAGGAAGGCGTGAGGAGTCCTCCGGTGGCAGCTGTGAAGGAGCCATGCCGCTTCCCCTGGTCCCCCTGGCGCTCAGCAGCCTGGTCTGAAGAATCAATGCATGTTTTTTAAAAATTATTTTTTCTTTTTGGTTGTTGATGGACCTTTATTTTATTTATGTGTCACACATGTCAGGCAAGTGCGCTACCGCTGAGCCCCAGCCCCAGCCCCCCAACACTTATATTCTCGAGTTCTGGAGGCTGGGAATCAGAGACCTGGGTGCCAGCACTTGGGATCTGGAGGGCTGTCTGGCTTGCAGATGGCTGCCCTTGCCAGGTGGCCTTGCTGAAGAGAGTGAGAGCAAGCCTGTGCTTCTTGTAGGGGTTCTCCCCCATCTACACCCAGCTGCCTCCCAAAGGCACCCCAACACCCTCACTGTGGGGGGCAGGGCTGCAAATTATGCATTCTGGGGACACAATCAGCCCATACCTGGCTCTGACAAGAGTTGGAGGGTCCTGGAGGGACCTGTTCCCGAGGCTGTTGAAGGTGCCCTTTGTCACCTCCCTATTGACTCCACTGCCACTGGAAGAAACTGGGCAGAACAGAAAGATTGACAGTTGGTCCAAAGTCCAGCAGAAGTAGCAAGATATCGGGGGAGGGAGGGAGATGAAGACAGGAGACCAGGAGGGTGGACAGGGTGAGAGAGGGATCCCATGGGAGGTGAGGCCCTGAGAGTGAGAGGGAGGAGTGAGGTCGGGAGCCCTGGGGCAGGCAGGGAGCAGACCAGGTGGGAGGGCCCTTCCCATCTCCCCCGGAGGCAAGTAAGTACTGATCTGCAACTAGCAGCTCAAGGTGAAGGTGAGAGTCACGAGTCCAATTTTCCAGGCTTGTCAGCTGCAACACTGGCCAGAGTGAGACTTTTCCCTCTTGCCCTCATGGGCAGGGGAAGGACATGGTCTCCTAGTCCTAAGACACAGGCACAATTAGGTTGTCATACATAGTGCCCTTTCTGGACAGCTGGGTATGGGCAGTTCCACACAGTTGCACCCAACATTGTCATCAGTGCTGTTATGCAGAGGAGCTCAAGCTGAGCCAGGAGGCTGGGATCCAGCTAGAACCCTGCCGCTTGCAGGACTGGCTGCTGTGGGCTCTTGCTGGACTGTGACACTGGGGAGGACATTCTTAGATGCCAGGATGGCTCCTGTATGACAGCTCCTGGGAAGACCTGCAAGACAGAAGCACGTAGGCTGGGGAATGGAATAAGCAGGACTGTGATGAGCAGGAGGCCATGGCTGCCGCAGAGACGCAGAGGAGTCTGCCTGATGGTGGGGTGCTGCTGGGGGCCCTCAGACATGCTATTCCCTTGGGATCTGTTGTTGCCCCATATCCAGCACACAGCAGTTACCTCAGTGCCCATTAAACAAGAGCAGGTTGGGAGTTGTCCCTAGGCAGCAGGTGCCACTGCAGGGAATGCCTGGCAGGTCTGGAGGCCTGCAGGGTCTACAGTGACACCTGCTGCCAGCCAGATGCTGAACCGCGGCTGACTCCTTCAGCTTTCAGCCACCTTTAGCCACGCGCAGCGCTGATGGAAATGCAGCACATCCCTTTGTGCGGGGACAGCATTTGTACTCAGAAACCCCACCAAGGCTTACCGAGCCCGCCTGTGAAGAGAGCTGGGTGTCCTCTCACACTGGGGCTGCTTAAGGACTTCTGATCCTCGGGCCTGACTCTGGAAGCTCCTTCCCTTCTGTGGCAAGCATGGTAAAACGTTTCCCCGCGTCTACATAGTCTTCAAGAATTTGAGTTTAGAAAAGTTTTTATTTGAAGTTTTATTTGGTGTCAGGGAACTCATTTACTTTGTATGGCTTCCTGAGAATCAGGGCATTAGGAAATTCGTACCAAGCAATGTCTCATTTAGTAAAAGTTTTCAGATCTAATGAAATGTTATCCAAGCTACAAGTGACAATTATGAGGTTGGCATGTTATGTTTTGGGAACCTTTATTTGAAATTCGCAGTGTAGTTTTTATACTGTGGGGCCATTGTTTTTTTTTTTTTTTTCAGGTCACTGAGAAGCCAGATGCCCAAGATGACCCTGTACACGTTGCTGCTGGTGTTTAGCCAACTGGCCATAAAAGCCGATTACGACCCTCATTTAAAGCCGTTCCAGAAGGGAACACGGAAAACGCTCCTTTCCCCTGTCCTTGGGTGCTGCTCCCTCCACCCCGCGTTTACAGTAAATGCCAGCTCACACCCAGGGCGCTGGGCGCCGAGGCCAGGCCGGGGGCCTGCGCTTCGCCCAGCCCGTGGCTCCCGGGGGCGGCGGTCCCCGGAAGCTCCCGGGCGGGCCGCCGGCTGC
>NW_026000222.1:2718939-2739773 GCF_001458135.2 Marmota marmota marmota | reverse complement strand
GGGCGGGCTGCGTGGAGTGCGGGCTCCGTGCGCGCGGTGCCCGCCGCCCGCGTCCGCGTCCCCGTCGCACGGACGTTACCGTGCGGATGAGCCCCAGGGCGCAGGACGGGCTTGGCAGGCGAGTTCTAAGTTGTCCCCAAACCTCTGAACCTCTGGCCCCTACTTTTTTTTTTTTTTTAAATCAAAGGTAAGAGCTAGTAAAATGGGTCCCACTTTTGTCGTCTGGGGCACGGCAGGTTCCTTCGTGACAAGGTCGGGAGTGATTGAGTGGTCACTTGAGAAAGCTTAGGGCCAGAGAGAGAAGTGGCCTGGTGCGGTTTCGTCTCCCGGACGAGGGTATTCGGCGGCCAGAGTGGCGCCTGGGGTCCCTAGAGGGGACCTGGTCCTGCCCCGGCGTCCAGCGGGTGGGCCTGGAAGCCTGGCCCAGCGCGCTGCGCAGGGATGCGGGGTGGCTCCCGGTGGGACCTGCCGTGGGGAATTGTTACCTCGCCGCTGGGAGGAGGAAGTTATAAGCATGTGACTGGCTTATTATTTTTCCTGCCTGGGTGTTTGGTGGAATTAACTTGCTAGTGTTCACGAAATCATTCCGGTGGCAATTGCAATAGCCTCCTAGGTCCTTAATGCCGCCAGAGTCTCAGGCGATTGCAGGGAAATCGCCTGATTTTCCAGAAGGGACTGTCCGCCTGCGGGGGTGTCTAGTTTGACTGGCTTTTCTCCGCAGAGTGAGCAGAGCCGCTTTGGGGGCTGAGGCCAGTTCTGGCCTTCTGCTGGGCGCCTGTCTGCTGGGTGCTGGGGTGACTGCTTCCCTCTCAGCCTCTCTTTCCTCCTGAGTGAAGAGGGGGCTGGATTGGATGGTTTCTGAAGTATTTCCCAGCTTTCCTAATCTGTGATTCACTTTTCCTCTCAATACCACTTCTCTCTTGTTTTCTACAATCACCTGGACAGTTGTCCTCTAACACTTTTTCTTTGTTGGGGGGGGGGGGGGCATCCCTTAGAAATCTTGATGAAAAAGTGTTGACCCTCTTTCTAGAAAAAGGCCCATACCAACAGAATTTGCTTCCCGATTTCAGGCTACTCAGAGGGTGCAAGCGGAAATGTCTCCTTTAGTTGACATATTCTCAGAGCCGACTCCTCCCTTATGTCCTGACCCCCATGTTCCTCCACACAGTCCATTCCTCCAGCTGGGGGGCTCTTCCCTGCTCCCAGAATGAGCAGCCTACTTGGTTTTCAGGGTGGGTTTCATTTCTCTCCCTAGGTACCCTAGGTACTCCTTCTTATTTATCAGCACAGTGGCCTTAGGATTCTGCCACTGTGCCTGGGGTCAGTCCCTCACTTTTCAGGTGAAGGGGTCTCATGGAGATGCAGGTGATTGGAGCAGAGCTTTCTAGGTCAGGTTTCCAAATCAGAGTCCAGTTTCTGATTCATATCTTCTCCCCACAAGTGGGTGGCTGGGGTTATTGGATGGAAAAGCTAAAATTGGCATTTGAGAGATCTCACCTCCCTCCCCCTGGGACCTGCCCTCTCTTCCTGCCCCAGAGCCACCTGCAGGGTGCTGGGGTTTCCAAAATGCATACTTCTTGCAAAGGTGGTTGGCCTTGGTTTTGCTTTATGGACCAGCACAGTTCTGGGTATGACCGTGTTCCTGGGGATGTTATGTCTTTTCACTGCTGATTGCTTCAAACTTGTTGCCCACAGAGGTCACATTTTAATCGGAAGAATAGAAATGCTGTTTTTTTTTTGGGGGGGTGGGCGCCTGTCCAGCTGCCTAGGGGATTTCCAGCACCTTTCTGGTAAATGTTGCATGAGTTGCTGCGGGCATGGTGTTCTCTTTCTTGTCCCGCTGGGGAAGCCATCTCATAACTCTGGCAGGAGTGTCTCAGGATGCCTCTGGTGTCCTGCAATTAGCTCCCCAGGTCACAGTGCCTTTAGGTGAGGCACCTGGGGGAGGAAGGTAGCCCATCTGTTATTGAGAGGTTCTCTGAGGGGGGCCCTGCCCCAGGGGCTTCATATGTGTCACGGCAGTGCCAAGAACCCCTACCCCCAAGACTCCAGGTTAAGTGATGCGTTGGTCACTCAGGGGGAATCGGACCCCAGCTCTGCCTTATCTCAAACTCAGGTGAGGCAAAGGACCCTGGAGGGCTGAGCCTGGAGGGTTTCCTCCTTTCCCGGCAGCAGGAGTGCTGGGCTGTCCTCTGGGGGACACCTGTCCCCTGGGCATCAGACAGTGGCTGGGTCTTAGAGTGATGGGGGCTCATGGAGGGTGCTGCACCTGGGCAAGTGGACTTCCCAGCTGGGGGCTGAAGTGCTCCTGTTCCCTGTGGCGGCATTTGTCTGAGGTCGGGAGAGGTGCAGGTGGGCGCACATCGGCCAGCTGCCGCCTCGGGGCTTTTAGTTTTCCTCTGGATTCCACTGGGGCCTGCATTGTCTTCTCCTGGCAGGTGGCACCTTTGTCCTGAACCTCTTGTTGCGGTTGCTCTGACTAGTGAAGTGACATTAGATATAAGATGTTTTATTTTTTTTCTTTCCAAGGATGTGTGACAGGAATGGTGGCCGGCGACTGCGACAGTGGCTGATCGAGCAGATCGACAGCAGCATGTATCCAGGACTGATTTGGGAAAATGACGAGAAGAACATGTTCCGCATCCCATGGAAGCATGCCGGCAAGCAGGATTATAACCAGGAGGTGGACGCCTCCATCTTCAAGGTAAAAACCCCGAGCAGGGAGCGGGGAGCGTCTTCCCTGTCACTGTGGAGATGTCCAGGGATGCCTTTCTGATTTGCTAGGAATCTGATCCAGGGCTTTAACAACAGACGTTGGTTGGGGCATGTACGTCAGGTGACTTCGCACCTGTTAAGTCACCTGGGGTCAGTGGTGTCACTGGCACTTTTCCCATGAGGGCATGGGTGCTTTCTGTCCCTCTCTCCTCTCCCACCAAGGTATTTTCCCCTGTGCTGCCACCAGGATGGCGTGGTGGACGGGGGAGGTTTCAGTCTTGGTCTTCTGCTTGGTGCTGTAGGGCCAGCTAGAAGGGGGAGATGCCATCCGTCCTGACTTCGGGCTGGATGTGAGAGGTGTCCTGAACTTGCAGCAGATGTCTGGACGCAGTCTCTCCCTGGAGCATGAGCAGTCCCATGCCCTCTAGCACTGCCACCGGGTAGCACGCCGGCTGGCGTCCATGGAGAGCCCTTCTGCTCCGGCCTGGCCCACGTGTGAGGCTGCTGTCCTGTCCACCCTCGTTCTGCAGCTTCACTGAGAGTGGCTTGGCAGTCTCACAGCTCCTGCATGGTGGAGTCTTGGAACCCCCCCCCCGACACACACACACCCCTGNGCTTGCAGAGTGGTGGGGTGAAGCGCAGCAGAGGCTGCAGAGCAGGGTGCCTGGGCTTGCTGACGGGATGCAGGCTTCTCCTCAGCCTGCTCCCTCTACCGCCTGTGCCCCATGAGTGATGAATAAAGCCCAGATTTATACTTATGCAATGTTCTCCACGGCCGTTTCAACAGCGTTAAGAGTGTGCAAGATTCCCAGGGTTTCCGTTGGTTACGCAGTTGCTTGATGTGGCAATCTGAAATGAGTCTACAATCTCAGCAGGAATGAGGCCGGCTGGGACACGGGTGCCCACCCGAGCACGGAGGCTGTGGGAGGGGACACTCAGAGCCCAGAGCCCCATCTGGTGCTTCGACGAGCTGGGCTTTGTGGAGGTGCTTGCTGTCCAGTGTCCCCTGGGAGCCAGTCTCCTGCAGCAGCGACCACAGGGAGCTTACTGATGGGAGAGGTCAGCAGAGAGACCCGCTATGCAGAGCTGTCATGGGCTTTTTTGTTCAGTAGAGAACCTGTTTCTCTCATTTCAAGAAAACCTTCCCAAAACTTAGGAGTTAAGGAAAAAATGTTTGTTTGTTTCCTGGCTCGGTGAGAGGACTGTGAGAAGTCACGGAGGACTGGACTCACCTTGCCCGAGGGCAGCAGCTGACACTGGCTTCCTGTGCCCGCCTCAGTGGGGCCTCAGGTGGGCCGTCAGACATTCAGCAGGTGCTGTGCCAACCCCACGTACACCAGGATCCTCAAGTCAGTTTATTTTTAAAAGGTGCTTTCATTTTCATAACCGTCTAGTCAGGTGAGGGCGTGGCCCACAGGGCTCCCGCGGAGCAGGTGACAAGGAGCAGGTGTTGTCACCGCCTCATCAGTGACCACGCACCATGCTGCGGGTGCTTCAGATTTTGGAGGCCTTCAAGGGAAATACAGGAGTTTGTTGCTAAGACCAGGAGGCAGTAGTGGCAGAAGAGGAGGACTTCACACTGGTGCCAGAGTCACAGCCGTGTACCATGGGGGCAGGCTGAGGGCTCCTGGGCTTGGGCCTGGCCTTAGCCTTTTGCCTGGCCTTAGCTCTGGGAGGTCTTGAGAGTGCCCAGCAAAGTTAGAACTGGCCAGAGGGGTCCCAAGAGGCCAGCTGCCTGCTGTGGGACAGGCCCAGGGCTGGCTGCATCCCAGGACACTTCCTGACCGTGGGCTGACCATGGGCCTGTGTTGATGGATGGCATACCCTGGCCTTGGTCACAGGGCGAGCTCAGATGGGGACTGAGCAAGACACTGCCTGGGGGTGCTGTGCTCCAGTGCCTGCCGGTGGCTGCCCATCACCAGGGAGTCCACGTGTCTCATCCAAGGCCAGCTGGAATGTGGGTTGACTGGTGGTTCTCAGAGCGGGGGCCAGTCCCCAAGGGACATTTGGCCATGCCTGCTGACAGGGGAGGGGTGCTACTGTGTCCGGCAGTGCTCGGGCGGCCCCCAGAGCATGACCAACGCCCGTGGTGCCAGGCAGGCACACCCTGATGTCAAGAGCTAAACTAGCCGTGCAGCTAGCACCTGGTCTGCCCTTCCATGTCTTGGAGCAACCTCAGGAGTCAATGCGTGGTCAGCAGGGCGGTGAGGGAAGGCGGGAGCCGAGGCTGCTGACTTTTGCAACGATTTCGAAGGGGAGTGTGTGTCTGCCAGAGAGGAAGCAGCCACTTGTGCTCAGTTGCAGGAATGTTCTTCCAGTTTCTTTTGGCATTAACAGAGTCCAGCATTGACCTTGGATTGTAAACCCTCTTCTCTTTCGAGAGGGCTGGGCTCTTTTGAAGGAGCTGTGACTCATGGGCTCCCTGGGACTCTGGAAGTGTGCCCTCCACCTGGGTGGTGGCTGAGGATGCAGAGCCCAGACCTAACTGGCACGTGCTGCAGGTGACTCTTGAGTGGCAGGGCCGAGGAACCTGCGTTTCCCAGACATCCAGGGAGAGCCTTGTGTCCAAGTCAGTAGATCTGTCACCCAGTCTTAGACTGGGGTACCCTGGGGAGGTGACTTTCCTCTTGGAATTGCATTTTCCCAAATGGGAGGGACGGCTTCTCCCATGTTTCTTGTTTAAGGTCAGAGCACACCGACTTTGTTAGAGCCCGAGGTCACCTCAGTGCAGTGGCTCCCTCTTACCAGTGGTCTGTCTTCTCACTCGGAATGGGGACCTACGCTCATTCACAGGCTGTGTTTGTCATTTTTGCCGAGCTGGGGATTGCACCCCGGGAGGCTCCACCACTACGCTGCAGCCTGGCTCTTTTCCTTTATAACTCTGGGACCGGGCCTCGGCCTCCTGTGACTCTGGGGTCACAGCATGCGCCACTGCGCTGGGCGGGTCTTATTTTTTAAATGCCGCCCCACTCTGTGCTTTGAGTTGCAGTATCCAGCTTTGAGTTTCTGATCCTGGTTTAGATCCTGAGTTTGGAGAGGTCAGAAAACAGGAATGAGAGAGAGAGAAAAGGCAACCAGTCGACAGGAGGAAAACATCTCATTGCATTTCAACAGTGGGGGGTGGCGCAGAATCGTGTAAAAATGCAAAACAAAATTTCTATTAAAAGGAACAGGGCAGTGGTGGCCACATTTAGACTTTGCAAATGTTCCCTTTTCTGCTAAGTTTTAGATAGGGGTTCATTTGAAAATACAAAAAAAGTCTTTGTTTTTAACATTCTCATGAAACCATGTGCAACTTCCTCTTTGAGCCCCTGGCCAGGCCCTTTAGTCCAGGGAAGGGACTTTGCCAAAGGCTTGTCCCGGGTGTGCGTGATGAGCCTGCACCCGGGTTCGAGTTTTGGCTCAGCCTGGCGATCCAGGGGATCCGCCGCCTGGGTCTCTTCCCATCCGGGCGAGTGAGTGAGTGGCTGCTGTAGTTCCTGGGTGAGCACTGATCCGGCAAGAACTCCTTGGGGGCGTTCTGGTCCCCCGCGTGGTGAGGGAGGTCGCGGTCGGTGGACCCCCCTGTGTTCAACGTGTCTCTGTTTCTTTCTTCAGGCCTGGGCGGTTTTTAAAGGGAAGTTTAAGGAAGGGGACAAAGCTGAACCAGCCACTTGGAAGACAAGGTTACGCTGTGCTTTGAACAAGAGCCCAGATTTTGAGGAAGTGACAGACCGCTCCCAGCTGGACATTTCTGAGCCGTACAAAGTCTACCGGATCGTCCCAGAGGAAGAGCAGAAATGTAACTGTCAGCTGTGGGTCCCCAGCCTCGGCCCTGCCTATCTGGTGCCCGTCCGCAGCAGGGCCTGGGGCTTGGGTCCAGTCCCTGCCCAGGGGGCTGGGCGCATGGTTTTAGTTAAATGAAGTAGTTCCCTCCTTTGTACCAGCAGATGCTGAACTCCCTGCTGACGTCATGTGTCCTTGCTGTCAAGTGGCAGCTTCCAGCGGAGGAGCAGCGTTGGGGTGGGGTGGCAGAGGAGATGGGCTTGTGGCCTTGACCATGGCCCGGGAGCCCCTGGCGGAACCTGGCCCTGCAGTGGTCCCTATGGGGGGCTCCTTTTATTTTCTAGCAACTTGAGGAAGGGAAAGGGGCAGATCTGGTGGACAGGAAGGGATGGGTCGTGAGGGTTGGGAGGAAGGTTCTGGAAGTTTCAGAGTGTGGCCTGCTGGCTTCCTCACTGGCAAGAGGCTGCAGTTTGGGAACTCAGGGACGGAATGATGCCTGAGGTCTCTTCCAGCTACAGAATCCCAAGAGCATTTTCTAAGGGCTAAAGCGCAGCGAGGACACTGCCCCAGTCCCTGCGCCTCCTCCTGAGCTCTGTGGGCTGCTCCCCAGCCGCTCCCCAGCCTGCAGGGCCTCCGCAGCAGCGCTGTGGCCCGTGGGTCCATCCAGTCACCATCACGGGTCGAAAGCCTTCTTTTACCACATCGATTTTTCTTGGCCACTCCAGGTAGCACTCTAGTCGCGATGTCCTTCAAAGTTTTTTGGCAGCCCGGTAATGCCTGGAGCCCTGGAGAGCATCAGTTTTATCCCATTGTGGAATGATTTCAAGAAAGAGTTGAAATCGTGACTTGATAGAAACTCTGTCTTAACTCATTAAGGAGGGAGGGCGCTGCGTTGGGATGTCACTGGAGCTGGAGCTCGGTTTGTTCTGGGTGCTGGCTCAGAGGTGGCTGGGGAGCCGAGCCTGGGTGGAGGCCTGAGAGTCGGACTCTGCGGCCTGGTCATCTTTCCTTCAGGTCCCCTGTGCCTGATCTCCTGCAGCTGAGCACCAGGCTCCTGAGCCCAGCTCTGATCCCTGAGGGTGGCAGGTCCAATGCCGTGGCCTCCCTGGAGCATCTGAGGACCCCCCAGGGATAGCTGGGGCTGGGGACTTGAAGGGCCACCTGGTCTTGGTTCTGCCTTATTTCCCTGTTTTGGATAATCTTTCATCACTGTAGAATCTCATGGGATTCGAAGCAAGAGGGAAGTTTCTCTTGCCTCTCCCCAGGCCACGCATGAGCAGGCAGGTGCCTGGCCTGTTCTCAGCACGGGGTTGGGGTGGCGGGTGGGTTGCTTGCAAGTGTGGATGTTGGAGGAGAACTGGGGAGCTCAGGAGAGCTGAGTCGCTGCGATGGCACAGGTGAAGGCTGGTCTCTGGCACTCGCTGGAAATGCTGGGCACTGCAGGCTCTCGAGGAGTGAGGCTGGTGCAGCGGTGCCGCTGGGTCTTGGGGTGGGCGTGTGCGGTGGCCTATGGGGGGAAAGGCCTGAGGAGATTTCCTGCCACCTGCACGTTTTGCCAGGAAATCGAGTCTTTCCACATGCCCCAGCTGGTCAGTGAAGCCCGCGGCCGGGAGGTCCAGCCCTGGTGTAGTGTGTCTGGGGCTCATTTTGGATCCAGCAGTGGAAGGAGGAGGGCAAAGGGCCATGTCCGTCCATGACCCCACTGCCAGCTTCTCCCTGTGGACATGCTGAGCCTGCACCTTTCCCAGACCTTGAAGCCAGCGGGGACCGTGGGTCTGACTTCCTTAGGCTCCACTGGAAAAGTGACGATGAGAGGGTGGCACTGCCGCCTGGCGCCTCACGGGGTCTGGTGTCTGGTGTCCCGCAGGCAAGCTGGGCGTGGCAGCTCCCGGCTGTGTGAACGACGCTGTGGACCTGGAGTGTGGCCGCTTGGAGATGGAGGAGGTGATCAAGGAGGTAGGTGGAGGCCCTGGGCGCAGGGGCGGCCTGCAGCCTGGCAGGCAGGGGAACGCGTCCGTCTCCCCCCGTAGGCCAGGGGCTCGGGCTGGTCCTCAGCAGCAGCTCCACCCGTGGAGGCGAAGCAGGCTCACTGGCCCTGCTGCGGCGGCCTTCTTGCACTGGCCAGCCCCTCGCGTCCTGTCCCCTCGCTCCTGAGCTGGGCCTGGGCTGCCTACTCTGTGAGGGTGGAGTTTTCTGGGGCCCTGACCTGTCCGTGTTTGGACCGTCCTAACAGCCGTCTGTTCTCGTCCCCCTCTTGGGCAGGCTGCGGGGACAGCAGGCAGGCCTTCCTGCGGGAGTGGGCTGCTGTGCCAGCCGCTCTGTTCCGCTCACGGACAGCTGAGGTCTCAACCTGCGTGTTTCGCTCCTTAATGTCCTGGAGAGGCAGACAGCCGAGCCCGTTAGGATCGTAGCAAGCCCACGGGGAAGAGCTCGGGTCTCCTGAGGGCGGCTGGCTGTCCGGGCCCTTCTCTCCCACCTTTGGCCTCTTGGCTGTCTGTGGCTGTGACGAGGCGGACCTGGGATAATAACTAGTGGTCCACGTGCCCTGCCACAGTGGTGTGGGTGTGGGAGGAGTCCTTATGCCAGCAGGCGCAGCGTCCCCAGGGGATGAAATGACAGTGTGTGACGGCCTGGGGCTGCCGGCTCCTCTGCGGGTGGTAGCCGTCACCGTTACCTTTCTGGGTGGTCTGTGGCAGTGGACTGAGGGACTTCTCAGCTGTGTCCTTCAGCACTGTCCTGTTTTCAGTGCAGGCTTCTCTGCGGCTCGTCTGAGGGAGGGAGGTGGCAGGTTGCCGTGCCAGAGTCTTACGAATGTGGGTTCCGTGATGACCCGTGATGGGACTCTCCAGGGCCTTCAGGAGATCCATGGAGTGGGGTTCTGGGCAGGATTGCTCAGGGTCACCATTCCTTGGCGTGCATCTGGGGTGTCACAGTCACCTGCCCAGGGAGGCTGGGACTTGGCCCCTGGTTTAGCTGCCAGCTTGGTGGGTCACAGGCCAGGTCTTTCCAGCTGCAAAGTAAGGTTAACTTTTAGCTCACGAGGTAAAGGTGACAGCGAGGCTTTTGTGGTGCTTGAGCTGTTCATTTCAGAGCAGTGGAGCCCCATGCTGGAGGCTCAGTGAGTGAGCCGCTGTCCCCTCTCACCTGACCGCAGCCTCCCGTGGACGATTACCTGGGGATGATCAAGCGGAGCCCCTCCCCGCCGGAGGCCTGCCGGAGCCAGCTCCTCCCGGACTGGTGGGTGCAGCAGCCCAGCACAGGTGAGGACGGAGCGGGCACCGCTGGCCACCCGAGTGACCGTGTTCTTGTGGTCAGCCTCACACCAGCTGGGCAAGGAGCTGGGCACTTGGTACCGCTGTGACCCATCATGATGGCTGAGCTGAGAGGTGGAGAGCATTGCTTGGCTCCAGCCACCAGGGCAGAGCCCAGCCGTGCCCTCAGCCTCCTAGCCTTCCCATCCCATGTCCCATGTCCATGGCTGCTGTCTTCCACGCTTCCAGGAGGCAGCAGGAGGGGGTCTGGGAATGTTCTGATGCTGGAGGGAGGACCAGGCTCTCGGCCCACCCGGCCCCTCCTGGGCTCTCCTGGCTGTGCTGCTCCGGGGGACAGGAAGGGTCCCTGCAGAACTGAAGACAGCCAGGACGGCAGGGGAGGGCCACTCGGGGAGCCCCCAGTGGGAGCCTGGATGTACAATGAGATGGCAGGACCTGCCCTGGTCTCCCGGGGGGTCAGGAGGCCTCTCGCCCCCGCTGGCTCTGGCGACATGCGGAAGTGCCGGGTGCTGCCCGGCTGCCCCTGGGCTTTGGCGTCTCGCCCCGAGCACCTTGCCTTCCTCCTTCCTCTTCCCTGCCGTGACCAGCAGCAGACCAGAAGGGGGTGGTGGCTTGGCAGGCCTGGAGGTCCCCAGGCTGTGGCTGGCAGTGTTGCCTGGGGCTGGGAAAGACCCCTGTGTGGCAGGGACACCTTTGAGAGGTGCTGGGGGGTGGCACGCAGTCCAGTGACTCGCCGGGCCCAGCCCCCCCAGGTGGGAAGGCAACGTGGCCCCGCAGGGCACTGATGTGGGCGGAGGAAGTCCCCGCGCTCTGGCTTGGCCGAGGTCTGGTTCTGCACTTTGGAGGCAGGGACTCCTGCTCTGGAGGGGAACCACGTGCCGCAGGAGCCTGGGCAGGGCCCCTGGGCTGCTGCACGTGGCCTCCCACCTGACGCCCCTGTGTCCTGCAGGCTTGCCGCTGGTGCCCGGGTACGCCGCCTATGAAGCGCACCACTCAGGTAGGGGGTGTTCTGGGGGCGGGGCATGGGCACTGCTGGGACACAGGCTTTGTGACCCTGGGGGCTGGGGCTGGTCTGTGAGACGGGCCTGGGACTCTGCCCCGTGGTGCTGTGGTGCCGCCTGCCGCTCTGTTTCTGGGACTCTGGTGGAGACTGCCTGGTGGCGGTGTTGCCGCCGCTGCCGCCTTTCCCCACGCTCATGTTCATAGCGAGAGGAGAAACCGTTACGGTGATGCCCTCGGTGACCACAGTGACCCTGGTGGCGTGTTCACTGACCACTGCCAGGCAGTGGGGTCAGCCAGAGGCTCCGGTCTCCTGCCTTCCTTCCCCCACCCCCGCTGGGTGGGCGCAGTTATTTCCCATCTCCTAGGCTCAGGGCCCAGGCTGCAGCCCCCGGTAGATGAGGGGTATGCCCAGCTGTCCTGTCCCTGGCGGCCCCCTCTCTGTCCGGTACCTGGAGGTCTCTGGCTGCGCTGCTGCCAGCGGCCCTGGGAACTGAGGCTCAGCAGACTGCGTCTCCTGGGCAGCAGAGGACAGCTCTGTGGGAAGCCAAAGCCTGGCCTTCAGGGGGCCCAGAGCACCAGGCTGGGGGCTGAGAGGAGTGTGCCCAGGCCTTTCTGGTGGCAGAGGCGGGTGCTCAGCTGGAATTGCCAGGAAGTGGCACCGCTGGGCGCTGAGCTTGTGCCTGTGCTGCCCATGGGCACGGGGGCTTCTGACCCAGCTTCACAGAGGGACGCTGGCCTCAGGCTCACGCAGCGTCTGGCTGGCCTGGCTCGAGGCCTCTTACGCTGGGCAGTGCTATGCTCACGAGGTCCCAGCTCACCAGGCTGAGCTGTGTCCTGCCTGGCGCTGGGCCGTGGTCTGGGGGGCTGCCGACCCGTGCCTCTGGACAGCAGGGTCAGAGTTGTAGCCTCTGAATGAGGGGCGAGGCTGCTGGCTCCCAGCAGGGGGACGACACACAGCTGGCCGCGCGCGAAGGGGCTCCTCTCTGCAGCTCAGCTGAGGGGTGCCCTGTTCCCACCTGTGGGACTGGGAAGGACACTGGCGACGGAGAGACTGGCTGAGGGGAGCCCAGGCCCTGGGGGTGCCCGGTGGTGGGCGGTGCCTTAGCTGGCTCCTCCGTGGGTCCCTGTGGGCCTCCTGTTTGACAGAGCCATCCCGTCTGGGTGCCTTAGGGCACGCTGCTGATCCTAGTGCAGCTGCCCATTCACACAGCTGAGGCTCTGACCCTGAGATGAGGCCCCGGAGATGACAGGGCAAAGTGCCACCATGGTGACAGTTGCTTTGGCACTCTTTCATTTGGAGCAATGTTCAGAAATTGTTCCAGGGTGAAGGGGGTAGAGCGTGCTGAGCTGTCGGTGGCAAAGGGGGAGGCTGGAGGGGTACAGGGGCTGGTACTGCCGCTACCTGCTGGGCGAGCCCATCTGGGCCTTGGTTTCTCCAAACGTCAGGTAGATGAGTGGGGCCAGAGCAGCTCCGCGCCTCAGGCTGCGGATTCCAGAGCCCCACTGAAGTCGGCCACCTCAGGTTCCAGGTCCTCCTGAGGACAGGCCTGGTGAGGGGTTCTGCGGGGGCTCTCAGTCTGAGTCCAGAGATCCCCCGGGGTTTGTGACCTGTGGGACACAGGTGACGTCCCCGAGTCCTGACTTCATGTCTGCCTCAGGCCTGGGCAGCAGCTCCAGAGACGGCACTGCCCCGGGAGCTGACGGGAGCTGACGGGTGCCGGCGGGCAGGCCCGCACCAGGCACCATACCATGCCCCACCCCACGCCCGCCCCACGCGCCGCTCTGGCCATGCTGGGAGGTCTTGCTGTGGCGGTTGTTGCTCCTTGGTGTCCCACACATTCGCTTATGCTCATGAAAATGTCACTTGTGGAGGGGTGTGGGACCTTCCCAGGTTGGAGGTCTCGCACACCAGCCCTGATGGCCCTGTCCTCACAGCCTTCTCCCAGATGGTGATCAGCTTCTACTATGGCGGCAAGCTGGTGGGCCAGACCACCACCACCTGCCCCGAGGGCCTGCAGCTGGTGTGCTTCCCGCCCGCTGACACCATCCCCAGCGAGCGGCAGAGGCAGGTGACGCGCAAGCTGTTCGGGCACCTGGAGCGAGGCGTGCTGCTGCACAGCAGCCGGCAGGGCGTGTTCGCCAGGCGGCTGTGCCAGGGCCGCGTGTTCTGCAGCGGCAACGCCGTGGTGAGCAAGGGCCGGCCCAACAAGCTGGAGCGCGAGGCCGTGGTCCAGGTCTTCGACACCAGCCAGTTCTTCCGAGGTCTGTGCCGCAGTCCCTCTGCCACCCCACCTGGGGGACCTGCCTCCTTCTCATGGGCCCACTGCAGAGGGGAGGGTCACCGGGCAGGTGGTGCACCATCTGTGTGCCTTCCCCTAAGCATCTGGGACCTGTCTGTGCCCCAGCATCCCCGGGGCAGAGCAGGGGTGGGTCAGCACCTTCCTCTTGGACACTCCACTCCATTTTGCGGTTGCCCACAGACCGTCCCCCAGCCCAGCGCAGCCACCAGGCCAGGCTCAGCGCCTGTGTCCTGGCGAGGTCCCTGGGGAGGCGTGTGCATGTTTATAGATGTGCTGGCATTGTGTGCTGAGCACTTGGGTGACACCTGTGCCTTCAGGGCCTTTGGGCTGACTGAGGGCCACCAGGCGGACTACATAGCCCCTGGGTGTCCTCAGGTGGAGGTTGTCCACTTAGGCCCCACAGGGCTAGGGAGGAACGGGACCCTCCCGGTGTCTAGGGAGGGAGGGCGCAGTGTGCAGTGAGCTCTCTCTGCACTGGCATTGGAGCCCAGGTGTTGGAGACCATCAGCACGGGAGTGGCCAGACTCTGGGTCCCTCTTTGGGTGGGGAGGCAGGCAGGAGGAGCGTATGGCCCCGACTCACCAGCCCCTCCCCCCTCAGAGCTGCAGCAGTTCTACAGCAGCCAGAGCCGCCTCCCCGAGAGCAGGGTGGTGCTGTGCTTCGGGGAGGAGTTTCCAGACATGGCTCCCCTGCGCTCCAAGCTCATTCTTGTGCAGGTAAGAGGGTTACCCCTGGCCTCGTGCCCAGGCCTCCTGGTGCAGAGGCAGGCCCGTGTGGGGAGTCTTGCCACCTCTGAGCCTCTTCTCAGGTCTGGGAGTGTGTGTTTCTTTCTGTCCTATTTGGTTGGTTTTGTAAAAACCAAAGCCTGTTCAGAAAGATTGCACCTGTTGGTTTCCTGGTGGTCTGAGTGGCGGGTCAGGACTTTGTAGGTCTCATCCGGCCTGGTCAAAGGGGTGGAGCTGGAGTGGAGTGCTGGGCACTGGCTCGGGCCAGCGTGGACAGCGTGCACCAGGCTGCTGAGCGCCACCTGCTCGGTCCACGCCTGTGGGGCTCAGGTGGGGTTCTGCAGTGATGGGTTCAGACTGGGGTAGGTGCAGGCCCCGCTCTTCCCACCCGTCTCTGATCCTCTAGATCGAGCAGCTGTACGTGCGGCAGCTGATGGAGGAGGTGGGGAAGAGCTGCGGTGCGGGCTCCCTGCTGCAGGCCCCCGAGGAGCCCCCGCCCGACCAGGCCTTCCGGATGTTTCCTGATGTCTGTGCCTCACACCAGAGACCCTTTTTCCGAGAAAACCAGCAGATCACCGTCTAAGCAGCATCCTCCTGGGCCCCCACACTGTTTGCGCTGGTGCCTCCGGGGACTGTGACAAGGGCTGTGGGCCCTCGGGTGCCGTCGGCGTCCTGGACCTGGGTGGGTGCCTCCGAGGTGTGCACGTTGGGCCAGAGTTGGGCCAAGGCGCAAGTGACAGGAACCCAGGAAGGTGTGGCTGCTGTAACGTGGCCTTTGATTAAAAAATGTAATTTTCTGCATTTTTCTTTAATACTCAGTAATTGCTACGATTCTTTTGCGTTTTGGGTTAATGGATGTCTGCAAAGACTCACCAGCCCTGCGCACGCGCTGTTCTGCGTGACATGCCTGAGCTGAGGGTCAGCTGGCGAGGAGGAGGCTCTTTCTGTCCCGTTAGGATGCAGAGTTGTGACTTCAGATGCCTGATTCCACGCACAGTGGCATTTTACTTCTGAGCTCTTTAGTAAGATTTCACGATATTTAGAGCCATCTTCCCTCTGGGGAGGGGGCCGCTGTGGCCCGTGAGAGGGGGTGGGGTGCACCTGGGAGTGCAGGTGCACAGGTGGGTCTGTTTCAGATGTGTCCTTTAGGGATTTATTGCCAGGAAGCTGACAACTAGATTTATTTTTTGTCTCTGTAATTAAATCATCCCATGTACCTCTGTCTTTTGTTCTTTCTAAATGGTCTTGACCTTTAAAAAAAATTGAAATCTGACAATGAAAAGGTGTCTGATTTCACATGTGAGCGGCTCTTAAGTCTTTTTCTTTGCAGCGGGCAGCTGTAAGCCATGGTTTAAAGGCCGCATGGGGATAGGGTCAGAGCTGGACTGGCAGGGTTCGCTCCCCACCCCTGCTGCCCACTGCCCTGGGCTCCAGGTGGCCCCAGTCTGCACCCCAGCGCCCCTCTCCAGCAGAGCTGTGCGGCATGACCTTGTGCTGGCGCTAGGAGAATGGACCCTACTTACTAGCAAATAGGATGCATTTCCTATGCCAAGTTGGTCAGAATCGAGAGGCCGCTCAGAAGCCAGCCGCAGGAGCCTTAGTGCTGGCGTAGAGGCCGGGGCTCGGCCTTGTCATCTTTTGAGATCTGATGTCTTTCCAGACCACTTTGAAATTGCTTTTGAAATCTGCTTGATTAAAAAGTACTTGAATGTGTTTCCTAAAATTTTGCTGTTTTGTTGAATCGGGGTTCCTCTTGCCCGTCTGTCCCCTGTGTTACACCTGCGCTGGCCAAGGTGAGTCCAGGAGATTGGGGACCCCGCCAGGGCCTGCGTCCTGCTGGAGTGAGCCAGCACAGGCAGGGGCTGACTGCATGCTGACCTCGTCCCTCTCCTGACACCCCACCTGGCTCCCCAGCAGGTGTGCCCAGGACCTCAGAGATGGCCTGACCTGTCGGTCCTTGGGAGCTGGGCACAGCCCACCTGGAGACCTCTGGCATCCGAGGGGCCAGGAGTACCAGGTGCCTCTCATTGCCACTGGTGCAGAGGGGATGCAGGGGTAAGGCCCAGCAGCCACAGGGCCTTTGGTGGGTGGCATGTGAATACACATGGGGACATTGGAAAGTGCCCGTGGTGGTGGCTTTTTCATTTGGGCAACACAGGGAGCATTGTAGTCTTAAGGCCATTGGACCCGTTTGCTTAGGTGTTGTAAGGTCACCAGGGACTCTGACCTGCAGCTCAGGGACTGGGAGCCCTGTCCTGAACGTGCTGAGTGAATATTTATTTTTGTATCCATTTAAAAAGTGTATGGATCTTACTATTCAAATAAAGGCTCTTTTAGAAAGCTGATGTGTCCTTTCCTTTTGTTATCAAATATTTTATGGTCTTCACTAGGTTTCTAGGCTCTTTAAAGGGGGAATCTTAAAACAATACTAGACCTTGATTTGAAGGAAATGATTTGCCAGAGGGCTCTCCTTGTTGGGTCGGCCACCATGGGTCACTGCTGGGCCCTGGGGTACGGTGGGACATGAAGGACCCAGGCTGGCCACCATGGAGATGGATTCTGGTCATTCCCATTGAGCAACCTGGCATCAAACTCACCCCTGGAGATGGGCCCAGGTGCCGGCCGGCCCTGGTGGGGTGTCCTGCTGCAGGGGACGTGGATTCTCTCTGCTCTCATATGGGTCCCGTCAGACTGGGCCTATCGTCCTCAGCTTACAGATGAGGAAACTGAGGCCCAGGTCTTGGCTGGCCCTGACCACTTGTGTCCTGGAGGACAGCCCAGTGGGGGAGGCTCCATAGCAAGACCTTGCTGCAACCCCTGAGCTGAGGGTCACTAACCCAGGAGGACGGCAGCTGGCCACCACCAGCCTTCTTGGGCATCTTTTCAGTGAGTCACGTCCTTTCTTGCACACGGACTCAGGAGTTTGGTCCCAGCAAACTGTCCTGTGGGTTCAGGGCTAGGTATGGGGCAGGCTGAGCAAGCTGCCTGTCGTGGGTTCAGGGCCCAGGGGGGATGGCTGGTGTGGTCCTTGCTCCCCAGGGGCCATGCCTCGACTCCACACAGCGGTCTTGGAGGGAGGGGCTGGGCATGCTCTTCTTTGTAGGATGCTTTGACAAGAACTGGGGTGCTGGGGAAATGTGTTGGGGTTCCAGCTGTGAACCCTCTGCTGGGCCCCAGGGGAGCATACAGGTCGCCAGCCTCTGTGGCTGCTCCTTGGTTCCCCCCTGCAGGGGCCACCTGGGTGCAGAACTTCTGTTTCCCCTTGCAATGCCCGGGTGGCTGAAGGCGACAGATCTGGGATGACCATCCACAGGACCAGCAGGCCCTGGGAATCCTGGCAAGACCTTGGGCAGGGGTTGGCAGGAGCCTGCTGCTTGCACAGGAAACTCCCTGTGCATGGAGAGGCAGCGCAGGCAGCCAGCCAGACTTTGCAGAAGAGAAAGTTTTGCCATCAAATTGATCAGACGTGTTTAGAAGTTCATCCTAAAGCACGATCCATACTCAATGGCTGGAGTTGTAACAGCTCAGCGGGCTGAGGGGCGAGGCCAGGTCTCAGTGGGCTGAGGGGCTGCCCACTGAGACCTGACTGCTTTTACTAAAAGCAGGAGATCAACATGTCCCAGCCTGTAGAGTGCAGGTGAGCTCCGTGTTTCCCTTGGATGGCACACTGTCAGGTGGCCCGGTGCTTGAGGTCACTCTCCAATGCACCTGATCTGCTGCTGTGCTGTGCCTGGGGGTGCAGGGACAGTGTGGCCCCGGGTCCGGCTTCTCCAGCCCAACCTGGGCATCTCAGGAGTCCGGGGGCAACGTGAGCATCATCTTTCCTGTTCCCTCTGGGCTGCCTTTCAGCGTGGACAGGTCTGCCAGGGGTGGGGATGGCTCCAGTCACCTCTTTTTGGGTGACAAACTGCCCACAAGCATACGGTCTAAGAACCCAACCTGGATTTTGCAGGTCAGAGCTGGGAGACACCGTGGCCTCGGCTTGCTCTGCTCTGCTCTGCTCTGCTCTGCTGGGGTTTGGCGGGGAGGACCCAGCAGCAGAGGGCCTCGTGCGTCCTGGGAGTGGAGGGGCCGTGGCTGGGACAGAGCCGGGCTTCCTCGAAGGTGGTGCCTGGGCCGTCCGTCCAGGGTCCAGGGGGCCTCTCCTCTGCGGCTCCCAGCCTCTCCCTGGCCTCCCGGGTCCTTTCCAAGCCTGCGCCGGTCCTCGCTCCAGGTCTCCTCTGCACCCTTGGGTGTGCCGGGGGCTCTCGCCTGCCGCAGAGGCAGCCTCTTCCCCAGAGGGCTGAGGGCCAGAGCCGTGCGGGGCCTCTGCCTTGGAAGCACCTGTGCCCGGGGCCAAGGCCTCGGGTCGCTGGGCAGCCTTGGCGGAGCCCTGCAGGGGGTTGTCAGTTCCCTTTCCCCGCTCAGCCCATAATTCCTGGGGCACAGCTGGCCGTGTGTCCCCGTCCCCAGTGCCCTAGCTCCCCGGGTTATCGGTGAGAGCGGGCTGAGGGCGTGGCATGCCTGGGCCAGTGTCCTGCTCCACCCACGTGGCAGTGAAGAGCCTGGGTTCTTGCACCTCGGTGCCTCGGTTCCCCCAAAGGCGTGTCGTGAGGACGAGGTGGTGCCTCCAGGCAGTTAGGACGGTGCTTGGCGACAGCAGGTCACCAGTGGGGCTGTTCTCGTTTGAGTCCCCAAGAAGCAGAGTCAGAGGGACCCCAGAACCCCAGTGGGGACAGTCAGGGTGGGAGGTGCCCTCAGGAGAATATGGGAGGGGACAGGCTGTGTGGCTGCTGAAGAGGATCCTGCTGGGGACCCTGGGGAGTGAGGTGCCAGCCCATCGGCCATGGGCCGAGATAGCCACTTGCCTCCTCCATCCAGGGCCACAGTGGGCCAGGCCGCTCCCAGGCGCGAATTTCCTGATGCTTCCAGCTGGCCGCGTCGTGCACGAGTGAGCTCGGGGCCAGGCAGCCCTCGGCGTGGGGGCGGGGACTGGCCAGCACCCCCTGGGGTGGGAAGGTGTGGGCGGCCCCTGCTGCATAGTGTGGGCCATGATGGCAGGTGGGGTGACGGGACAGCCCAGGCCGTGTCCCCAGCAGAGCTCGTGAGCTGTGGGTCCCTGAGAACACACCTGTGCCTTCTGTCCCTCCGTCTCCTCGTCTGTGTGGGGTGATAATGTCACTGTGAGGAACCAAGGCTTCCCAGGTGGGAAGGGCCTGGAGAGGGTCTGGCCCTGGCAAGTGTCAATCAAGTGCTTGGCCTCTGTCCTTGTGTCATGGAGCCATTTATCATTCATTAGTGGTCAGCATTATGAATCCAAATGATAGTTTTTATTGTATTAAGCAATTGAGGAGTTATTCACAGATTTATGAAGAATCATCCAGCTGTCCTTGACCACTGCAGCTGTTTCATTGGATGAAGGGTCTCATGAATCGCTGAAGTGGTCCTGTAATTGAGCAGCTCCTGGTAACCAGGACACGGTGCGTACTCGAAGGACATGGCGCTGGCGATCCTCCAGTGTCCTGCTGTGGGAGGCCAGCCTCTGACCCGACAAGGGGCCTGGCACCCGGCTCACAGGGGAGCATGCTGGGTGAGCGGCCAGGGGGAGTGAGGCCGAGGGGGAGCAGCAGGTGCGCTGGTGCCCAGCATGGCTTCTGCCCCGACTGGGAAGGAGAGAGCGTCCAGGAAGAAGTGAAGCCACGCAGCCTGGGCAGGAATCGCTGGGGTCTCTGCTCCTTTGGTCCTTCAGAGAGGAGACCGCAGCTCTGAGTGTTCCCTCCTCTCCCTTCTGGAGAGGCTGGTCACCTGCAGGGTGGAGGCAGCGAGGGGAAGAGGGCTGAGCCCGGGGCACGGTGGCCCTTGGGCTCCCTAGTGCATGCAGTGGAGGGTCAGGATGGCCGTGGGCAGGAGGACGCAGGCCCACGGCCGTCCTGAGGCAGTGAGCCCAGCTCCCAGTGCATCAGGCCGCACGTTGCAGCCCCGCCACCCGCCTCACCCTTTCTGAACAAAGGCCAGGGGGCTGGAAGGAAGCCTGGGCACTGAACCCAGAGCAGCACCCGAGGCAGGGCCCGGGCTCTTTCCTTGACCAGCTTCTGGGAGAAAAATCACAGTGGTGCTGCAGCCCGGATGTGCCCGCTCCTCCCAGGCACCTGCGGAGGTCTCTCTGACCCTTTCCCGCGAGACATTGAGCAATCTGGGCCAGTTAGAGGTCCCAAGCCCAGAAATAAAGTGACTGTTGCTCTGGGGTCCCTGCACATTTGCCCCGTGACCTGGCAAAGGCCGGTGGTGGTGCTGGAGGAAGCAGATGGCCCGCCCACGGTACCTTCAGCACAGTTGAACTGCAAGGCGGGCCAGGGCGTTGCGTCACTGGGCCAGACGGAGCTGTGGGGCAGAGGCAGGGACCCTTGGGCTGAGCCTTCTGCCGGGCCTGATGGGAGGGTGGTGTTGGAGAGGAGAAGACGGGGGTAGGGGGTGGGACAGCTTGGGAAATGTGCCCAAATTCCTGTCCAGGTCCAGTATGTGCCGATGCAGAGGACAGACATGGCCTGAGGAGCCAGCTAGACCTAGATTCAAATCCCACTCCTTACTGATCAGCTGTGTGATGTTGGGAAGGCGCTAACCCTCTCTGACTCAGTGTCCATCACTCCTGCCCCACATGGATGTTGTGGGTCAGTTGTCCTGAGCTCTGGGGTGGCTGTGGGAGTAATTGGGGTCATCCATGGAGAGTGCAGAGACCAGCACCCAGCAGGCCTGGATCCCTGTCAGTGTCAGTGCGTGGATGGTCCTGGTGACAGTCCCTTGGCAGTGATGCAGGAGCCCTGGCAAGCTCTGAGGAGAGCTGTTTCTCAATGGTTGAGGCTACTGTCGAGGTCTCCCTTCCTAGGGCCCTTGCTGCTGGCTGGGAGGTACTCTGGGTGACAAGGAAGGAAGATGGGACTTGGCAGTGTGGCATGCCTTGGTCCCCTGCTGGGCTGGGTGGCCCATGGACAGGGCCCTCCCTGAGGATGGTGCCCAGGTTGTGACCATGGCCCGCAAGCCACGTGGTTTCCCTGCAGGACTGCCGGGCGGGTGCCGCT
>NW_026000222.1:2698912-2718914 GCF_001458135.2 Marmota marmota marmota | reverse complement strand
GTCGCGACACAGACACCCCCTCCCCACCCGCCCCTGGCTCACCACTGACTCCTAATGGCCTCACAGAAGAAGCTGCCCACTGCTGAGGCCCACCCTGCCCCTCAGCCTCCGTGCAGTGCACCAATGGGTGCCTGTGGGTTCTGGCTTAGGGTCACTTGGTTCTGGTGACTCCTGAGGGATGGTGGGCTCCTCCATTTGCACCTGGGAAACTGAGGCACAGGGAGGCTAAATGACCTGATGAACTTGGTGACCCCTGGGCTAGGGTGGGTCCAAGGCACGTGGAACTGGTAGCCTTCGGCCTCTCAGATGAGTTGTTCTGTCCTTGGGACAGCTGTGCCCACTGGGCACTGAGACAGTGCTGGGGCAGGCCAGGCCTCTCTTGCCTCTGTGCCAGGCTCCCCGTGGTGGACCCTGCCCTCCTGCGCCCCCCGGAGCGGCCTGGCTCTGGCTCTGGCTTTGTGGTCTGACCTCTGTGCAGGAAACGCTTCTTTCACCAGCTTCTGAACCCTTGCCGCGGGGCGGTCCCAGAGCCCGCGTGCGTCCCTGCCCTCTCTCTGCCTCAGCTCTCCACGCACAGCACTGCCCACAGGAAGCGGGGCCTGGGAGTTGGGCCAGTCCCTCCCTCCCGGGTGGGGATCCAGGCGTGCTGGGGTCCCCCAGGCTCAGCGCTGTTTCTTTCTTTCTTTAATATTTATTTTTAGTCGTAGTGGGACACAAGGCCTTGATTTTACTCATCTACTTTTACGTGGGGCTGAGGATCGAACCCAGGGCCGCACACGGGCGAGGCGAGCGCTTCAGCGCCGAGCCCCGCCCCGCCCTCAGCGGTTTCTCTGTGACTACCCGCGCATCTCACTTCCAGCTGACACTTCCCAGCCAGGTTCGGCCTTCAGGGGACATTTGGCCTCATCGGGAGCCCCTGTGGTTGTCGTGACTGGGGGTTGGGGCGTGGGCACTGCTGGCATCCAGTGTGTAGAGGTCGGCGTCTTGCAGGGACAGGACACGCCTGCCCATCCAGCTGGGATTCTGTGGCCCAGTGTCAACCGTGCCAGCACTGAGAGTCTGGGCTGGACGCAGATTGCCAGGAGAGGGCTTGCATCTGTTCTGCTCACTGTGAAGTCCTCAGGGTGCACTGGTGTCCAGGGGCCAGTTCTTGGCCACTTGGGAATGGGGCTCCACATGCCTTCTGCCTGTCAGAAGGGTAGGGGTGGGATGGCTGGCAGGGCCATCTCAGGCAGAGCCCGGGGCCCGGGGCCAGGGTGGTGGGGAGGGGACATGATGCCCCGGGTAGCCTAGGGGCTCCTCTGAAGATCCAGCAGTGCCAACAGGGCCTGGACCTGGGCAGCAGTGACAGGAAGCCCACAGTTCCAGGCGGCCACATCTGCTGGGCCCAGGGACCCCAGGTCTCCGCCCAGCCCTGGCTTCGCGTGGGGAGCCTGCTTTTCAGAGGCCCCAGCAGAGCTGGGCGCAGCCTTCCGGACCCAAGGTGGCTCCCAGGACTCCTCCCTGCATTTCAGATCCATCCAGCCGAGAACCTTTCTCCCCAACTGTGTGAAAAACTTTAGGGACAGAGGTCTCTGCCTCAGACTTTGGGGTCCTGCTTTGGTCGTGGCTGTTCTGGCCCCGGGGCCCCAACTTTTCCGGGGTGCTCACAGAGGTGCAGGGCTGTACCAGGCTGAGGCTGAGGGGCCAGGGGAGGGGAGCCGGGCACAGTGAGGCCCTGCATGGGGTGCGTGTGGGGGGTGGCTGTGCCTCTTGGGCACAGCAAGGCTGGGGACAAGCCAGAGGGAAAGTCACCCTTCGCATATCAGGGTGACTTGGGAAAAAGGACACCGTCAGGCCTTTAGGGGTGTCCGATGATGGGACCCTGGGACACGGGGCCAGGGACTGTCCAGAGCTGGGATGCTGGGAAAAGGGCTTGGGTGGGGGCCCGTCCCAGCTCAGTCTGAGGAGACAGTGGCCACAGGGAGGGTCCCCATCCAATCCAGGGCCACAGGAGACACTCGGATGGATGGAAGGCGGTGGGGCCTGGAGACCACAGAGGAGTGAGGGGCAGGGCAGGGCCTGGGCCAGAGTCACAGTGCGCGGTGGGGGAGGGGTGGGGGAGGGGTGCCCCCCCAAGGTCCCCTTGAACACCAGATGGAGACTCTCACCAAGCTCAAGCCAAGGAAGGCGGGGGCGGAGGGGGCGGGGAGAAGAGCATGTCCCAGTCCTCAGAAGGAGCCTGTGAGGACGCCATCTCCGCGGTGCCCCTTGGCTTGTTGACATGGAGCTAAGATCTTGGGATGGAGGTTACACTGGACGCCCTGTAGGTCCTCGAGAGAAGGCCATGGGAGGGGCGGAGTCGGAGGAGACAGGGTCCTGGGGGCCTCTGGAGGCCTGGGAAGGAGGGAGAGGGACTCCCCTGCGTCCCAGAAGGAGCCCGCTCGGCCACCCATTTTGTACCTCTGGCCTCTAGAACTGTGTGAGAACAAGGGCTAGTTTAGGCCAAAATTCGTGGTCAGGAAACTTCAGTCCCTCTGTGAGCAGACGAGGAGACCGAGGCCCAGGGAGTGCCCGAGCGCGGCCCCACCTTCCTGACGCTCCTCCCCACACCTGGCTTCCCTTTCGGTCAGCTGGGCTGCGACCTCACAGGAGCCACACTGCTCCCGGCACTTTGGGGACACAGGCGTGAAAACCCCAGGGGCAAAAATAGCTTTTCACTTTGCTTTTGAAGTTTCTGCTCTCGGCCTGCTGGGGGCTGCCGGCCACAGAGCCACTTCCTCTGGGCCGCTCTGCCAGCCGCGGCTCCTAAGGCGGTCCTCTCCGGGTCCTTGTCCAGGGCTCCTGGTGGAGCTCTCTGTCACCAGGCTCTCGGCCCTCCTGGGGCAGCCTGGAAGCACTTCTGGGAACAAGTCCCGAGTGTCCCCAGGCAGGTGGCGGCTGGCGCTCCTGGGCGGAGGTGGCGCTGGCGGTCTTCCTGTCTTGAGGTTAAAGCTGGCGCTTCCTTTCTCTGGGGCGAGATTAGACCCTGCAGCCTCTCAGCCAAGAAGTCGTTTCCACTGAAACCACCGCGAGCCCCGGCTTCTTCAAGGACTTTCCCCTCTCCCCTCACGTCTCCGCCTTGACCTAAGGTGGCTCTCGTGGAAAACGCAAATGACGCCCTCGGAGGCTCTGGCTCGGCTGTGTGGGATGCAAGTATTGTTTTTAAACGAGATTCACAATTTTTGTTTTATTTCGCATTAAAAATGTGGAGGGTGGTGTGGAGCGTCGGGCGCAGCGCTGTGTGCTTCCCGCGCGCAGTAGGCACTCAGGCGCGCTGGTTGAATGAATGACCAAGGCATGGACCTGGGGCGCAGTCGCTGCAGTGACCGGAAGTCTGGGGGAGTCCCTTGCCACCCTCTCCCGAGAATGATGGTCTGCGCTCACTTTCACCTGTTCATCAGGTGAAGGCTGATGGCCCGAGTGTCCCCAGGGACACCTGGTGATGGGGACCAAGGCGCGTTTCAGAGTGGTTGGTTCAGACCCCCACACCGAGTGCCAGGCTGGGGCAGATGTCCAGCACAGCCCCGTGGGGGTCTGGAGGAAATAGCCCCCCGCCAGCGACCAGCCAGGCTCCCAGGGAGCCCGTGAGTGGGGACACAGAAGGTGAAGCATGGTGACAATGGCGTATCCTCCTAGTGACCAAGGGAGGCCTCCTGTGCCAGTGGCTGTGGCCAGACCACCTGCCCTCCTCTACCCCATGGGTCAGGGCCCATTCCTCAGAAGGAGAAACCCCTGGGAGGCCAGGTCTGGGGGACAGGCCAGAGCGTCCATTGAAGCTGGCCAGTGAGGGGACAGGGCTGCCCGTCCCCAGGTGCTGCTGTGTTCAGAGGCCAGTCGTCTCCCTCAGGGCACCATGGGGTCACCCTCACACCCAGCTGGGAGTCCCCGTCCCTGTTCCCAGCCCTCACCTCTCTTGATGGCAATTGATTCATGAAGGGGCATGTGACTTTGCAATGACCAATGAGATGTGAGGGACAGACCCATTGGGGCTTGGGGGAACCGTCCCCTTCCTCACCGTGCGCCCTCCCGGGGAGGACTCAGCTGCCATCTTGCTGCCAGCCTGTGGGGTGTGGCCTGTGGAGGTGGGGGTGATGGGGCCCCGGGTGCTGGCCGGGCGCTGGGTTAGGACTCTGAGGTCACGCTCCCTGGGTCCGTGCCCTCTCTGTGCTGCAGGGCACCTGGAGGCTGTGATCCGACTCTCTCCCCAGCCCTGGCCTTGCCAGGTGGAAAGTCTCGGCCCCATGGCCCGACAGCCCGGGCGGGTTTCTCACGGGCTCCGCCGGCCGCGCTGTGTGGTGGTGCTGCCCGGCCTCGCCTGCCCAGGGTGGTGGGCGCTCAGTGAGGCCTGGTGCAGAGCAGGACCCTCAGGACTGCACGAGCTGGCACTCGGGGTGTGTGGTCCAGCCCTCGAACCCACGCCCTGGAGATGGCTCCTCGGGTGGACATGTGTCACGCGCTCAGGTCCCTTCCTAGGTCCTCTTGGCAGGTCTGTGTGGTGCTTGTGGTGCTCAGTCACAGTTGGTGACAATGCCACACCCCTCGGTCCATTGGGGCTCCCTGTCTGGGTAGCGGTCACTGTGGAGTATTTCTTGGCTTGTCTCTTTCAGTTGCTCAACAAGAGATTATTATTGTGGTTCCCATTTTACAGACGAGGAAACAGGCACAGAGAGGTCAGACAGCTTGCTCTAGGCCACACAGCTTGCTAGCCAGTGGCACCGTCCCAGTCCAGGGCACAAGTGCTACACCATTGTTCTCCTCGTGAGAGGTGCTGCTTGGGGAGGAGCCGTCGGTCTCCGGTCCAGGCCTCTTTTATGGGATGTGAAAACTGGAAGGTTCTAGGCCAAGAACCACGTCTTGAACCGAATCCAGGTTCTTCGTCTAAAACGGCGGCACCTCGTGGGGATTGGTGGGACCTCTGAGCATGCAGCCCGGCTCAGGGGTCCCCCCATGGCCCCCTGCCCCCTTGAGTCCCCATGGAGCCTGAGTATGTCATGGACCCAACACCAGGTGCTGCATAGAGATGGCCTCTCTCTCTGAGAGGACTCACTATGTGCCTGCGTGGACCACGGCCCTCAGCTGGCCACGCGTTCGGGGGCTTCAACACCTGCACCCAGTCCAGGCCGGAGACTGCCAGCCATCTGAGTTTAAAAATCGTCGTTCAGAAAAACAGAGTTGAACGGGGGCTGCGTTGGCCGGGTGTCCAGGTGCCTGTGGCTCTCTTGCTGTCGCTGAGGTGGGCGGTGCCCTCCCGGGAGCCAGGCGTGACCTGCAGACCCACTCACGGGGATCCCTGTCTTCCTCGGCTGCTTTCCTGTGCCAGGACCTCATCCAGGGCCCCGTGTGACACTGTTGTCCTGTCTCCTTGGGCTCTTCTTGGTCATGACGTTCTCAGGTTGCCCTGGGTTGGGTGCCCTGGACTGTTCTGAGGAGGACTGGTCAGGGGCTTTGGAGAACGTCCGTCATGTGGGTCTGTCTGGGGTGTAGACTGGGGCCGTGGTCTAGGCCCTGGAGGAGGACCCTGGGGCGAGGTGTCCTTCTCACATCCTGCCCAGGCCTGAGCCCTCTGGTGGATGCTGGTCGGGTCACCGTCTGGGCGTGTGCTTCCCTGCTCTGCACGCCTCCCCTGCCGTCCTGTGCTCTGGGTGGGGACATGGGGGGCGTTCCTGAGGCGGCGGAGCCATGGCGGTGGGCGGCGGGGGCTGCTCATTGTCAGTCTGTTGGATGGGGCGGGAGAATGAGGAGACTTGGGCCTTAGCCGTCCTGGTCACCATCAGTGGTCATGTTACCTTGTTCCCCTCCGTGTTTCCTTCCCCTGAGGGACGCTTAAGGGCACATTTTGAGTGAAGTGATGGGTTTCGAGTCCACTGCTCTGGGTTTGCAATCTTAAGTCCGTGCTGCAGCCTCATCAGCCGGGTTCTGCCAAACCAGAGCCAGGTGACGGCTGTAGGTCGACCGGTGACCTGTGGCCCACATCCCAGGGCCTGTGGCTCAGAGGCCACAGCGCCCCTGCCCTCCTTGCTCAGGGCGCCTCTCTGGCATTTCCAGGGACTGAAGTTCCAGCTCCCCCTGCTCGGACAGGCTGGCCCAGGCTCAGGCTCCTGCTCCCAGGGCCTCCCCTTGGAGCCCACCCCACTGAGACCAGCTGGCTGATGGCCTCGGTGGGCCTGGGGTCAAGTGTGGAGCCCGGTGCTCCAAGGCCGCACACTGGCCCTCAGCTCTGTGGCATCCGGCTGTTGGGATTAGCAGTTCCATTCTGGGGTGAGCCTTCGCCCAAGGCCCCGCTCAGCCTGGCTGTGTCTGTGAGCTCAGATCTGCATGAGCTCCGCGGCGTCGCTGGGTTAGTTCTGCTGCCTCGGCTGCGTGGTTCCAGAACCTCAGTGTTTCCCTCGTACCCATCCGTCCCCGTCCATCCAGCCACCTGTCCATCCACCCATTCCTCCACCCAGCCAGCCAGCCATCCTCCCTTCTCTACCTGCCCACACACCCGTCTACTGAGCCAAGCACAGGGCCAGGCTGGGGACGCAGGGTCAGGTTCACCCAAGACCTGTGGGGGCCCACAGCCTCGGTGACCCACAGGGGTCTAGTCTGTCTCGTTTGGAGCTTCTAGGCCTTTAGGACTTGGAGACCTCTGCAGGATCTGAGGACCTTGGAGTCTCTGTGGCTGCCCCGCATAGGTACGGAAGACGGTTCAAGGTCAAGGTCAGATCATCACATTTGCATTTTTTGCCATTTTGGTCTCAGTTTTGCAGAGGAAACTTTTCTGGAAGTCTTAAAAAAAAACTGAAGAAAAAAATACAGGAAACGGGGTCTTGTGCTCTTGGCTAACTTTGTGCTAATTTTGAACCAGCTTTCTTTCTTTCTTTTAAGCCTGAGTCTGGAGGCTGAAGAGGGTCCCCACAGCAAGGCAGCCCCCCACCACTGCAGTGGAACCCCACAGTGGTCAGGACCAGGAGCAGGCAGGGACCCTGGGGGCAGTGCTTGTCATCCCCAGGGGGCCTGAAGGAGGCTGGGGACAGCCAGATGTTAGGAGGTGAATGACACAGCCCCGCTGCTGTCACAGCCAGGAGCAATGCTGAGGCCTGACCTGACCCCACCTCTCAGGGGTCATGCAAACTGCAAGGTCCTGCTCATGCCCAGGCCCTGAGCCCCAGAGCCCCTTCCTGGTCCTGCACCTCAGGGTCAGCGTAGGCAGGAGGCCTCGGCCCTGGCCACCACCTGGGGATTCCTGCCCTTGTGGGGCAGCAGCTTTCCCTGCAGATGTTTGGCCATGGGATAATCACGGCCCCTTCTCACCCCCTCTACGGCCTCAGAGCTGCGCTCTCCACAGAGGGGCCACCAGCCCCGGTGGCACTGGAACTCAGGTTCATCACACAGGATTCGTGACACCTCCTGCTGGTCTCAGGCTGCCTGCCCTGGTCTCATCCACAAAGGGCAGACAGAACGTTCCAGACCTGGCTCTCGTGGGCCAGTGCTCAGCGCCCCTCTGCTTGCTCTCCTGTGCCTCCCGCACCCCGTGGCTCCCAGGAGCACGGCCTACCTGCAGGCCCTCCCCCGCCGTGGTGCCCGGACCTGCCCCACCCTGCACCTGCCCTCTGCCCTGCACCTGGTCTCCTCGGGGCCCAGGTGGCCTGCTTGCTGACTGCCCGGGAAGAGGGAGCTTCTCCTCTGGCCAGCTCTGCTCGAGGCCGGGTACGGCCGCCTGGGGAGCACTCGCGGCTGCTTCCTTTCCTGCGGGTGCTTCGCGGGGCCTTATGTCAAACTCGTGTCCTTCTCCCACAGAGGGACTTTCTCGGTCGTTCAAGCAGCAGGCCCACAAGCCCAGACCTGCTCTGGGCGCCACCTGCCCTGGGTATCTGTTTCCCCATCTTTAAAACAGGAGAAACAGGACCGACCTCCCTGGATGGCGGAGGATCAAGTAAGGACATAGGGCGGCTGTTTCTCTGCCAAGTGCTGGACACTGACCCCTGTGCTGGACGCCCTTGCCCGATTGGTGGAGCAGCGGCTCCATGAACCATGGCTTCCACTGGGGTTGGTGCCAGGGACGGGTGTGCTGGGGTGACCCTCTGTGGCATCATGGGGGGTGTTCTTGGTGTCCCTTTTACAGACGGGGAAGCTGAGGCTTAGAGTGAAGTGACAAGGTGTCAGGCAGCTCCCTTGGGTGCAGCCCGCCATGTGGCCCAAGAAGCCACATGGGGGGACGGGGACGGCGCTGTCTGTGTAGAGAACTGTTCCCTGTTCCCTCCCCAGCAGACCCCGGCCGCAGGCCCGGGCTCCCGCCCCGGCGCTTCCCGCTTCCGTCTCCGCTCTTCTCATTCTGAATCTCGCTTCGGCTCAGGCTCCTGCCTTGACGCTCTCTCAGGGGGGGACGGCTGAGTTTCGGGGCCCCGCTCCCAGGTAGTTCCACAGTGACGGGCCCCGACTCACGAGATTACTCAGGCACCTTTCTGATAAGAAAAGTGAAAAGGCGAAGTCGCGAGCAGGAGCCACCGGCAACTTCCTGAATCCCGCTGTCCCCGCCAGCCCCAGGGAGCAGGCGGGCGGGCGCTCCCAGCAGCCGAGGTCGGTGGGACCCCGCTTTTGGTAGCCTAGAAGGGGAACTGGTTGGGGCAGGTCTGGTTTCAGGATTGCACCTCGCCCATCGGTGGGGGCAGGAGGGTCCCCAAGGTCTCCGAGGTAGGCTTCCTGGCTGCACTCGGCCGGTGGCCAGGCCCTGGGCCTGAGGTGGGCACTCTGCTCGTCCTTCTCTGCAGCCCTGGGCCCTTCGGGGGCCACATTCTTGCAACACAGCTCTGAGGCTTCTGAGGCCCTCTGGCCAGAGGCTGGCCTGGGTGCTGTGGGCCAGGTGGGTGGGAGACCGAATCAGACCCTGGGAAATAGCACCGCCTGCCTGTCCACTCAGGCCTGGATTCTGAAAGCCCCGTGCCCCTAGCCCACAGGGCAGCCCAACTGTGATCCTGGGCCAGGCCCTCCTTGGCCGGGGGCATGCCCTGGGACTGCGCCTGCCTAACCCCCCCCCCCCCCCGCAGGTCACCTTGGACAGCCGGTCCCCTTGTGTGCCTCAGGCCCCTGGCCTGTACCATGGGGGCCTTCAGGGCCTGGGGGAAGCATGCCTGTCATCGCCACGAGCGGGCAGGGTATCCCGCAGAATGAATGCTCCGGCCGAGGGAGGGCAAGGGGCTCTCAAACCCGCTCACTGGAAGGTCCCGTGTGCCCACTGAACAGAGCTTTCTGTTAGGAAATAATCTTAGATGTAGGGAATAAGAATAGTGCACCTGCTGTTTTGCAACAGTTTGTTGGGATAGAATCCACAGACCATGAGATCCGCCCATCTGAACGTGCCGTTTGGGCTGGGCTGTGGCTCCGTGGTGGAGCACTTGCCGGGCCTGTGCGACACCCTGGGCAACAGCCCAGCACCACCAAAAACCCCCAAAAACGTACAGTTCAGTGGTCTTTGCTCCAGGCCCAGGTTGTGCAACCATCCCACAGGCAATTTTAGAACCCTTCATTGCTCTTCCTGAGCGTGCCCCCGCCCCGCGCTGTCCCCCCACCTATGTTAGTATTCTCTCAAGGGTCGATGCCAGGGTTGCAGGCTCTGGGGTTTAGGATGTGGCCATCCACAGGGACCACTGCCCACACAGTGGGCATCCTTTAGATCTGTGGTTCCCAACATTTTCAAGGCTTAGAGATCCTCGGGTCAAACACACGCAGAGGCCTCCTGTCCACTCTTTTATTAGATCTGAGCAGCTGCCTTGGCCAAGCCCAGGCCTGGGAGCAAGCAGCAAAGCTGACCTGGCCCTGAAGTCACCTGGTGGGAGCCGTGGGGACGCAGAGCAGTGGACTACAGGGAAGGGGCGCTAGAGGGCCAGCAGAGCCCCGGCCTGCCCCGCAGCGAGGGCAGGGTGGAGCCCCGTGCTGGATTCTGCACCGAGGGACATGGCTTCCCTCCTGAGCAAGCATGGATGGCTGAGACCTGTCTTTGGCCAGGCCATGTCACCCCCACCTGGGGCTGTCTCAGGGCTGTGCCAAGCTGCTGCTCCTGGGGACCCTGGGCAACCCAGGGAGTGTGACCCTAAGTCACAGGAGGTGAAGCAGCAGGTGTATGTCGGGAGCTTCTCACGCCCCTGGCCAGGAGCCAGGACCTGCCGGCGTTGGGTTTGACACCAGGCGCTGCCGTGACGGAGCCTGCAGCGAGGGGATTTCAGAACAGCACAGACTCTGTGTCTTATGCTTCCTGAGGCTGCAGGTCTGACGGGGTCTCGCTGGGCTAACGTCAGACGTGGGTGGCCTGCTTCCCTCCAGGGCTCCAGGGCAGGGTCCCCCCTGCCTTCCCACACCCCGGGTCAGCGGCACTGTGGAGCTCCCTCTTCCCGAGGCTGGCTCTCTCCTGTCCCTCTTGCTGAAGGACCCTCCAGCACGCTGCTCACGGCAAGGTCCGGGAGCCCTCTCTCTTTAGAGAGCCTGGCGAGCAGCCTCAGTCCCGTCGCTGGCCACGATCCCGTTCGCCTTGACCCCTGACAGGGTCGCAGGTTCTGGGGTTTAGGATGTGGCCATCCAGAGGGACCACTGCCCACACAGTGTACTCATCGCTCCAATTCACAGATGAAGAATGGAGGCGTGGCGTGGTGGACAGCCTCCCTGCGTCTGGTCGAGGCTCCAGTGAGACCCCCGGGCAGCCCTGTGTGGCAGGGTGAGGGCCGCCTCCTCCCTCCCTCCCTCACACCCTCGCTCCTCGGCTCGGGCACATCCCGTTCCTGAGCCAGAGCAGATGCAGAAACCGCACACGAAGTGGGGTGGCCCCTCTGCCCCATCCCTCATCCCCAGCCCCCTTGGGGACAGATGGGCTCCCACCCTGCCCCCCGTGCCCCGCCGCGCTTTCCAGTTTCTGTTCAGTTAATCCGACCCGCTGCGTGTTGAGCTGAGGCCAGCTGCCGACGTAGAGGGGGTAAAAATAAGGAGCCGCGAGCTGGTTCTGGTTTTGATGCCTCTTATCTTCACCTGGAGATGGATGGGAGGCCTCCTCTCTCCTCTGGGGACGGTGTCTGTCCATCGGTCCACTGGGTGGTTTGGAGGGAGGGCCGCAGTGTCACACTCAGCAGCATTTGGGGTGAGGCTGAAGTCACCGATGGTCTTTAACTCGGTGGCCTGCCTTTGTGCCAGCCCGACATGGCAGGATCGGACACGGGCCAGGAGACCCCTCCTGGGAACTCTCCTGCTGCCATGTCTTCCCCTGAAGCTTCCAGCGGTGGCCAGAGCTGCTGCGGGCGGAGGAGGTGGGTCAGTGAGAGGTGGGCAGCCCTCCTCGGGTCCCCCCGGGGTTCCAAAGCCAGCCCTGGGCCAGAGTCCCCCGAGGCCCCTGACCTTCTCCCTGCCCCAGCCAGGACCTCCCAGGGCCCCGGGCCGCAGCCTCCTCGCTGCTGTCTGTAGCTGGGCGGCAGAGCGAGACCCGGCAGATTCTACAACTCCAGGCCCCACCGAGGGGGTAGGGACGAGCCAGTTTTGGGTTTTATCCTTGTTTTCCTGGGTGTTCTGAATTTACTAAGTAATTAACATATATGTATGTATTTTTGGTCCTGGGGATTGAATTCAGGGGTCTTCAGCCATGAGCCACACCCAGCCCTGTTCTGTATTTTATTTAGAGATGGTCTCACTGGGTTGCTCAGCACCTTGCTTTTGCTGATCTGGCTTTGAACTCGCCATCCTCCTGCCTCAGCCTCCAGAGCCACTGGGGTTACAGGCGTGCGGCACCGCACTCGGCTCGTAATTAATAACTTTTTAAAAAAGTGACAGAAACACACAACTCACATAGTCCTTGTAAGACTCGTCACGTGGACGCCGCTACAGGCTGCTGAGGGAGCCTTCGGTCTTTTTTGCACGGTGGGACGTGGCCCTTGGGGCTGGGCACAGAGGCTGCGGTCAGCCCAGGTGTCAGCCTGCCTGCTGGCGATGTCACACCCTGTGGACCCCCCAGAGGGGCTCGCAGAGCAGGGCTGCCTGGCTCGTCCTCCTGCTGGCTCTGGTTGGCCCCTCTGGCTTCCCGTGCTGCCGGCCACTGGGGGCCTCTCCTCACCAAGGCCAGGCTGGAGACCACCCCTCGCCCCACTGCTCCATGGCTTTGCAGGGGCCTGGGCGCCCCAGCTCTCCAGAAGTCCCCTGTCCCTTTGCACCATCCGCCTGCCCATCTCAAAGGAGCCCTGGCCCCCACGGTGCTCGCGTCTCCCCGTGGGCTCCCGGCACCTCCACTCGGCTGCTTCTGGGGGGGGGCCCTCCAGCTGGTCATGGTGGCCGGGGAGACCCAGGGGGTCGGGAAGGCTCTCGGGGAGCTGAGTTGGTGCTGAACCAAGCACAGAGCTGGGCAGCCCAGGCAGGAGGCTTCGGGCCCGGGTTCCGGCAGAGGCCGAGGCTGGAGAGCCCGTGGCTGAGAGGGCAGCAGGATGGACACGGCTCCCTGGGAACCCTGTGGGGCCCTGCTCCAACAAGGCGGAGGGCGGCTGGGGGCGTTGGCGGGCCGTGGCCACCTGGTTTGCCTTCTTGCTGTGGCGCAGGGCCGAGGAGTGAGTGGGGGCCTGGCGGACCCCGGCAGGGCAGGGTCAGGGCAGGGTCAGGGCAGGGTCAGGGCAGGGGCGGCACTGACTCTGGCTGGCCCTGGAACCCAGGTCCTTGTGTGGGGAACATGGGTCTGAGAGGAGCGTTACCGCCGTCAGGGTTGGGGGGAGCCCTGGAGACCCAAGTGGGCCTGGCAGGTGGACTCCAGGCAGAGGCCAGGGACAGTCATTGAGGGTACGTGTCCCTTCACAGTGTCAGGCTGTGCTTGGGCAGGAAGGCTGGCCAGGGTCAAGACCGGCTGTCCGTCTGGACAGGAGGAGGGAGCCCAGCCAGGGCGTGGCATTCGGGGCTGGCCGGCTCCCCCGGCTCCGGAGCGAGGCCACGGTGGAGGGAGGCTGGTGTCACGAGGAAGGGAAACCGATGTCCCCGCTGCCTCTCCCTCCCCCTGGCTATGGTTTGGACACGTGTCACCCTTAATTTTTTTTTAATTACAAAAATAATACAGCAGCAACCACATTATATAAAATCTGAAAACAGAAAAAAGAACTGATCGCCACCTGCTTCCCACGCGGGCACAGTGTCATTCGATTGCGGCTCCAGACTGGGTTTCGATCTGTGATTTTTTTAAAAACTTATTATATCATGCTCGTTGTTATAAAATTTTCTGACTGTCACTTGGAGTTTGGAGAGCCACAATTGTCAACTACACAGTCCCTGGGGGGTGGCCAGGTGGGCTGTAAATGTCTGGTTTGTGGGGACAACATTGCAATTGTCTGTGTGTGGATTTTGTTCCTGTTTGCTCCCTAGGACAATACCTGGAGTGGCATTACTGGGTGGTCAGTGTGACCTGGTCCACGGCCACTCTCCCAATTCTCCCTCAGCATGTGGTCCCTAAAGCTCCTATTGTCAGTAGACACATGAAGTCCCATCTACCTCAGGCCCTTTGCACCTGCCCCTCTACCTGGTCACTGGTGTGCCTTTTTCTCCCCTTCTCTAGGGATCTGCCCCCATGTCATTCCTCATTGAAGGTCACCTGCCTACCCTTCTCTGGTGTCATCGGGGTTTATCTTTCTGCCACCACCTGACACTGGTCAGTTGGTGGCCTCCCATGAGGACAAGGGACTGTGTATGTTGTTGCATCTCTAGCTCCTTCGCGTGCCTGGCATGCAGAAGGTGCTCAATAAGTACTTGACTACCCAGATACATGGAGGGTTGTGAACATTTTCAGGTCTTGATATGGACGGCAGGTTGTTCAAGGCTGGAGTGGCCATATCCCACGGGCACTGGGGGCCCAGTAGCATTCAGGCCGGCTCCTCCCTGGAGTGTGGTTCAGGCAGCTGTGCCACGGTCTGCTGTGGGCACCCTCCCATGGCAGGCGCCGGGGCGAGTGCTGGATGGGTCTTGGATGAAAGAGGACAGGACTCTGCTTTGGATCCGCCAAGGCCGTGGGCAGAGCCAGAGAGGGCCCACGTCTAGCTGCCTTCAGTGGTCTGAGAGCCGGGGAAACCGAGGCACAGAGAGCCCACACTTGTAGTCTCGCGTCTTCTCTCCCGGGAAGTCCCTTTCGGCTTGGCAGAGTGGGCTGCGTGGAGGTTCTGTGCCTGGAGTCCCACCAACGGGCAGGGCCGAGCAGCCCGGCCAGCTCAGGTGGCCCCAGTGCCCGAGGAGGCTCTCCTGACACAGAGCTGGCATGGTGCTGGGCAGATCCTGCCGGGCAGAGTGACAGCCGAGGGCAGAGGAAGGCGGAGCCTGGGCTCCGGGCTGGGCCCTGACCCAACTTGCTGTGTGACCCTGGGCGCGTCACTTGCGCCGAGGCCCAGCGTCCTCCTGGGTAGGTTTCCAGGTAGGGGACGGGTTTGTACAGAGCTCTCGTGGGGCAGTGTGGGGCGGGCTTTGCCTTGTGTGGCGCTCCGTCCTGCCTGGCCACCGAAGCCACTCGTGGGAGAAGGGGTGTGTGGCACTCAGCCCAGGTGGGCTCCCCGTCCCCGTCCACACGGGTCTTGCTGTGTCTCCTGGGAAGCGGCTGCCTGGGCTCCATTCTGAGGAGCATGCCGACTCGGACCCCGGCACTGGGACAAGCCACCACGCAGGCTCAGCTCTGCCTCTGTCCTGGCTCAGCCACTTGCAGCTGGTGGCCCGGCCTCCGGCCTGCACATCCTGAGGTGGGCGGGACACAGTGGCCCCCTCTGCCAGGGCTGTTGTTGATGAAGGTAGCGGCAAGGCCTTGACTTGGCGCCTCGGGAGTCCCGTGGAATAAGCAGCCGTGGCTACCAACGCAGCCAGCTGTGTCGCGCCGGAGGTGGCCTGAAGAGGCCGGTGGAGGCCGGGGCAGGGCCTCCCCTGAACGTCAGCCCTGGGCCGGGGGTCCTTGAGGCCCACTCGGTGCCTTCAGCCTGGCTCCAGGGCAGGGGTACTCGATTGCTCGGCTCCTGTGCCCGAAGCTGGGGTGGCCTGGCTGTGTCCTGGGCGACTGCAGAGACCTCAGCAGAGCACCTGCTGTCCAGGGTGACCTTGATGACCTGGCAGATGGATGTTGCCAGCAACTGGCCCCGGCTCTCGGCAGCGCCACGCCTCGGCCTCGTTGCCAGCTCTGTTGACCAGGGACGAGGGGCTGCTCCGACTGGTCCTGGAGGGGACCCTCACGTGGAGAGCGAGAGGCCTGCACAGTCGAGGGGGTGGGGTCCCCAGCGCGGCTCCTGGTCCCGAGGGCTCACGGTGTGGCCAGTGTTTCCAGCCTGGGGTCGGATTTAGTTTTTGTGACCACATCGTGCAGTTGACGGGGTCACCCTTCCCACTCACAGCTGGGGATCCGAGGCACCCAGAGGCAGGGGCTTGCCCACCACTGCTGTACGGAGGAGGGACCCACCAGGCACAGCTGGCTCTGTCGGCCATCAGCCAAGAGGACGGTGTTGGCCCAGCTTCTCCTGAGGCTCTGGGGCAGCTCCACACTCTGCTGCGCAGGGATTCACGGGAGCAGGGTCCAGGTCGCGGCCCTGACTCCTGCTCCCTGGGCCCAGACAGGGCCTGGGTCAGCATCTAGTGCCATGCCAGGTGGTCCCGGTGCACGTGGTCAGACACCTGTAGACGCCATCGGGAGGGAGGAAGTGAGCGCTCGGCCTCTTCCCCAAACGCCACCCACACCCATGACACCCAGGGTGGTTGGACACCTGTGTGGCAGCAGCTGCTTCCCCAGGCCAGGAGGAACCGGTAGGAGGAAACCCTGCTTTCACTGGTGCTAAATAAAGAACCCTCAGAACCGGAAGGACCCTGGATCTGAGGGACCCTGGGAACACGCCATGTTCTGGATCTTTGTTTTTTCAAATTTTGAAAATAGACCATTTAGGTTCACAGCAAGAGTGAATGGCAGGTACAGAGGACACCCACACGTCCCACTCAGGCAGAGTGTCCCCACTAGCAACATCTGCCCCCAGGGACCCATTGGTCACTGTCAAGGGACTTCTGTGGACCTAACTTTGTCACCCAGAGTCCAGTTTTGTGGTTTCTGTTTTTCTGCTGCTGTTGCCGGCTCTGTGTTCTGGTGGTGCTGAGGGCGCACCCAGGTCTCATGCTGGGCAAGTGCCCGCCACCCCCCCGAGCCACACCCAGCTGAGTGTTGGGCGTTGAGCTCAAGACAGACAAGTTGCTGAGGCTGGACTTAAACTTGCGATCCTCCAGCCTCAGCCTCCTGAGTTGCTGGGATCACAGGTGGGGGCCGTCGGGCGTGGCCAAAGCCCGTCGGACATCGGGGTTCCCTCTTCGTGCCGGGCACTCTGTGGGTGGGAAGAGTGTGTCGGGCTGTGGACCTGCATGTACACCGGCAGAAGTCTCGCTGCCCTGACTCCTCTCTGCTCTCTGTGCACCTTCTCTGCGGGGCTGGTTTTCAAACGGGAAAATCCACTTGTCTCTTGATGTATGAGCTGCAGGACGGACCTGTCCGCCTTCTGAGTGCGTCCATTTAAGTGGTGTTTTGGTAGAAACTTCACTACTGGTTTTCCAGAAAAAAAAGAAAAAACAGTTTGCCAATTTCTGTGGTGTAAATGCCGTCACCTGGCTGATGGCCGGCTGCCCACCAGGTGTGGCAGAGCTGAAGAGGGCACGGGTGACGCTCTCGGGCAGGCTCACGCTGACTCAGCACAGGATGGGCTTGTTGGCTTCAGCGACAGTGACTCAGGCCCTCTGAGGACCTAGGAGTGTGGCTTAGGAGGTGGACAGTGGGCTGCGGGTGACCTCAGGGAACTGTGCAAAGCGGGCATCAGAACCTGCCCCTGACCTGCAGGCCAGTGAGTCCCCGTCCACAGGCCGGGGGCCTTGCCTGTCACGTGCCATGGAGATTGTCATAACCGAGGTGACACCTGGGCTGCACGGCGCACAGATGGCGACAGCAGGCGGCTCCGTATCAGGGACTGCTCTGTGGACTGGCCCCTCTTCCTTCACTCATTCGCTCCTGACCTAAGAAACCTTGCCGGGCACCCGGGGCAGCAGGAGTGGGTACGGCATCCCCGCCAGCCCTGAGCAGGGCTTGGGTGTGCGTGTGGCTTGGAGGACCACGGAGGAGCCGTGTGTCAGAGAGGCCTGACCAGGCGCTGGGCCCCCGCAGACCCCGCAGGCCATCTGGTGGGGCGGTGTGGGCTCAGGGCAGGGCTGCTCCTGTGTCTCCTCACCGCACACCTGGCACAGGGGCCCCACAGCACAGGGCTGAGCTGGCCTCCTCTCATGGTGGACTTGCAGTGACACCAGAATAACATGGGCACCATGGCCCTGGGTGGCCCTCCCTTTCGTCACCAGCACCACACGATCCCAGGTGGATGGATCAAGAGGGAGTGTGGCCAGTTACAGAGGCGCCAGCTGGGCCAGGAGGGGCTGAGCCAGGGCAGCGCGGTGCAAGGTCAAGTCACTGGGGGGGCGCGTGGAGACCCTCCCAGAGCCTCGGTTTCCCCACGTGCACCAGGCAGGTGGAGTGGCTGCCCGCCACGCTGCTGCGAGCTGGACCAGCCCCTGGAGTTCCCCGCCGAGGCCTGGCCCAGGGGCTCTCGCCAGGATTGACAACACGGTTGGGCCATCGACACCACCCGCGGCAGAAAATCTCAGCAAGTTGAAGACCAAGGATCCTCAAGACGATCCAGAGTCTCCATTTTCCGATGAGGAGGCTGGTCGCAGAGGGGAAGTGGACGGTGCTGTCATGCGTCACTCGGGGGATGAGCCTCAACCTGAAACTCCTCCTGAGGCCACGAGCATCTGGTGGCTGTGGGGGCAGCACCTGGAGGTGATCCGGGCTCCTGCTTCAGGGTGGGGGTCCACTCTGCCTCTCAACTAGAAGAACAGCTTTGTTTTTGTTTGGACTGGGGATTGAACCAGGGTGCTCCACCACTGAGTGACACCCAGCCCTTTTTAGTTTTTGTTCTGAGACAGGATCTCCCTAAGTTGCTGAGGCTGGCCTTGAGCTTGTGATCCGTGATCCTCCTGCCTTAGCCTCCTGAGTAGTTGGGAGGCCAGGTGTGGCCACGGTGCCTGGATTCAGAGCACCAGTTCTTTAAGGCCAAGAAAGTGCTTTGCAATCTGTAAAGTGATGTGCATTATTATTATTTTTTTTTTGGTATCAGGGATTGAACCCAGGGGTGTTTAAGCACTGAGCCACATCCCCATAAATATTTTTAGTATTTTATTTAGAGATAGGGTCTCACTGAGTTGCTAAATGCCTCCAGAAATTGTTGAGGCTGGCTTTGAACTTACAATCCTCCTGCCTCAGCCTCCTGAGCTACTGGGATTACAGGCGTGCACCATCATGCCCGGCTAAGTGATGCGCATTCTTTTTTTTAAAAAAAGTTTATTTTTTAGTTGTATTTGAACACAATACCTTTATTTCACTTATTTATTTTTATGTGGTGCTGAGGATGGAACCCACGGTCTTGCACGTGCTCTACCACTGAGCCCCAGCCCAGCCCCAATGATGCGCATTCTTAACCCATTACTGCACCTTTCCTGATACCTGTTACTTGCTACAGAGTGTGCCATGTGCTTTGTGGACATTTAGTCCTACCAAAGCCCTGAGAGGGACCTTGTGTGATCACCTGTAGTTGACAGACAGGACAAAGGAGAGGTGAAGTCACTTGGTGAAGGTCACACAGCTGGGGACAAGAAGATATCTGAATCACAGGGTCCAAGTGACCCCGAGACCCCCCCTCTGGTCACCTGCTGAGCTCTCTGGGGGCACTGGCTTGTCATGAGGTGGGAAAAGGTCAGCAAGAGTGTGTGGCTAAGGGCCATGAACACTCACGGCAGCTGGGCCACATCTGTCCTTCTGGAAGTTCCGGCTCTGCCACCAGCGTCCTCTGGCAGTGGGATTCAGCCTGGGACAGAAAAGGAAGCTGACCAGTCTCCCTTCCAGATGGGAAACAGAAGTCAAGTGGTGTCCGCCTCTGCACGGAGCCCCAGGGGTCAGGACCGAAATACTCCTCTGGCCCTCGAACTGCATCCTGCCCCATGTCCCCTGGGCCCCACTCACACCCCTCGCTTCCCTGGACGGGGAGCCTGAGCCACCCTGCAGGAGGCCAGCAGGGCAAAGGTGAGAGCCACTTTGGAAACATCTGGCTCCTGAGGGTGTTCTCAGGAAACTCGTCCTCCCCCAGGTCCTCTGAGCCACGAGCAGCCGGGCCCCTCGGCCTTGATTCCTTCCCAGGGCCTCTGGGTTGGGGCAGATGGACCGAGGGCTCACCTGGAGCCTTGTCGCTGGGGTCTGCCTAGTGCCCCGGCCTCCTGGGCTGGCACAGAAGGGGTTGGTCGTGGTCTGAGAGGCACTTGAGCAAGAATCCCTGGGACCCATTGTCCACAGGACGTCGAGGGAAGGACTGGGGAGTCAGGTGACTCCTTGGCACCACCCTGACCCTGTCCAAGTCCCGAGTCGTCCAGGAATGGGGGATAAGCTCTCCATCGCTGCAGATGCCCCGGCCTGGCTGGTGGGACCTGGGGTTTTGCCACGTGTCCTCTGTGACATGTCTCTGTGGCTGCTCGCTGGATGGGGGTTCCTGGTGTGGGGACAAGCTGGAGTTGAAATCCACCTGCTTCTGTCCCCAGTCTGTGGTCATCCTGGGGAAGGGTCACTTAGCAGTGACTGCTAAGAATGAAGACTTTCTCCCTCCTGACCCCAACGCTGTTGTCATAGGGAAGAAATCGATGGTCATCTTTAATATCCAGCTCCTGTCCCCGTCCCCCCGCGATGCATCTGCCCCCGGGACTCCCTGGCTCTGAGAAGGAAGTTCTCTCCTCCAGCTCTCAGGGAGAGGTTCTCCCAGCCCAGAGGTCTTCTCCGCCTTCCCCATCCTCCCTCGCATCCTGAGGTCGTGCGTAGGGGGCACACCCAATGGCGTGTAATCTGTCCTCCAGCACCGCGTCCTGGAAGGCCCCGTTCTCGGCCTGAGACAGCGCGGCCCTGGGGCGTGTG
>NW_026000222.1:2697927-2698715 GCF_001458135.2 Marmota marmota marmota | reverse complement strand
CGGCCCTGGGGCGTGTGCCCGAGGGGCACGGGCCCTGCACTCCTCTCCCGCCTCCTGTGAAGCTGTGTGGGGTCCTTGGGTGCCAGCCGTGTGCCGGGTGGTCTGGCCTACCCGCGGGGCAGCGCGGAGGCTCCGGCTCAGTCACGGCCCCTCACGATCCCACGCCCCAGCCCTGGAAGCTACTTGCATGGCAAAACCCAAACTAAAACCAAGAAAACCCCAAACACAGATGCTCCCACTGTCCCCCAGATCTGCAGGTGTGAACAAAGCCAGGGCTTGGACATGGGAGGTCATCTTTGGTCACTCAGGTGGCCCCAAAGCAAGCCTCCATTGTTTTAAAAGGGAGGCAGAGGGGCGGATGGGACCTCAGAGGCAGAGGCCGGAGCCACGAGGCCATCAGCTGGGCCCCTCCCGGCCACCCAGGGCAGCTCCCCAGGTGCCTCTCTGGACACAGTGAGGCTCAGCAGGCGTGGTCTTTGAAACGCGGTGCCTGTTCCTTGTACATGGTCAGCAGTTCTCTCCCTGAACATTCGTGTTTCCGGATCCGTTTTCAAGCTGGACCAGCTGGGTTCAATGGAGTTTGGTAAAAGGTAGGATTCCGGAGAGAGCAGTTGGTCCATAGTGCTGACCAGGGAGGGGACGGAGGGCCGGGAGGGGCCCAGCTGATGGCCTCGTGGCTCCGGCCTCTGCCTCTGAGGTCCCATCCGCCCCTCTGCCTCCCTTTTAAAACAATGGAGGCTTGCTTTGGGGCCACCTGAGTGACCAAAGATGACCTCCCATGTCCAAGC
>NW_026000222.1:2691653-2695007 GCF_001458135.2 Marmota marmota marmota | reverse complement strand
TCATCACCATCACCATCACCATCACCACCACCATCTCCATTATCATCACCATCATCACCACCATCTCCATCATCACCACTACCATCACCACCATCACCATCACCAACACCATCACCACCATCACCACCATCACCATCATCATCACCATCATCATCACCATCACCATCATCATCATCACCACCATCATCACCACCATCACCACCATCACCGTCACCACCTTCATCACCATCACCACCTTCATCACCATCACCATCACCATCATCATCACCATCACCATCACCATCACCATCATCATCACCATCACCATCACCATCACCACCACCATTACCACCACCATCATACCACCATTTCCATTATCATCACCATCATTACCACCATCTCCATCATCACCACCATCTTCACCACCATCATCACCACCACCATCACCATCACCACCACCATCTCCATTATCATCACCATCATCACCACCATCTCCATCATCACCACCACCGTCACCACCACCACCACCATCACCATCACCATCATCACCATCACCATCATCATCACCACCATCACCACCTTCATCACCATCACCATCACCATCACCACCACCATCTCCATTATCATCACCATCATCACCACCATCTCCATCATCACCACTACCATCACCACCATCACCATCACCAACACCATCACCACCATCACCACCATCACCATCATCATCACCATCATCATCACCATCACCATCATCATCATCACCACCATCATCACCACCATCACCACCATCACCGTCACCACCTTCATCACCATCACCATCACCATCATCACCATCACCATCATCATCACCATCACCATCACCATCACCATCATCATCACCATCACCATCACCATCACCACCACCATTACCACCACCATCATACCACCATTTCCATTATCATCACCATCTTCACCACCGTCACCATCACCATCACCACCACCATCATCATCACCATCACCATCACCATCACCACCTTCACCACCTTCATCATCTCCACCATCACCACCACCATCATCACCACCATCACCACCGTCACCATCACCATCACCACCACCATCATCACCACCATCACCACCACCGTCACCACCTTCACCACCTTCATCATCACCATCATCATCACCACCATCATCACCATCACCACCACCATCTCCATTATCATCTCCATCATCACCACCACCGTCACCACCACCACCACCATCACACCCTTATTTTACAGAAGAGGAAAGAAAAAAAGCCCAGAGAAGGTAAGCAGGTTTCCTGAGATGGTGTAGTTGGCAGGAGAATGCTCCTCCACCACCAAAAGCTGTTTCCACTCGAGTCCCTGAACCTGTGTGTGCCGTACCTGACATGGGAGTCCTTCCCTTCTCAAGTGAAGGACCTTGAGATGGGAGGTTGACCTGGCTCAACGTCACCACAGGTTCCTCCAAAGAGGGAGAAGAGGGTCGAGTTAGAGAAGGAAGATGGTGGCACGGGGGAGAGATGGAGGCCGGCAGCGGCTTTGCAGGAGGAGGAAGGTGATGTGAGTGTGGATCACAGGCACCTGCAGGGGCCGGGGAGCTGAGGAGGGGCTGCCTCCTGGGACCCGCACCTCGACGTCACCCGTGAGAGCCACGTGGAGTCTGTGACCTCCGGAGCCCTGAGGAGATGTGTGTCCTCCACGCTGCCAGCTGTGGCCCGTGTCTCCGCAGCTGTGGGAGCTGACGGCAGCTTTGAAGATGGAGAGAGGGACTGGGAGCAGGAGCTCCTGCTTGGAGACCCAGCGCTGCTCCTGAGCGTGGGGACTCGCTGTGACGTGGGTCAGCCCTGCGTTTCCCACGGGCAGGCCATATCCGAGCCCACAGCACCCACCTTGGCCACCTTGTGGCTTGGCGTGGGCGACCTAACCAGCTGCCCCTTCACTCAGAGACCCCTTGTCCACCCAGGGGTGAAGCCGCAGACATACCCCGTGGACACGTGGCTCCCCAGCTGGTCAGGCCTGACCTCTCTCACACAGAATGACAGAGGGGGCAAAGAAGAAAAGGAGAAGCTGGTGGGAAGGGGGTGGAGAGAATGGGCCTCCAGGGCGCCCGGGCAGAGGGAAGGACCCGGGTGCCGGGCGGGCTGCCTGGAAGGTGGGGTCTTTGGGTGACGGGGCCTCTGTGTTTTCTGTGGCCCCGAAAGGCCCCTGAGGAGCTGCGAGGACCAGGGCCAGGCCGGGGGTGGGGCAGGACCCACGGGCAACGGGAAGAATGCGAGGGAGAGGAACTTGGCAGAAACCCAACTTCTCTAAATGTATTAAAAGCTTGCGGCTGGAGGCGGGATGGGAGGCCCCTCTCCTCCCAGAGCAGGGTCCTGACCGTTGGGACCTGGCAGGGTCCTGGCATTGAGCAACACACTCTGCCTGATGTCGTCCTCCCCGCCCTGCCGGCCTGCTGGCTCACAGGGGGAGGCTGCACCCGGGTGGCCACGTGTGTGTGTGTAGGGACGTGCAGCCCCTCCTCGGGCCTGGCCTCCCGGCCGTCTGCAGGGCAGCCTTTTCTCCAGGGGCGGTCGGCCCAGTCCTCATCTGGACCACAGCCCGACCCAGGCTGGCTGCGGTGTGGTGGGGTGTGAAGGAAGAGGGTCACGGCCAGCTGGTGGCTTCAGACCTGGAGATGAGAGTCCCCTTTGGAGGATCCCAGAGAGGTGGGATCACGTGCCTGAGGTCACACAGGGCCAGGCAGAGATGGAGGATGCGAGGATGGGGCAGCGGCTCGTCCTCCTAGCCCCATGGGACAGTGGTGTCCAGTGCCCCCTGGGGGCCTGGCAGGGTGCCGGCATCCCTCCCAACCCTCCATGGTCCTAGAAGTTCTTCCCTCTGCCCTTGGCCCCCTGGGTCATTCTCCTCCCAGGCCTGTGAGGGTCTTGGCAGCAGGACACATGGGAGAAGGCATTTGCGATGTGGGCCAAGGGAGGGGGAGGCCTCACAGCCCCCAGCAAACCCTGGTCACAGGGACTGAGGCCTTCGCCAGCCATCTCTAAGGTCCTGCTGTCCCTTGCTGGTGCTCAGGGAGACAGCTCTCAGGTCAGCCTTCTGGTCCGGGACTTGGGTCAGGAGGCATCAGGAGGGGGTGCTCCAAGGAGGGCTGAGAGCGAGGCCCCTGGGTTCCAAGAAGACTGCCCCCTGGGCCCTGCTCCTCATGGGTCAGGGCCCCTGGCCACAGGAAGGGCCGGCTCTCTTCCCTCCCAGGGGTGGCCTCCACAGCTGCTGGGAGCTGGCTCTCTGTGGCCTCGACTTTGGCTTCCTCCTCTGCAGAGTCAGGGCGCTGGCTACAGGGTGGGGTGCTCTCCGCTCACCTCCCTGGACCCCGCCTCTGTCC
>NW_026000222.1:2668475-2690832 GCF_001458135.2 Marmota marmota marmota | reverse complement strand
TCTGGCGGGGGGCCCTGAGCCGGGGCCTGGACCCCACGGTGGACTCGCCCCCCCAGCCTGCCAGCGCCGGGCCTCTCCGTCCTTGGTTTCCCAGGAGGCCCCAGGACAGTCAGCCGCACTCGAGGAGGAGGGCATCTCCCCCTCTCTCCCAGCAGCAGTGGGACTGGCTCCTTTCCCTGACGAGGTTTTCCTCTGGGGCCATTTCTCAGGGACCCCAGCACAGCTGGGTGAAGGTGGCTCCCAGGCCTCTCGGGGTCCTGGAGGAAGTGGACAGAGATCCGTGTCTCGGTGCAGCCGAGCCTGGCCAGCTCCACGGCCTGGGTGGCCCTGGCCCCGTGGAGCCTGCTGTGGGGCCTCGGGCACAGCGCCTGACCCTCAGCTGTCCCCTCACCCGTGAGAGGCACCATCACCGTGGTCCTGCTTTCACTCTGTGGCCGTGAACACCCGGCCACAGAGACGCTGGCCCTGCCCACGGGGCCGTTCTGGGGTTTGCTCTCCTTGGCCTGCGGGTTGCAGGGCCAGCAGGTGTCGTCCCCCGAGCACAGAGGAATGTTCCTTCACATCCCAAACGCAACGTGGGCTGAGTTTGGAAACCACAAAGTTGGAGGAAAACATTAAAAAAAAAAATGGGAAAAAAAAACAGGGTACAAAAGTCGAGCACCAAACCCCCAAACAGAAGGTGGAGAGGAGGGAGGCCTTGCCCTGCAGCTGTCACGGCGCCCCACCCTCGGGGAGCTGTCCCACTCCGCTTCAGGGGCTGTGAAGCCTCAGGGTGCGGCCCTCTAGGAAGCCACCTGGACCGACTGGAGGGACGCCTCTTTCCAGAGCCCCCCCTGCACTCCGGATGCCACCTGGGAGGGCTGGGGTGACAGGCAACTGGCTCTGCCCCTGCAGGGGTTACGTGTCCTAAACCAGATGGGTAGGGGTGGCCCTCCCCCTGCAATGGCCTAGGTGTCCTGAGAGTTCTCCCTCCGCCTCACCCTCCTCCTCTGCAGGCCTGGGAGGACAGGGCTGGACCCCTGTGTCCTTGCTGTCACTCTTGCTACGCCGGAAGTTCCTTTGATAAAGACGGATGCTTTAAGGACACAGCAGGGCGGGGCTGGGCATCAAGGCTGGTCCTGGGGAGACAGAACTCGGGGCACAGCCCCCAGGGTTGGTGCGTTGGACACCTGCCTTCCTGAGCCGCGACTGGGGCGTCTCGGAGCCCCCTGGAGAACCCTGAGAGTGGGTGGGCCTGCCCGCCCCCAGAGGCCTGCTCTCCTGCCTTGGTCCCCTGCCGACACACAGCACAGAGGGCCAGTAAGTGCTGAGTGACAAGACAGGGGTGAGGCTCTGTCACCAGGGAGCAGGAGCAGAGGAACGAACTTCCGATCCCTGAGCCCAGGGTGTCCTCGAGGTCCAGGGCCACAGAACACCAACACTTATCATGCTGGATAAGGGGACAGCTGCGCCCTGGAACATCCAGTCTTGGCCTCGGTGAAATATCTGTTCGACTTTCTCTTTCATTTCCACTCTTGTCCTCACGATTCAAAGTCCAGATGTGAATCGGGGAAGGCCCTCAAGACAGGACCTACTCAGCCCAACTTCTGGGGCTGGGAACCTGGGGGCTTGGGCTGGGCCCTGACCCCTGAGGGGCTGGGGAGGGCACAAGTGTCTCTGATGGCCGAGGACCTCTGGGAGCATAGAGGATGCAGGACACAGGGACCCCTTCCTGCCCAGCACACTCTTGGGACCCCAGCTCCGGCTGCCACCCTGACGTATCTCAGGGCCTGTATCTGTCCTGGGCAGTGCTGGGTTTCTGAGAGGCTGGACAGCTGCAGCAGTGCCATCAGATGGCTTTTGTGGCCACTGGACTGAGATTCAAGGGCAGCAGCGCCCCCTGCTGGCTGGTCATGGCCCCTCCCCAGCGCCTTCTCCCTCCTCCTTCCCACCTTCCTGGGAGCCCCAGGACCTGTCCTGCCTCTGGGCCAAAGGACAAGCTGCGGGGCATCATTGGGGTGGACGTTACTAAAACCCTAACCTGAGAACACACGTGTGGGCCACCACTGTGACTGCGGATTCTGTCCCCAAGACATTCTCCCTGGCTCACCGAGGACTCGGGACATGGTCATGTGCCTGCATGGCTGCAAGGGAGGACCCTGTGGTGGGCATGGCCATCACCGCAGGCAGTTGAGTGGGCAGCTGGGTGTGGAGAGAGTACAGAAGGATTTGAAAGACAAAGCCACGAGTCAGAGAGAAGGAGAGAGAAAGCCGGACGGCCCTGGTGCAGTGTCCTAGGTAGAGGCCCAGTCCTGGCGGGGGCCGCGTGGAGGCTGGTGCTGTTGCCACAGTCCCTTTGCGCCTACAGACACGGCCGTTCATGCCACCTAACTGCACGTGCGTATCGAGAGACCAGAGAGCACGCAGTGAAAGAAGGTGTGTGGAGGAGCCGGCACCACGGGTCCGTTCACGCTGGACTGAGGGGCAGGGAACCTTGAGGGCCTGGGAAGGGTGGGGGAGGGACCCGTGGGGCTGACAGGGCTCCAGTCCTCCACCCGGCACCGTGAGGTGCTTGGAGAGGAAGCTTGCTGGTCCTTTGGGCCATTTCCCCCGAGGATCTGTGCGCTTTCTGTTCCATGTTGCACTTCAAGACCAAGTTCAGAAGCGTGTGCATCGGAAGTGACCGTGGACAGTGCGTGGACTAGCGCCCAGCCCAGGGAGGGAACGGCATGGAATGGAGAATGCCTGGGACCGTCCTCCTGGCCTCCCCAGCTGTCCCCTGCACCCCTCTGCAGGCACCCAGCCCTGGCTGGCCGGAAAGGAGGAAAGTCCTCGCCGTTTCCTTTTCTCACCATGAAGGAGGTGACAGGTATTTGTTCCTGAAACTCATGTGTGAGCTGGTTTTACACAGGAGTGAGACTCTGCCCAGAGAGACCAGAGGACGGCCCGGAGCCCTGCCCAGGCTGCGGGAGGGCGCGTCTGTGGCCTGCAGACGGGGAGCAACGTCTGCTGGACACGGGGCTTCGGAGCCCCAGTGAGTCGCATCTGCAGGGGGCTGCGTAGTTGGCTCTGTCCCTCCGTGGGTCCTCGGGGCCTGGTGTCCCTGTTTCTAAGGGAAGGGTGGAAAGACGATGCCCGAGCCCCCGCAGTGCATACCACCGCGGCCCACCTGTGCCCAGCGTCACTTTCTTGTTCCCATTTTTTGTCCCAACCTCAGACGAGGGTCAACAAGACCGTCCAGCTGTGCTTGGGCCCCTGGGGAAATGGAGGCAAAGCCCACAGAAGCACAGGTGTGTCCCGCGGGCAGCTGGCTGCAGAGCAGCATCCAGGCTGCGGGGACCAGGGGGCGCGGCTAAAGCCTGGGCACCAAGGGGCACTGTTTAAAAAGAATCCATGCTCGTAGATGCTGTTTTGAGGCTTTTCACCCAAAGTGCTTCACAAGCTCATGGAACAGCAGCGTGCGAACACACCTAATGCACACCCATGCGTGCACACACACACGCACACATGTACACATGCAACACGCACACACGCGTGCACGCACACACATAACACACACACACACGCACACACGTGCACACACGCACACACACGCGTGCATGCCTCTGAGACTGCGGGGCGGTCGGCAGTCGCGTGCCCGGCAAGCTCCCCTCTCCCTGGGTGGCAGAGCCCCTCTGTGGGGGAGACAGAGGAGCCAGCTTGTCCAGCGCTGCCTTCAGCTCCCGTTCCTGCTGCCTACTGAGAAGTCGCCGCCTTCCTGGAGGGGGACGGCCATTTCCAGCCGTGTGCTTCCAAGGGGAGGCAGGATCAACTGAGGGAGGAGAATCTCGTGGGTCAGCGAGAGCCATGGGCAGCCGGGGGAGAGAGGGGTCTGCAGTCAAGTTCAGGGTGTGCTGGGAGGAGAGAGCGGGGGCGGGGGAGGGCGAAGGCCTGGCGGAGGAGGGCTCAGATGCCGGCCATGGGTCCTCCTGTCCACGTGACCCCTGTTTATCCCTGTCCAGCTCTGTCCCTCGCCACCACACCTGTGAACCTCCTGATCCCTCGGCAAAAACCACCCGAATCAAGGAGCCACGGCCCGGAGCCAGAGGGGCAGACGCGGAGCTGCCCGGCTTCTCCAGGTAGTGGACCTGCACCTGCCGCCCTGTGCTGGCGCCACCACGGACCCTGGACCGAGGGGGCTTCCGTAGAATCCAGGCGAGCAGACGGAGGTGTTTCTAGGACAGTGTTTTTCAGGACCCATTTGGGGACAGGGCTGTGACAGTGGAGTTGGAGCCTGTGCCATGCTGCTTGTCTAAACAAAGAAGTCTGACCTTGGAGCTCCGCTGAGAAAGGACAGGCTATGCAAAGCACCCATCTCCACCCTGTTAAAAATGTCTGGGTGCTAGGCCAGGCTTCCTTGCTGGGCAGAGTGAGGACCTGGTCCCTGTGGGGCAGCCTGGCCACTATTTGCATAAACTGCTTCAGGCATCTAAGAAGTGAGTGGCCCTAAAGGTAGTTTTTCTTGGCTAGATGCAGACTTGGCACTGACTCTGTGACCTCATGCAAGTCTCTCAACCTCTCTGATTCACAGTTTCTAAGTCTCTCAGCTAAGGAGCTGGGCTTGGGAATGAAGGCCACCTTCAGGGCCTGTGGGCTGCACTCTGGGCCCGACAAACCTGCTCTGCGTGTTATTCCAATTCCGTGCTCACGGCCTCTGAGCTCTGTGTGGGCGTCAGGCCCACTTTACAGATGAGAAGGTGAGGCTCAGGGGATTCCTCGTGCCTCAGCCCACGGCTGGGCTACTGCAGAACCAGCCTTCGTTCCCTGCAGCTTTGACCCCCTTCTGTCACGTACGATGACCACTTGTGCAGCCGCCCCCTGGCTCCCCAACGCCCAGCTGCCGTATCACTGCAGGGCTGCCCTTGCGTTACGGGGGCAGCGTTACGGGGGCAGGGTGGGTGCAGGGTGCTCACAGGCACCCGACAGGCGGTGACACCCGGAACCCACCAGCAGGAGCACTCAGGACGTGAAGGCCACCCGCCCGAGAACTGCTCGGCCCTGTGGCCCCCACGGCTCTTCCTCGCGGTGCCCGCTGGCCCTGGCAGGCACTGATCTGCGGTCACTGTTCGTTAGTGACCTCTAGAACCGTGCACAAGTGGAATGTCACAGTTTGTACTTTGAAAACTCTCTATTTTTTGCCCGGTGGGGGAGCGCGGCCCCTCGCGGAGCACAGAGGTTTTAAGATGCACCTGTGATGTAGCTTGTGTGTGAGCTTTGTCCCTGTGACACGAATACCTGACCAGAATAACTTGGAGGAGGGACAGTTTACTTGGGGCTCACGGTTCACATCATGGCGAAGGGGCGTGGGGAGGAGCGGGCCCCAACTGTGGCAGGAGGAAGAAGAGGGAAGGGGCCAAAGGGCAGCTGTGTCCCTCCAGGGACCACCTCCTAGCCACGCCCGCCTGCTGACAGTGACCACCAGACAGTCCCGTCACACTGGTGGGCCGACCAGGTCCCAGCCCGGCCATTTCCCCTCCTAACACCCTGCATGGATGCAGGAGCGTGCTGCGGCCGGAGCCGTCTCCCCACATTCCGAGGTTGGAGCGTGACCTCCCGGGGAGCGGTCAGGGCTGGGGATGGTGCTGAGCTGGGGCAGTACACAGCAGGGGCCATCAGTCAGGGATGGCATCACTGTCAGTGAAGGCCTCGAGGGGCTACAGGTGGGGAGTCGGTGCCTCGGGGCACCTTCTGGCCTGCGGGGACCCAGCAAGAGGCCGGCTCTGAGGCAGAGCCAGGCTCCTGGACAGGGCTGCTGCCCAGTTCTCCCCACAGTGTTGGGGAGTGGGCTGAGGTCAGCTGAAGGCATTTGTCACAGCAGCAGGAAGGACGAAGACGGCAGTGGTCAGCTGCTCTGGTTGGTTGCGACGTGGTGCTGGACCCGCAGGGTGGGCTCATCAGCCCGTTCCTGTTGCCTCCAGCTCCAGGCCATCAGGAGTCAAGTCACGGGACACCGGGGGGAAGCCTTTGCACAGCACCACCGCTGCGGTGGGGTCACCTGTCCTTTGTCCCGGCCCTGGCTGGGTCCCTTCCTGTGCCCCGCCCTGGCCCCCTGAAGGGTCGCGCTGTCCTCCTATGGCATTCTGCAGGTGACCTGGGTTATGGACCTGAGGGCAGGCATCGTCCTGGGTACCTGGCTGTGCCCCGTCTGGTCACACGAGCCCGAGGCAGACCCTTCCCTGGCTGGAGGGAGACGCCGCGGGAGGCAGCCGGGTGTCCCTGTGTCCTCATCACCCCTCATCACCCCATGCGCTCAGTCTTCTTTGGAATTCTAATTCTCACGGATGGTTAGTTCTCAGTGTTCGAAGTCCTCGCTGGGCACGTGGTGCTCCCCGCGTCCCCACAGGCTGACGGGATCCTCATCCCTCCTCTTTGGTGACGTTCGATCCTTTCGTCCCCTTATTGTTGAGCCGAGTTCTTCACGGTCCTGACACGTGCCGACTGGCCGAGTTCAGAGCTGCCAACTGCCCGGCCTTTTCTACTTGCCTCAATTGTCCTTTGCCGTCTGCCTTCTGCGAGGGGACGAGGGGACGAGGGGACGAGGGACGCCAGCACAACACGCTCCCCGTTGTTGGCCACCCAGGGTCCCTCCTCCCGGGACTTGCTGGTTCTCTCACCGCCTGCCCTGGAGTGGCTGCCCCTGCTTCAGGTGTGACACCCTCCAGGACGGACACTGGGTCTCCTGGAGCCTCGCGTTGTCCCTGAGTCCCAGGACTTCCGTCCCGTGCCGGCCGTGGTCCGCTGGGTGTGCCCGGAGCTCCGCCACGGTCTCCTGCTCGGCGTCTGCTGAGCTCCTCAGATCTCGGGTGAGGTTTTCCCTGGTCCCGTTTGGACACTTCCAGATATTTCTTCAGGTTTTCCCATCCCCCACCCCACAGGACTTCGATGGCAGAACTTCAAGCCGCGGCCTCCACAGCACAGCGGTGCCTGCTCAGGGTTTCCACCCCTGACCCCTGCGTTTCGACGTGGTGGCGTCTCTTGCGGCTTCAGGCTCACCCGCATTTGACCTGCCTTCCCAAGAGGGTGACTGGGCTTGTGTCCTGAGTAAGGACAGGGCTCGGTCAAGGGCCTGCTCCCTGCTCTTCATTGAGCCCCGCCGTGTACTGCCCTATGCAAAGTGGCCCAGCTGTGTCCATGACTCCAGGGGGTCCCTGTGGAGCAAACTCTGCATCACATGCAGCTGGGGTCATTGGAACTGGAGGGTACAGACCTCTGCAGGGGTCTGAACCCTTTGCCTGATATAAATGAACTGTGGCTGGTGCTCGGTCTCCTCATGGCAACCGAGCCCCAACCCTCCTCACAACCTGTTCTGGGTGATTATTGTACTCATTTTGCAGATGGGGAAACTGAGGCACAGAGAGGTTGAGTCACCTGGTCAGGGGCACTCAGTGAGAAGCACCAGAGCCTAGATCTGGAGCCCCAGTTCTTGTGCACCCCATTGTTTGGCTCTGGAACCCCCTTTACACAAGGGGACATGAGCACAGATAGGGACAGTCACCACCCAAGGTGACAGGGCGAGCGGTGGTGGAGGGGCACTGGCTGTAGCAGCAGCCTCTGGCCGTGCCTGGGAAGGGCCGGCCTGGGTGTCTGGGGCTCACCTCGCTGGCCGGGGACTTCCTGAGGACAGAGATGCAGGGCTGCGGTGCCCAGCTGGTGTGGGACATGCAGTGGGATCCCTCATGGTGGCCGTCGGGGGCCTTGGCCTCACCATTCACCCAGCAAGGTCGGCTCCCGAGTGTGGGGGCTCTTCTGTCACGGGGGCCACACCACGCCCTCCAGGACCAGCGTGGTCACACAGGTGAGGCACGTGGTTAGGGGCTGAGGCCGCAATGCACACAGAGATGGCAGTCACGCCAGCTGGCGCCCCACCCCGGGTCTGCTCTGCCCCGGGTGACCCAGTCTCCTTCCTGGGATGGCCAGGAGGCTCTGATGGACGGTGCCTTCGTAGACTCCTGAGCAGGAAGAAAACAAAGCCAAGGACACTCCCTGCTCTGAGGTCTCGACCATTTTCTCTTTCACAGGTGGAGAGCAGCACATCAAAACCAGGAGCCCAGCCGCGAGGTTGCTGTGGGTCCAGGAAACTCCACCCAGGCCGCGGAGCTGAGCTGGGTGGCAGGAGGGCTGCGGAGGGCCGCTGGTGCTGCCGGGGCCTGCGCCAAGCACCACACGCACAGCGCCCTTTCCCGGGGACTCTGGCTGCTGCCATGGGACCCTGCAGTGCCCAGAGTGCCCCAGAGTGTCCATGATGTCCCAGTGTGCCCCAGAGTGCCCACAGTGCCTACAGTGCCCCAGAGTGCCCATGATGTCCCAGAGTGCCCCAGAGTGTCCATGATGTCCCAGAGTGCCCCAGAGTGCCCACAGTGCCCAGAGTGCCCCAGAGTGTCCATGATGTCCCAGTGTGCCCCAGAGTGTCCACAGTGCCCAGAGTGCCCCAGAGTGTCCATGATGTCCCAGAGTGCCCCAGAGTGCCCACAGTGCCCAGAGTGCCCCAGAGTGTCCATGATGTCCCAGAGTGCCCCAGAGTGCCCACAGTGCCCAGAGTGCCCCAGAGTGTCCATGATGTCCCAGAGTGCCCCAGAGTGCCCACAGTGCCCAGAGTGCCCCAGAGTGTCCATGATGTCCCAGAGTGTCCCAGAGTGCCCACAGTGCCCACAGTGCCCCAGAGTGTCCATGATGTCCCAGAGTGCCCACTGTGCCCACTGTGCCCTGTGGCCGGGTTTGGCCCTGGGCCCCTGCAGAGCACCCTGGACCTGCGCTGTCCCACTACTTCTGATGTGGCCATGATGCCGGGCTGCAGGGAGCTTCCCTGGCACAGTGGTGGTCCGAGCCTGGTTCTGGGCACAGGGTCACGGCTGGCGCTGCAGAGGTGCCCAGGGAAGCTGCAGCCAAGCTTGCCAGGGCCCAGGGGAGTGTGGTGACTGTGCCCAGAGCCCCCAGGAGCAGAGCCAAGCAGGGCGCACTCGGGTGTGGGAGCAGGTGTCTGTGACGTGCCCCCCCCCCACAGCTCGTCTCCACCCTGATGCTGCACAGAGTCCCCGAGGGAATCCTGTCACTGTCAGTGAGACCCACAGGGGGCCTGGAGGGGTGTTATGTCATCTCTACTGAATGGAATCGACCCTGCCAATCTGATGACAGAAATGACGCCGTGTGGCTTTCTCTTCCTTAAACCTGCAGAACCCATTTCTTGTCGCCCGAGTTATTTCTGGCTCTGGGTTCAGAGTGTCTAGAAGCTGTGTTACCCTTGTCAGGTAACCTGAAAGGGGACCTCACTGAGACTCATTTCTCAAGTTTCTGTGGCACACCTATGTGGCAGCCCCGGCGCAGAGGACATGGCAGGAGGACAATAGCCTCAATTGGGGGCTTCCTTCCAGGGCTGGGGCACAACAACCTGTAGGCCAGCCGTGCACAGGACAGCAGGGACAGCGCCACAGAAGGAAGCCCTGAGCAGGCACCCAGGGCCCCCCGGAACCCCCCAGGGCTCTGCTGGGAAAGGCACTGGGGCTCGGCCGAGCTGCGGGACTGCAGTCCACCACTTAGCACTGTGGCCCTCGGGCCCTCGTCCTGTGGACTGGTACCCTCACAGGTTCCTGGAGAGACCCTCTGGTTCTGGGTCTGCTGTAGAACACAGAAGGCGAGTCCATTAGAAGGCGGGTCACCCCTGCCATGCCCTGGGCACTGTGCTGGGTCAGGTGGGAAGATGCCCAATTCCCAGCTTGTGCCCTGGGTGCAGCTGGGAGGGGGAGAATGTGGCCAGCCAGAGCTCGGGGTTTAGAAGTGCACGTCCCTCAGCCAAAGACCTCGGGTGGCGAGGAGAGTAGATGAGATGCAGAAGCAGAGCCAGTGCCGGTGTCACGAGCGGCAGCAGTGGGTGGTCTCATGATTCAGACCATCACCATCACCTGAGTCACCATCAACATGAGCAGCATCACCATTGCCACCATTGTCACCATCATCACCATGACCATGACCATCATCATCACTATCAACATCATCAAAATCACCACCATCATCACCACCGTCACCATCATCACCATAATCTCCACCGTCATCACCATCACCATAACCTCCACCATTTTCACCATCACCGTCTCCATCATTACCATCAACACCATCATCACCATCATCACCATCATCACCATCATCACCATCACCACCATCATCACCATCATCACTACCATCATCACCATAACCACCACCATCACCACCATCGCTATCATCACCATCATCACCATCGCCATCTCCACCATCGTCACCATAATCTCCACCTCACATCTCCATCATCACCACATCATCATTATACAGACACAGACTTGCTAAACCAGCTGGGTATAGTCTCAAACTCAAGAGTTGACAGGGAGCAGTGGGGCAGAGTTGGTGCAGCAGGAGGTCACCAAGTCCTCAGGTGTGCTGGGGTGTAGAGGGCTGGTGAGGGGTTTTTCCACTCCAGTGCCTGCCCCTGACTGTGAGAGGCCAGGGATAGTGGTGCCGGCCTCTGACCACCTTCCCAATCACCCTTCGGTCCTGTTCAGGGGCAGTGGTGCTGCAGGAGGAATCGGGGTGTGGTTTTGCAGTCAGGCGATGGCCTTTCTGAGGGAGCCTTGGCCTTGGCATCTGCAGAAATAGCTCTGGTTTCTCTACCAGAGCCGCCGCTTTCAGAGGGAGGCGGAGCTGCCCTGAATCCCACCCCCTTCACCCCAAGGAGCAGCAAGGCTCAGTGCGGGCACCACGTCTCGCCATGAGGACGTGCCACCCACCGGACTTGACCCCAGGTCAGGCGGCAGGCGGACATGCAGGGGAGAGTGGGAAGACCGTGGTCTGGGTCTCTGTGCTGGGGTCCCGTCCAAGGACAGGAGTAACGGTATCACGTTGGTCCGCAGTGCCCAAGGGTCTTGTGAAGGACGGTGGGGACGAGAGCCTTCCCAGCTGGAAGCACCAGTGTGGCTGTCCCCAATTCAGACACATGTGGGGTCAAGAAGCCCTCAGGCTGCACTGTCCCGTAGAACTGGAGATGTCCTGCGTGTCACCGTCACCTGTGCTCTAGGACACAGCTGCTCCTGTGGGACGATGGTTGCTCCAGGTGGAACCTCACGGCTGTGGGAGAGGGGGACGCATAGCTCTCCAAGGAGGTTTCCAGGCGTGGGCAAGTGGCCTGTGTGGCTCAGGGCGTGTCTCTGATGACTCCACAGTGGCTGGAACTGGACCAGAGGGGTCCCCGCTGCGGCCCGGACGCCCACCTCCAGCAGCCCTCCCAGGTGCCCAGACTCTGGCCCACTGTGAGCGCTGACCCCTGGTGCGCCCCTTGGCCCTCCACTCCCTCCTGGGCCCCACCTCTGTCAACGTCCTGCCCTCCCCTGTCTCCTGAGCTCACTCCAGTGCATCTTCTTAGATGTGCCCCATGCCCGCCACAGAGCGGCCTGATCCGTGCCCAGGGGCTGGGGAACCATGTTCCTGCCACCCGCAGACCCTGGCCCGTGAGGCACAGCAAGCCCCGCAGACCCAGCCAAGTGCCGCGGGCTCCCAGGAGTCAGGGACGCTCCTGGGTGGGCTGACACAGCAGTGGGGCCCAGGGACCCAGGCTGCCTTCCTCTCCAGGGCGCTGTCCTCGGCACGTCCCCCTGGGGTCTGTCCCCTCCCGCACCCAGAAGCCCCCCTAGTCCACAACTGACCTCAGGCACAACAGCCTCCTGCCCGCTGCCCAGGGTAGGCGCCTCGTGGGCTGAACACACAGAGCCACAGCAGAGCCACCAAGACCCTCTGCGCATCTACAAGACATGACGGCTGTGTGTCCTGGGCCTCACAGACGTCAGGGCCGTGGTTAGGGCTCAGAGCCATGGCCTCACGAGAGGCCCCTGAGGCCCTAGAGGGAGGGCTGCGGAGGCCACTTGTCAGGGCACCTCTGTGACAGGCCTGGGTGCCCAGGGTGGGCAGGGGATGCACCAGACCCGGCTTGCTGCCTCCCTGTTGGTAACAATGTCCCTTTCCCCAGCCCCCCATCAGTGCCTGAGGACCCGCCCTATGGCCCTGCCGAGACCCCTGTGCTCAGAGGAGGGAGCCGGCTGCTGGGGCGCCCCAGGTCCTCACGTCTCTGGCACTCTGGCTCCGTCTAGTGACCAGACTGGAGAACTACACGGGACTGAGGCAAGCGCCTTCTGGGCTAAAGGCTGAGGAGGGGCCTTGGTCCGAGGAGGGGCGGGGGACCAGCAGGTGGTGTCTGTGCTGCTGGCCACGCCCCGCACCTGGGGAACTCTGGCCGCCTGGCTGTTTGGGGCCGGGGAAAGGACACTGTCGGAACGCCTTGGGCAGGTGGCCTTCCTTCTCTGGGCCTCTGTGTTCTCATAGGAAGGCGAGTGCATGGGACTGGAGGGGCGGGCCGTGGGCACCGGGCAGCAACGTGTCTCTTGGTCTCGGATAGAAAAGTGGCTGAAGAGAAGACGGACAGCGCCAAGTGCCTGTGGGAATGCAGAGCGAGAGAGAAGTGCTACGGCCACTCTGGGAGGTTCTGAGGAGTGTCCCCCGTGTCCTGCCCCCGCGACCACACCTCTGCCCTGGCACCCGCACAAGGGAGACAGTCCCTGGTCACCTCAAGACACGGATAGGCTCATAGCCACAGTCCTCATTTTAGACAAAAAGTGGGAGCTGCCCAGTGCCCGCCGGCAGTGCCGCAGGACATTGACCTGGCATGGGGGACGAGCCAGCTGCCGCACCCCTCCCACTAACCCAGTGTGGAGCATGCGCAGTGCCCCTCACCCCAGCACCTCGGCTACCCTGAGGCAGGACGTGCTGGACCTCGGGGGGTGGGTGAGATGGGGAGTGGCCCTGTGTACAGGCCTCTGATGTTCCCTCTGTCCTTCCTGGACGCTAGCCTCAGCTGTCACACCGGCTGCAGGGGACACACCTCCAGGGAAGCTTGCATGAAGGGAAGAGGCTGTGGGGTCAGCGTCCCCTGCCTTCCCCTCCACACTGCACCCAGCCTCCGGGGAGAGGCCTGGGCTGGGCGGTGGACGTGCGTGGACTGGGCGTTCTGAGGTCCCGCCAGGAGGCCTGAGCGCGGAGACCGGAGGGCATGTGCTTCCTTGCCCTGCAGTGCCGGCCGCGGAGCTCACGCACACGGGGAGGGGCGGAAGTGGTCGGAGCGGGCGCCCCTCGTGCCCGCGCCCCTTCCACCCCTGGGGCTTTGCATGATTGTGGTCACTCCGTGTTTGCAGATTAGGTCTCATTTTCCCACCGGGGAGGATGATGATCCCAGGGATGGTTCTGGAAGGGCCAGCTGTGGGAGAAGGACCCGAACGGCGGCCCTTTCCCCCACGTGGGCTTGACTGTGGGCCTGGGTCTGTCCAGGGCTGCGATGAGGACCTGCCCCCTCGGCTCACTGAGGCTCTGCGCTCAGTCCTGGGAAGCCGGGACGTCCACAGCACGTGACACGTCACGTCTCCAGAAAGGCTGTCACTTAGGCCACCCTGCCCTCCCTGTGGGTGCTGCCCTCGAGGCCCACCGTCCCTGCTGTCTCAGAGGTGGGCAGCAACCCCAGGGACCCACCGCCTCCAGATCGTGGGCAGAGGAAGCCTGGCCTTGGTGGTCCATGGTGGCCACAGAGTGGCGCTGTTGAGCCCCCTGCTCCTCTGCGGGGAGGGCAGCGGCCCTGGTCTGCAGAGCAGGCTCCAAAACAACACTGGTGTTCGCTCCCAAACAAGCCGCTGGGCATAGAGCACCAGGGACTGGGTCCAGAGGCGTTTCCGTCCTTAAAGAGTGGGCGCAGCATCCCCAGGGTCACACAGGCTGGGGACCGGGCTCCTGACACGCCCCTGCACTAAGGGTGGGTGGCTGTCCCAAGGTGTTCAGAGATGACCTGGCCCCAGCCGAGGACCCTGTGGAGACAGGCTTGGGGCCGGTGGGCAGGAACCAGGCTTCCGAGTTAGACGGCTCCGGTGCAAATCTTGGTGCCGCACATCTGTGGACTTTGGGCAGGGGCCGACCGCTCAGGGCTCAGAGGGTGGACGTTAGACGGTGTGCGTCCGACAGGCCGTTGCCAGGAGGAGAGGGAGTATCGCCCAGAGCCCCCCCTGGGGGTCCCACTCCTGACAGCCGCCTGCAGCGGTGCCCACCTTCCTCACGCTCGCCCCTCCTCCTGTTTCTGGAGGGTTCCGCTTCTCCACTCCCTCGTCTTGAAGGTCATTTTGCTTGTGAAGCCAGGACATTGCAGAGCAGGCAGAGGGCTCCTGGGGCAGGGGCCGCAGGCGGGTGGCCATGCCCAGGGCCGCGCACGCCCTCCTTCCTGGCCTGGGCCTCACCAGCACAGGGCTGCCTGGTCTCCCGTGACGGGCGGCGGGGCTGGAGGCGCCTGCAGCCTCGGCCCCCCAGGGGCAGTGGGGGGCAGCACCAGGTCACCTACCTGGCCTGGCCTGTCATCTGCCACTTGAAAAGGGAGTGGAGGGTCATTTAAAAAGATCTGGAGAACCCACGGAGGTGTGAGTTTGCCACTGCGATGCGGGTTCACCCCTCGGGAGCGTAGGGGGCTTTCTGTCCAGAACACCTGCCGCCCGTGTCCTGCCGCTGGCTTTCAGTTGACGTCGCGTCATGAGCATGTCCCAGTAATAACAAGAGCAGGGGCACAGCAGCGGGTGTGGGGAGGAACTGTTGGGTGTGCATGACGCTCATCTGGGCCCCAGCGTGGTGCGCGCCGAGTTCCCGTGGAGTCCCAGGACAGGCAGGACGCTGCGTGCCACCCGGCCCTCTCGCCACAGCCCTGAGCTCCTCTGTCACAGCTGCTGGACTCCAGGACGGCTGAGATGGCATCGCTGGCACAGTCTGTGGATTCCTGCCAGGATCCCCCAAGGCCAGGGGTCAGCTCCAGCTCAGCCCGGCCTTCTGGAATCGTCCAGCTGCAGATCAGGCCTTTCCCTGGGAGGCTGAGAGCCTGAGGGTCCGAGTGGCATGGCCCTCTGTGCCCCCTGCCAGCGCCTGGACAAGCACTGTGGGGCCGTGGGTCCCCAGCTCACTGCCAGCAGGGCCGTCTGCGGTCTGAGCAGCCCTTGTGACGAAGCTGAGTGTGGGAGGCTGGGGACCTGGCCACCCGCGGTCTTCACGGTCTTGTGGCCTCACTGCCTGCTGCGGATGCCCAGCCCCTTCCTGCAGGGAGATAAGCATCTTCCTTGAGAAGGCAGCACCTTCTGGCCCAAACGGGCTGCCTGGGCCTCCTGAGGCTGCCCGGGGCCTCCTGAGGCTGCGGGGGCCTGGGGGCCGCGGGGACCCATCCATCACGGGGCCCTTTGATTGTGATAAGGGTCTGCTCTGCAGGGTGGGGGGAGGTTTATGGCCTGCTTCCCAGGCCTCGGAGGGGTGTGTGGCCCGCAGGCCTGGTGAGTGGACAAGAGAGCAGCACCCACGGGCTTTCGGGACGTGTCTCCTGTGCTCGCCGTACCTCAGGGAAGCTGGCGGACGCAGCCAGGCTCCGGAGGCTGCGTGGTGGACGGCTGCTGGCCTAAAGCGCCTGGGTGTGGGCGGCCCCACATGTGGGGGCAGGGGCCTGAGGCTGGGCCCTGGGAACTGCTGACCCAGGAGAGACCAGGCCACCCCGAGGCCTCCGGTCACATCCTGGAGGACCGCTTGCTCCCAGGGCCTCGGTGGGCCACATGTCACCAGGCTCAGTAAGACCCGGAGCCTCAAAGGCAGCCTCGGGGCCCGGAGCTCACGGTGTGGCCTCTGCCCTTCCGCCTCCGCACCCAAGATCCGAAGGTCTCCCCGGCCGGCAGGTGTCCCTCCAGGTCCCGAGCTCTCCCCGATGTTCTGACTGTGTCGCGGCTCTCCTCTGACCTGGGGTCTGGTCTACCTGGTCAACGTCCCATGGACACTTGGGAGAAGGGTCCCACTGTGGCTGGACACTCTGTGAATGGCCACTGGGCCCTGTGTGGTGGTGCTGCCGCCCTCTGTCCCTGCCCATCTGCTGGCCGCGGGTCTGGGTGCCAGGAGATGGCACCTACTGCAGTGGCGCTGTCCCCCTCAGGGCTCAGTACGGGGGGCTGGTGCCGGGCACCACAGCTGGGATGGCCGCGTCCCCCTGCAAGCTGGCATTTACCTCGTGGTGTCCCCGCAGTGCTGGCCCTCCCACTACGCCGTCCCTGCCTTTGCCATCAGTGCTGTCCTCTGCCTGGGCCTGGGCCGTGGTACGCTGGTGCCTGTCCTTGTACCTCAGTCACCTGAGATGAGTGTCACTGGGCAGCGCATTAGGCCACTTATGCTCCTGCCACCAGCCCGTCCCCACTGTGCCGGAGGCCACCACAGGACTGTCGTCTGGCTGCTTCCGTCCGTCTGTCCTCCTGGTTTTATTTCCTCTCCCCTCCCCCTGCCTCTGCCGGCCACTGGGACGTTCTTACTTTAGGATTCGATTTGACTGTCATTCCTGGTATTTCTTTGGATACTTTTTAGTGTTGTCCCGCCACATTGTACACACGTCACCGTCTTCAAGTGTTTTCTAAAATTAAGTCACAGTGAGCCAGTTGGTGACTCTGAGGGAGAGCTGGTCCCTGCAGGCACGGCCCTGACCGCTCGACGTAACTCGATTCACTATGTGCTCCTGCCAGTGACAAGGCGGATCATGTCCTTAGTTCCCAGTGAAGGCATTAAAGGCACAGAGAGGTTGAGTCACTTGGCTAAGGCTGCACTGCCAACACTGGCAGGAGAGGCTTGACTCAGAGTCCAGGCTGCTGACCACCAGCAGCCCCTATGCAGGGGTGGTGACATGCCAAGACCCCCGTGGGGACTGCACCGTAGAAGCCCTCTACTCTGACGGGCTGGGCTCTGGACACCAGGAGGGCTCCACTGGCTGGTTTGGAAACGTCAATGAAGGTGCGGTCACCAGGTGAGTGGCCCTGTGGCCCCGGGGTCGCCCAGTGTGGCAGGTAGGGGTCAGAGGCTGTGCACTTCCAGGCTGCCCTCCCCTGCCCGGCCCTCTCCTCCCCCATCCCACCCTGTCCCTCTCCGTCTCTCCGTCTCTTGGTCTCTCCGTCTCTGTCCCCCCTGCTGCCTTCCTCTGTGTCCATCTTTCTCACTGTCTGCGGGTCTTGGTTTCTCCCCTCATCCCTCTCCTTCTGTCCTTCTGTCCCTCTGTCCTTCTCTCCTTCTGTCCCTCTGTCCCTCTGTCCTTCTCTCCTTCTGTCCCTCTGTCCTTCTCTCCTTCTGTCCCTCTGTCCCTCTCCTGGTCATCTCATACAGCCTGGGGCAGGTGTGGACATGGCCAGGCAGACACCTGGGGTCCCTGCCCCCCAGCCCTTCCCTGGTCGGGGGCTGGACCTGGGGTGGACGCAGGCTGGCTCTGGAGGGCAGGAGAAGCAGCTCTGGGGCTCTAGTGCTGACCGGCCCCAGGTGGCTTAGCCCAGGCCTCTGCCCACTCTGAGGTACTCAGGGATGCCCTCCCGTCATGAGGCTCCCCACGAGGAGGACAGAGGACCCTGGAGAAGGGCCAGTGCCCTCTGCCTCTGGCCTCCTTGCAATCCCCGGAGGCCTCACTCGGCCCTGGCCCTGGCCGCTCTGGCTCAGGAGCCTGGTGCTGAGAGTGCTCCAGGAGCCGCGGGGCCCAGGAGCGGTCAGGCCCCACCTGGCCAGCTCCTCGTGGCTCCCCTGGCCTGTCCCTCTCCCGTCCCCCATGCAGCTGCAGGCCTTGGTGTCCCTGTCCTGTCCCCCCTTCCTGAAGCTGCGCTCCTCAGGGCAGGACGCTGCCCACTCCCATGTCCCACTCGGGTTTGTGGAAACCCTGTGCATCTGTGGAGGCCGCCCAGGGCCTCGAGCCCTCTCTGCCTCCCTTTGTGTGAGGGGCACCCTGTGACCCTCGGAGTCGGTTTCCTCAGCGCAGGACGGGCCAAGAGGAGGCGAGAGCCATGCCCGCCGCGGCTCCCTCCTGTGCAGTGGGCAGTGAGGCCTTACCCCAGGCCACGCCCTGGCAGGGGTCCTGTGGCCTCGGCCGGTGCACCTGGGAACAGCCTGCGGGGACTGCCATCCCGAGAGCCTCGGCGCCCCCTCGGTCCCTTCCAGGCAGCCCGGGCTGGCTCTGCTGTGGCCCTGGGCCCTTCAGAGGGTTGGCGGACCAGGAAGCTGGCCAGGTTCCCAGCAGGCCGGCCGCAGGGCCCTGGCAGGGACGCCTGCCTCCTGCTCGAGGTCTGGCAGCAGGACGCCTTCCTGCTGCGTGTCCCCTGGGAGCCTGGCCGGCTGGGCTCCCTTTGAAGCTACTGGGAACTCAGTGCCCAGGGCAGCTCTCAGGGATCCCAGGCGGGATGAGGCTCCCGTCCTAGGCGCACGCTCGGGTGACTGGAACGTCCCGGCCACCCGGTCCCGCACGTTGCCTGTTTCCCAAGATGGCGTGGCTCCTTCAGGGGCGGAGGGGGCCAGCTTCCCGGGTTGCTGCAGGGCCTGGTGTGGCCTCTGTCCCCAAGGGCCTGGACAGCAAAGGCTCACTGTCACCACCATGGGCTGCACGTGACCCACGGCCACGGGCGTCCAGAGCACAAACCCAGACCCTCCGACCCCTGGCTCTCTGGGCCTAGCTTTTCTCTCTGTGAATGACCAGGCCACCGTCCCCATGTCACAGTGGGGGAGGCCGGTGGGGGGTGTTTTCAAAGCCCCACGTGCTCCACGGCGTTTGTGGGATATGCACGTTCCCCAAGGAGCCAGCAGCCAGGCGCTGTCCTTGGCCTCCGCGTGGGCATCCTGGGGACAGTGGTCTCCCTGGCTGGGGAGGCGGGAAGAAGCACACCTGGCGCTGGGCCCGGGTCCTTCTCACCTGCAGACACTGAGGCTCAAGGGGCATGACCGCCCGAGCCCTGCCCAGGTGCTGGCCGCGGCTCGACCCCTTCAGTCCAGACCTGGGGGTGCCGAGGCCGAGGTGCAGGAGTCAGGCCTGGGCCGGGTTGTGTGCTGACGCCATCGGGGGCTTGGCTTCCACCAGCCCCGGGGAGGAGGTTCTGCAGGTCCCACGCGGGTGCCTGGCTGCCTCCTTCCTCTGCTCCACCCCCCCTGCCGCCTCTTCAGCTGGCTTCCCTCCTGGTTGCAGAAGGGCTGCAGGCACTCAGGGCCTGGCCTCCACACCACCCGCTCACACGGAGGTAGACTGGCTCCCGGAGTGGCCTCCTCTCTCCCAGAAGCCTCCAGGACCCTGTCCTGTCTCCTCACACGCCACCCTGCCCTGTCCCTTAGAGAAGGGACCAGCTCCCCGACCCTGTGCCTGAATCCCCAGGAGGAGGCTGGGAGGGGTCCTGGGCCCTCTGCCCTGTCACAGGCCCCTCCCACCCACCAGGCTGGCACAGGCAGGATCCTGGGTGGCAGGGAGGTGTCTCTGGGGAGCGGTTGATGGTGGCCTGGCGGACTCTGAGCTGAGGGCTGTGGCCAGAGGGAGCCGTCCCAGGTGGCTTCACCCTATCTATGCGGCGGGCGAAGAGGCCGCGTCCTGTGGGCTGCAGCCCAAGACCTTGACTCACTTAAACAACCTGCTCAGCCAGGCTCGGTGGCCATGCTGTGATCCAGGCCAGAGGGCCACACTCTGTCCCTGCTCTCCTGGACTGTGCAGAGGGCAGCGGGGCCTGGGCAGGGGGTGCTGGGCAGTGGGGCCTGGGCAGTGGGGGCTGGNGGGCTGCGCAGGACCCTGGCCGCGCAGGAAGGGCCGCCTGCCCTGCCCTCAGGCCTCCTCCAGGAGGGTTCCTTCTGGGGGTCGCTGGAGTGGGCTCCTCACCCCGCGGGGGCTGCCTGCGACTTAGCAGGGCTTCCTAAGGGGACACGGAGGATGTAGGCCTGTCTGGGGCCCTGGCCATGCGGTGCTCCAGGACAGCTGGGCTCCCAGGGGCAGGGGTCTGGGCAGAGCCTCCACCTCCCCTCCTGCTGCCCGGGGACAGCTGGTAGCCAAGGAGCTGCCCATGGCCGCCCACCTCTCTGGGCAGTGGGTGCCCTGTGCTGGCTGCTCTGCCGCCTCCTTGTGTCCCCAGAGCCCCTCTGTTCAGTTTGAGAGGAGCCCAGGTGTCTGTGGGCCACTCCTCCCCCTGCCTTGCCTCGTTGTCCACTCGTCTGTCCTGCTCTGGGGACAGCGGGCCGAGCTCAGCCCTGCCTTCTCCCCGTCTCGCAGAGGGCTGGGGCTGGGGACAGGGCAGGGAGGGTTTCTCCCTTCACAGGGCCAACGAGCCCTCCGGCCTCCCTGAGGTGTCTCTAGGGGACGCTGCCCGTCACTGCTCTGTCTGGCTGCCCACACTCTGCTGCAGGTCTCAGGAGCTTGGAAGGGGCAGGGACGCATCCGGTCACCTGCCCCCAGTCCTGGCCAATCAGCATCGTAGTGCGTCAGAACGGTCTTCAGGGTCGTCCCAGACTCCAGACTGCTCTCCGGGTGGGAGAAAGGCTTTTCCAGGAGGTGACCCCGTGGGGACGTGGAGCTGGTCCCTGGGGAGGCTCTGGGCCGGGCTCCTGGTCTCCTCCCGTCCACAGAGCTCTGGGTCCAGGCCTTGTCCCTGTGGCCTGGTGCCAATGGCCACCAGGGCCTGATCTTGCTGAAGGTCTGGCTGCTCTGCTCTGCGGGAGCCTGGGGACCAGCCGTGCCCAACCGCAGAACCAGGGAGCAGTGACAGGCTCGGATCCGCCATGCGTTCCCGGCAGCTGCCCCAGGAGAAGCCCTTCTCCCAGATTCTGCTGGTAAGGAGGGCGTGGGCCGCGGATGTTGGCCAGACTCCCCAGCAGCTCTGTGTGATACGGGCATCCCTGGCAACGAGGCCCCCAGCATGCGGCCAGGCCAGCCTCTGCTACGGAGGCACCGCACGGTCCATTTAATTTTATTTTCGTTAAAAAAGCTAGTACTTGATTTTGTTATAAAGAAAAGCTCCAGTGTGTTTGGAGCAGGTTGGTGGGTGAGGTTCCCTTTCCAGCTGTGAATTTTATGGACTCTGAATACAGATCAGATATTTCTAAAGAAAGTGGAGGGCCACATTAAGGACGTGCCCTAGGGAACACCGTGACCCTGGATTTGAAGACCTAGTATACCAAGGGGCCTGTGGAGACCCCGCCACGTTCTTTACACTGATCATGTTGGTTTAAATACATCATCAAAATGAATGCCCCTTTCCTTTACACTTTAAAATACAGCAACTAGGAAGTTTAGGTTCTAATCCTGGCCATTAACAGAGCTCTGTGACCTGAGTGAAGTCTCGGCTCCACCTGGACCTCAGGGTCCCACCGCCAAATCAAAGAGTGGGCCGGTGGATTGAGGGCATTCAGGGGCTTTAAAGATCCCCACAGTAGTTGACTTCACCATGCTTCTCTGCCTGGGCCAGGGACTAGCTCACACAAGCCTCCCTTCAAGGCTGAGCAGAGGATGGGACTTGCAACAGGACATCTGGGCACAGTTGGGCAAGTTGTTAACTGCCAAAGGGAGCCTTTCCCAGCTTCTCTGAAGTTGCTGTGTGCCCGTGGAGAAGAACGGCACGATTTCTGAGCTAGAATAAGATACGTGCACAGCTTCCTTCTGGGTGAGAGCACGGCCTCTCATTTACAGGATCCGCAGCAGGGTTTGGAGGCCACCTGGGAATGTGGAAGGGAGGTCTCCGAGATGGGGAATGAGCTCAGATAAGGAGGGTCGAGGCTGGTGGTGGTGGGGAGTCCGTGGCCTGCACTTCATAGAGAGCACCCAGCGAGCGCCCGACAGGCTGGGGTCCCGGCGTAGCGCCTGCCCTGCCTTGTGCCCGCCGCCCCCCACATCTGGGCCAGACGCCTCCCTCTGGCTAAGGGAACTGGAGCAGAGACGGGGCTGCGGCCCGACGGGGAGCAAAGTGCCCTCTGCACCCCTCTCCTGGTGGCTGGGGACCCCTGGGGACGTGGAGCCACCAGTGTAAGCCTGGTCCCTGCAGGAGGACAGGGAGCCCCCTGACCTGGCCTGGGCCGGGCAGGGTGGAGTCTCAGGCCTGTGTGTCGTGGACCCTGTGCCCAGCGCAGCCCCGCACTCAGGCCCCGGTCCGGGCCACAGCAGCCCAGGGCTCCCCAGGGCTGGCTGGGGAGGAGGGGCCGTGGGGCTCCCTGCCTTGCTGTGGTGCGGCCCTCCTTGGACGCCCCGCCCTCCTCCTCCACGTTTGGATGACCAGCCGCGGCCAGGCGGAGGGAGGCCAGCCAGAGCCACGGGTGTCTCCACTTGGGAAAGGAAGACAGGCGGGAAGGCCCAGCCCGGAAACCACCCAGAACTCCAGGCTCTGCGGAGCTCCATCCTCGCGGTCCTGGGGACTGCTGGCCTCTGCACCAGGATGACCATCTTCCCACTCCTGGCCCTTGCTGGCACGACAAGGGGCCGGGAGGAGGCGGGTGCCTCTGGACTTCCTGGTGGAGGCTGGTG
>NW_026000222.1:2662319-2668230 GCF_001458135.2 Marmota marmota marmota | reverse complement strand
GGGTGGGGGTGGGGGGGTTTCCCAAAAGGTCACATCCCTGCGCACGTGGGGGGACTCAGCACGAGCCGCCAGCCTCCCGCCAGCCTCCCAGCCTCCGTGGGGACAGCCTTCCCCCAGTGGAGACATCAGAGGCTACTCAGAGCGGCCATTCCCCAGCGGCTGGGGAAGCCCTGGGAGCCAGCAGGGCCCCAGGCTCACTGCCCACCTGGCGTCCACAGTGGTGGCCCAGCTGGGACCTTCAGGACCACTCAGCCAAGCTCCAAAGCAAACACAAGCACCCGAATGCCGTCCTTCTGCGTGAAATTAGAAAAGGAGCCCGAGCCGGTGGACGTCAGGTGGAGGGACCTGGAGCTGGAGGACATCAGGTGGCGGGATCCTTGGACATCAGGTGGAGGGACCCAGAGCTGGTGCGTCCCCTACGGCGCTGGCGTCCTGGAAGCTCTTCACACTGGAGGCTGCAGCTGTCTCCTGCCCTGAATCTGGGGGCTCGGCCCCCCCAGAGTGCAGGGGGATGGTGTGAGGCAGAGGGGCCCTCAGCCCCCCACAGGGCCCTCTCAGGGCACTGGACGTGCAGCTTGGGACACTCGCCCAGCCCTGGCTGGAGACCCTGCTCCCCGCCTGCCGCGGGGGGCTGCCCTGCTCCTCTTCTCAGCCCCTCCTGAGCCCCTCCCCTGGCCTCTGCAGGTGCAGGGCAGAGGGAAAGTGTGGAGAGGCCAGGGCTGGAGGCGTCCTGACAGGGGACTCGGGGACAGGCTGCCTCACAAGGCCATGCCTCCTTCCCACCATGACCTGCGGAGTGGGTCCCTGGCTTTCTTCCTCCTCTGGCCTTGGTGACAGCAGGTGGGTCTGGCCCTTAGGCAGTTCCACTCTATGGCCACTTATAGGAGAATGTGGGACAGGTGACCTGGGACATGTTTTTGGCACATGCCACCTTTGGTCAGCGCTATGCTGGCGCATGCTTGGCTGATGGATTTCCCTGTTCTTTGCTGCGTTGTACTCCACGGCAAGGGCGTCCCTGACTGGCCTACGCATCCCACCACTGATGGACATGGGGACAGGGCAGCGGGAACTCAGGGGTCCATGCTTCCACACACACTTCCTGGTTAGATTGGGAGCGCCCAGTGGCGGGCAGCCTGGGGTGGGGAGAGGGTGCTCGGCCTCAGAGAATCTGCAGGCTGCTGGCCTCGGAGCCCTTCTGGAGCAGCCCTGTGATGCCTGGAGCCTGCCGGCCCTGAACACGGCTTTCTCTACATGGTCGTGAGACTCTGGAGACAGGAGAACCAGGGCCAGGAAGGCTGGTGAGAGGCTGCGGTGGGGAGTGGGCTGCCCGCGGCCTGTGCGGCTCCTTGCTTCTGTCCTGCTCCTCGCGGGCTGCCCTTGGCCTGAGTCAGCTCCGCCCCCTCCCACCTGCAAGGAGACCCTGACCCCCAGGTGGACCTCTCGGGCGGCTGGCGGGGGTCCCGGACAACGGAGGATTCTGAGGCTGCGCAGGCGGCCCCCTCGCTGGGTGCTGGTGCCAGTGCCCGCCGTGCACCTGAGAGACGAGGCCCAGCTGACTGTCTCAAAGCCGACCAGCCAGGGGGCGGCAGAGCTGCGGAGTCCCGTCTCGCAGACCAGAGCAAGGTCACTGCGCTGTGACGGTGACCCGGGCTCTTGGCAAGGGCCCTGGAGGACGCTGCCCCAGCTTCCCCTGGCCCGGAGGTGGCATTGCTGCCCTCCCCAGCGACTGCCTCGGGGTGCCAGCAGCTGGGCCTCCCCTGGGACCTCTGCCTCTGAGCCCTTGCAATGACGGTGGTGCCACCGTAGTGACCACGGCGTGGTAACCACAGCCGCACTCAGGACCCGCCATTCTCCCAAGTGACTGCTGAGCACAGGTGCCGTGAACCTCTGGGCTCGGGCTGAGGGTCTTCGTGTCCAGCCTTGGATAAGACACGGGGCCTTGTGCCTCGGCCTCCTCACCTCAGTGTCCCCTGTGCAGCAGCAGCTGTGACAGACCCGGCCCAGGGGGCTGTGAGGCTTCACAGGGGTGACCCTGCCCAGGTGCCCGGCCGAGGCCCAGGTACCGGCCTGTGGCTCTCACTGCCTGGTTCTTCCCCTGGGGAGGTGCATGAGGCCAGTTCCCCCCGGGGTGAGGAGGCACACGGGCCTGGGTCCACTCCTGGTGCCCGGGGCTGGGCGGCGTCCTGGAATGGTGGTCCACAGTGGGCTGGAGTGAGGGTCCCCGGCGTGAGAATGACCACCCCGTCCATCTCTTCCTGCTGAGCCCTCTGTGGTCACTGAGCGATTGTCCCCCGGGCAGCTGGAAACGCAGCACACGCGCAGCAGCAGGATCACGTCCTCGGTCCTGCAGGGGGACCTGGGATCACACGATTCCCGGGGGCTCACTGAGCCTGGCCACAGCCAGAGCTCTGGAGTGCCCGTGGCCTTCCCTGTTCGTGGTCTGGCCATGCAGGTGGCACCTGAGGACACCACCTTGGAGAGGCACGTTTCCCACAGGACTTGGGAAGTTTCTAGGGACATTAGCAAGGGAGGTGGCTCACAGCACCTCTGACAGCCCCCAGCAGGACCAACTGGGCCCCACTGCAGCACCTGGGTGTCACCTGTGTGAATGTCCCAAGAGGCTAGCTTTGAGTTTGTGGTGGCTGTCGAGGTCCTGTGATGTTCTGGGGCAGTCAGGGCATTTTGGTCCCTGTGTTGTCTGGACAGGCCACTCATTTGGGGTCCTTGCTAGCCAGGATCTCAGTCCCCTGCCTGTCGTGGGCTCTGGGGACACTGGGGGCCTGAGGCTGGGGTGCAGGCAGCTCTCTGGAGAGATGCAGGAAGCAGCCAAGCCCACCTGACCTGGCGAGGCCCGCCCCTCCTGACCTCCAGCTCCTGAGCTCTAAAAGGACCAGTGACCAGACAGGAACCTCCCCTTGAGCAGTCCACGCACCTGCACCCCGTGAGGAGTGGGGACACTCATGCCAACCTCGGGCCAGATGCACTTATTTCCCTGTGGCAAAGGGAGACTGAGGATTCTGGGGGGGCGGGGGGACCAGCCAGGCTGACGCTGGAGAAGCCAAAGCCCGGGGTTCAGAGCGGCTGCACGTCACGCAGCCCCTGTCGGCGTGAATGGGGTACAGAGGGACTGCGGATGGGGATCCCAGTGGGTGTCGCTATCCAGGGGGCTCCAAGGTCAGCACGGTGGAGACGGCAGCCTGGACAGAGGGGCACAGACCCCGGGTGACCCCACTCCAGACCTGGGGCTGGTGGGCTGAGGGCGGGCGGAGGGGACGTGCCTACGCTGGGTGAGGGCCTTGGCAGCTCTGAGGAGCCAGGATCCGGGTGGTCCCCTGGATGGGGCCTGGGACCATTTCCCAGTGTCACCTGGGCATTGCTGGACACCTGCCTGGGGCTGGGGGGTGGGGGTGGGGCTGGTGGCCAGGGCTGGAGCTCAGCCGTGTCAGAGCCCTCCGTCGTCTGCCCCAGCTGTGTCTGAGCAGCGAGGCTGTGGTCAGCGGGGAAGGTATCCACCAAGCCTCGGCAAGGCTGCCACAGGAGGAGGCCGGATGGAGGTGGAGCCTGGGCCTCCATCCCTCCTGACCCTCTGGGAGCCTGCAGGCCCTCTCCCCTCCACAGCCCTTGCCCAGGGGTCTGGGTGGGCTGCCCTGCAGTGGGCAGGTGGCTGCTGTTGGGAGGGAAGCTGCTGCCCTTCCCAGGGAGGCCGCTTCTCCCAGCCCCGGTCACCCCCTACCTGAGCTGGGCAGGTGAGGGTGCAGTCCAGGAGGCCCGCCTGGCAATGGCCGTGGGAACGTGACGCTGCCTGGTGAAGCACAAGCCAGCAGGTGACGGGTGACTCTTGAAGGGCGGACAGGAAGCCAGTGGCCCCGGCTCCGGCCACCAGAGGGCCTGGGCAGACACGGCTTCCTCTCCTGCCCGCGTGTGGGGAAGGAGCCAGCTCAGTTCCTGGGCTGGAGAGGAGAGGAAGGGCCGGGCGTGGAGGGGGCCGCCTCGCTCTCCGGCCCCGGAGCGGTTCTCGTGGGAACCCCAGGAGGAAGAGGTGTCTGGGCCCCCGTCTCCAAGGCCAGGGCCAGCAGAGGACGCGGGGCTGGGGCAGCAGACCACCCTCCGCTCCGCATGAGCTTCCCCAGGCACAGGTGCTGGGGGCCTGCGGCTTCCCGGGCTGAATCCTCCGGAATGGGGGGCTCGTCCAGTCTCCAGGGTGGGACCTGGAGGCTCAGGCCCGGGCACCCGGCCTTCTGCACCCTGCAGTGAGGGCTCCCCATCTGCACCTGGCCTGCCCTGCCAGCACTTCCCCGGCAGGCGCATGTCACCTGAGTTGGGGACGGGCAGAGAGCAGCTGGACCTGGGCATCAGTGGGCATCAGGATCCCCCAACAGCAGATGACCCTGTGAGGACCTGAGCAGCTCTGAGGGGCCTGGCAGCAGAGGCCCCGGAGCTGTGGACCTGTGCAGCCAGGCCAGGCGGCCAGCGGGGCGGGTGGAGGTGCAGCCAGGAACCTGCAGGTGGGCGGCTGGCCTGTGGGAGGGACTGCCCACCCTCTGGGCTCCTGGACTCCAAAGACAGCAGGGGGCCCTTGGGGCGTTGGAGTTTATGCGGCCTGGGGACAGCAGCCTGGGGACAGCAGCCTGGGGACAGCAGCCTGGGGACAGCAGCCTCGGTGCTATTGCCTGCCCGGCCATCAACAGCCCTTGGTGAGTGCTGAGCTTCTGACCAGGCTGGTCCGATTCACTGGTCACCTGCAGCTCTGGGCTTGCTGGAATCCACAGTGACACCAGGCAGCCCCCGCCCACGGGCTCACACGGGGGTCCGGGCAGGCCCAGCTCCCCTGTGGCCTTGCAGCCAGGATGGGGTCCCTGCAGGTGAAGGTCCAGCTCCATCACAGTCTCCTCCTGCACCACCAGATGCTACCTGGCCCCCAAGTCCCTCGGCTGCCCAGGTGGGTCCTGACGGCCGAGACCCCCTGTTAACCCTGTGGCCCTGGGAGCCTGCTCGGCCTCCTGCCTTTGCCCCTCTCTGCCGCTCCGGAGCTTTCTATGGCACCTGCATGGAGTAGCTGACCCCTTCTCTCTGCTGGGCCCCAAGGCAACACCCTTGAAGGCACATCGGAGTCCCCTAGGGATGCGGTGTCCTGCCCAGTGCAGACCAATGAAAGTAGACTCCCTAGGCCTGGGGCCGGCTGTTCCTGTCCAGAGCCCTGGCCACCACCTCTCTGCCCAGGTCCACCCCAGCCTCTCCATGCAGTGCCCACCGGCCCCACTGCCCCTCCTCCTGGCTGCTGCCTGCCCAGGGCCAGCAACTGCCTGAAATTGCCTCCCCCTGTGAACCGGGGAGGGGGGTGTCGCCCTGTGTGGGAGACACCACCCTCGTTTCTGTCCCACTCCCTCCGCCTCCCACACCCCTGAGTGCCCACCACAGCTGGGCTCTGTGGCCACCATGGGTGCGGGTCATCATTAACGGAAGGGGGCGCAGGGTGGCCAGCAGAGCCCCACACACCCACGCAGGAGTAGAGGGACAGGTGGGGAGGAGCCACAGACTGACCTCTGCCCCACCGCTCAGCGTCCGCGTCTCCCTGCCACTGTATCCGCCTGCTGTCCACGGGGGGACCCAGGGCCCTCCTGTCCAGCTTGGCCTCCGTGTGGTCCTGAGCGGCACTGGAGGGATTCGGGCAGCTCCACCAACGTCCTCTGGGGGCACTTTGTCCAGCCTGGCCTGCAGCTGCCTGGGCAGGTCCTGGCCAGACGGTGGAGCCCTGGTGATACCCCAAGGCCACTGTTGGGCTCCCTCCTACCGGGTGGAAGGACCGGGGTCTCTACACCACCCTCCTGTCCGTAGTCTGGGCTCATCCTGCACGGGAGGGTGGCCGCTGTGGGGGCCCTGGCCTGGTGTGTCCTTGGGTCGGCCCCGGGGG
>NW_026000222.1:2656588-2661189 GCF_001458135.2 Marmota marmota marmota | reverse complement strand
ATGTGTATAAGAGACAGGTGGTGGGGTGGTGGGGACCCTTCTCGAGAGAGCAGGGGACAGCGAGGGGGATTGCACCTCAGCGGGACCAGACCACACTGGGGATTCCTGCTCTTTCCCAGGTGAGCCCCCACACGTGGCCTCCAGAGCAAAGCCCCGCTGAGTGGCTGCCCGAGTCCCTGGCCAGTGGGGGACGTGGGCCGCAGCCGTCGCGGGACCGTCTCCGCTTCCCAGGGCACCTGCGTGTTTTACCCTAGGTCAGGGCTACCTGGGACTCAATTGCTCTTATTTCAAATTTTCTGTTTGAAAATTTTTGTGATGATGCCATCAGACCCTTCTCTGGAGATAATTTTCGCAGTTGGGACATCACAACATCAGATAATGCAGCAAAATCACCCAAAGAAGACATCCCGCCAGCCCCTCTTGCTCTTGCATATGCAGTTGATATGAAAATTCCTTTTTAGAAAATAAAACATTTTAATGATTAGAAAAAAAAAATTGTAATGAGATTTTAAAACACTGAGTGGGGTGGACAAGCCGTGTAGCCAGCGTCCGGTGTGTGCTCAGTGCCTGGCAAGTGGGCCTGTGGCCAGTGTGTGCTGACCATGGTCCTCATGACTGTCCCAGCTGCCCCCATGCAGCCCCCGGTCAGGGCCTGAGTCTCAAGGCCCAGGTCTGATGCAGCCAGAGTGACCCAGGCCACCCCCGGGGCCCAACCTCCAGGGTTGGTTGCACACGTGCCCCTTGAGTGACCCGACTGGGGGCTCCCAGCACTTCCAGCTGTCCCAGGAGCTGCCCCAGCCCTGGGCAGTGGAGCCAGCAGTCCCTGCGGGGCCCGCGCCTCTTCCTCCCGGCACATTCAGATGTCAGTCTCCGAGGACGGCCTTCCTCTCCTGGGCCTGTTGGAAAGTGCTGATGGGTGAGAGCTAATTATGGCCCCTCTGCCTCCCGGGGAGGGGGCCGGGTCCGGGTGGCCTTGCAGGCCACTGCAGGTGGGGGCGGGGGACGCCCTGAGCTGCCTGGGCTTGGTGCTCAGGGCTGTCCTGTGGTCGTACCAGCAGCCACTTAAGGTAGTGCAGCTTGGAAATTCGAGCCTGGACTCCAGGACGTGGGCCCTGGGTTGGAGTGCCAGCTGGGCAGCTCACGTGGGGGGCCTTGCCCAGCCTGCTTCCCACCTGTGGTGTGGAGATGGGGTCAGCATCAAGCCCCCTCGCGGGGTCATTGTAGGGACCAGGCAGTCGGCAGGACTGAAGGCGGGATGGCCCTGCTGTCATCATGTGGCCACTTGCGTGGTCTGTGGGGCCGAGCCCTGGGCACCTAGGGGACATGAAGATAGGGGAGGGAAACACGTCCACCCAAAACCCTGCACAGGTGTGTGCCCAGCAGGGGACACTCACAGTGGCCATTGTGGACGTGGCCCACCAGGAGGGTCCACCAGGAGGCGGACAGATGAAGAGGCTCAGCCTGGCCAGGCAGCAGGACACGGCCGACCACGTGCAGCAGGGCTGCCAACCCCAGCAGAAGCGAACCTAGGACTCGGGGTGCTGAGGGGGGCGTAGTGACCACCAGGCAGGGCGGGCGGATTCTGTCCCTGACCCTCCAGAACGGGCAGAGCTGTGAGGCAGGAGGCCGGCTGTGGCTCCGGGGCACTGGGAAGTGGGGGTTGGGGAGGGATGGCCATGAGTCCAGGGATGGGGAGACGAAGCTGTGGACGGACTGGACACCAGGACGCGTGGCTCTGAGTGGCCAGTTCATGGTGGGTGAGTTTAAAACTCCACAAAGCTTTTGCCAAAAATGGTGCTAGAATATGTTGATTGTCGTCATTGATTCATCGATGAGTACTGATCGTAAATACCTAGTGACCGTAAGTTTTCCAACAATAGTTCCAGAATCGATATAGCAACATGGTACCCAGCGCGGCTGATGGTGTCCTGGTTAGCGTGCCTCACGACACGCGTGCCGTCCCTAACCCGTTATTAGTGGGACAAGACGCATCTGGGGCTGAAGCATGTGGGGTTGGGGTTTTTCGACATCATCAATGGACAGATTTTGGCCAGTTTCTCTGATTCACCCATGAGCCTGGTGGCTTCGTGGTGAGTGCTGATTTTGATGTGGCCGTCTGAGAGCCCCATGAGCTGCTGGGTGTCCCTCGGGTCCCGTCAGGTGTGGCTCCGGCACCTGCCTGTTCAACCAACGCAGATCGAAGATACCTGAGGTAGCTGGGCTGCACGGGACGCAGCAGGGGCTGTTGGTGCCCTTGTGCCCGGGGCCACAGGGAGTGGCAAAGGCCCGCTGTGTGTGTACTGTGTCCTAGGCCACCCAAGGCCACCCAGACACCTGCAGCAGTGGTTGGGCTCTGCGCTTTCTGATGGAAGCCCATGGCCTCTGCAGATTTTGACACCCAAGGGGGGGTCCTGGAACCATCCTGGTGGTGGTGGGGACGTGGGGACAGCTGTGACTTCCTGGAACATGGTCTGTGAGGAGGAGGACCCTGCCCAGCCGGGGCAGGGGCAGCCCTGATGTGTCCAGGAGGGGCTCCAGCCAGGGGTCTCGTGTGCCAGGAGCCTGCAGGAGGGACATGGTAGGGTCCAGCAGGTCCCCAGCGGAGCCTCCCCTGCCTTGAGGGAAAGACCTCCTCTGGACCGGAGCCCCACCCTGCCCCCTGGCCCTCCTGGGACCTGCTGACCAAGCACCAGCCTGCCCTCCTCCTGGCCCTGGTGCACGGGTGGCCTCTGACCCTGGGGCCAGGGGTCATGTCTTCTCCATTTGTCATGGAGACCTGGGCTGAGGGAGGCAGGGCCCTTCCTGAGAGGAAACTGAGCCAGGCAGCTGGTGGCCTTGGACGCCGAGGCCTTTGCCCAGCACCACGGTCCAGCTGGCTGGGGGAGGGGCGGGAGAGGGTTGGCGGGTGATGGGGTGGGTGAACCCAGGTACTGGGATGCTGGGCGAAGCCCGCCTCCGCCTCCAGGCATGGAAACGTCTGGAAGGTCCTTTGCTCCTCAGATACGGTTTCCACCGGGGCCACCGCACAGGTGACCCAGTGAGACGCAGAAGCCAGGGAGATCTCAGCTCCTGCGCCTGGGAGCCAGGGAGAGGCTGTGGCGGGCACGGAGGTTGGCAGTGCAGGGGCAGCTGTGGGTGACGGTGTCCGTGTGACGCACCTCGCCAACGACTCCTGGCCTGCCCGGGGCCGCCAGCCTCAGCAGGACTCCGGCAGCTGCCTGGTGGCGTGGAGTCGGCTTCCCGGGCTCAGGACAGCTGCTCAGCCTCGCGAGCCTCTGCCTCCTCTTCCGCAGATGGGGCGAGAGCACCACCGGCACATGGCATGGACGTGGCTATGGGCACAGGGTTGGAGGGGACCGGCCACTGGAGTAAGTCACCACCCTGGGTGCATCAAGCCACAGCCCTGGGTGCCAGGCAGGCTGGCGGCCGGGGTGGTGGGCGGCTGCAGGCCCAGGGCAGGCTCCTGCCTCTTCAGCTCCTGCCCACGTCCCTCTGTGACCCCGGGCTGGTGGCTGCGTCACCTAAGTCTGCCTGTCCCACCTCGGGCCTCTCCCTGTGCGGCTCTGTGTCTTTGTGTGGCCTGTGCACAAGGGCAGCAGTGGCTGGGGTCAGGCGCAGCCCACCCAGCACGACCGCGGCTTCATTAACGGGGCCTGCGGTGGCCATTCCCGTCTCACCAGAGTCCGGGGGACCTGCCGTTGGGGGACACTGTCCCACCCACACGGAGACACTGGTGGACACTTGGTGCTCCCGAATATGAGCGGCGGCCGCTGCTAGGGCCCCAGGCCCTGCTTGCCCCCAGGAGCGGGGTTCCTGACCCGTGGGCAGATCTTTCCGCCCCAGCCCTGGCCAGTGCTTAGTCCCTCAGGGCCCAGGCGCCCCTGGGAGCGCAGTGATTCTCCTGGATGTTTCCTTGGACTCACTCTGATTCACAGGTGCTTGGGGCAGTGGGGACAGCCACTGGCCACCTCTCGGCTGCTCCCCTCCTCCATCCTGGCCACCCAGCTCTTGCTGGGCCCCATCAGGAGCACTTGACCTTTGCCCCACCCCACAGGCCCCTCTCAGGGGTCCCGGCCCACGGCCCCTCCCCGGGCCGAGGGGCCTACCTGCTGCTCCTCTGGCCTCATGGTCGGTTGGCAGCTTGGCCACCCCGGCTGGTGGCCAGCTGCCCTCTGTGCTGGTTGGCTGATGGCCTGTGGCCCCAGCTCGGAGGCTCTGGCCTGGGTGCCGTTTCCTCCTCCTGCCGTCCCCTCCCGCCCCCCAAAACAGCAGGTAGCAGGTGCCCCATGAGGGCGTGGGTGGACGGGAGGAGGTGCGTGGGCGGGTCACACTGTCCACGTCCATGGAGGACATGCAGCCCGACCGCTGTGGGAGGCGCAGGAGAGCTACCAGTCGGGCCCCAGGATGGAGCCACAGGCGGGTCCCGGCCACTGCGGGGTGGAAAGGCCTCTGACCAACCTGAAGCCCTTTGTGAACAAATCCACGGCCCCGCCACGCCACCTGTGTCCAGCAGAGGTCGCCAGCTCCCGACAGCCTGGGATCCTTGCTGTCTCCCTGAACCTGTGTGAAGTTTGTGAGAGCCGTCCCCCCCCCCCCCCCCC
>NW_026000222.1:2651399-2654591 GCF_001458135.2 Marmota marmota marmota | reverse complement strand
AGGGTGGGCCTCTGGGCCAGGGGCTCAGGAGGTGGACTGCGCCCACCGCCTGTGTCCCACCCCTAGGCCGCGTGCCGAAGACTGGGATGCCTGCTGCTGGCCGGGGCCGGGACCTGGGTCGCTGAAGGGCCAGGCTGACGCTGGCCAGGGCAGCCACACCGGAAGGTCGTGTGCAGGAGGCAGATGAGTGGCGTGGAGACCCCGGGGGCTGGGAGGGTCCGTGAGCTTTGCCCCCTGAGCCTGTGGCTGCCCTGCGCCAGCCTGGACGCTCAGCTAACAGGCCACCCCTGCCCTTGGTGGGTGGGACGCAGGCTACAGGACCACGGGGACTCTGCTCCCCGGAGGCCTCTGAGGACTGACAGCCAGCTGGAGAGGTGCCAGAGCAGGGGCCACGGAGCCCTGGAGCCCTGCTCGTGTCCTGGCGGAGGGTGGCTCCCTCGCGGGCTGGTCGTGGTGTCTGTGCCGTGGGTCAGCCACAGGGGCCCAGGCCCCCTTTCCCAGTATGGCCACCATCTGAGGTGCTGGTATGGCTTTTGAGGGAACAGAGTTCGAGTCAGTGTGCCATGAAGCCCTTGGGCACGGAGATGCCAACCCTGGGCGTCACAAGTTGTCTGGGCACCGGGAAGGTCCCCTGCAGGTCCCACCAGCATGCACTCAGGCTGGCGGGGGACAGCACTGGGTTTCCCTCGAGGCGTCCATGGGGCCTATGTGAAGCTGTGCAGGGGCCCCGAGCCTGTGGGGCCTGTGGGGTCTCAGCTTAAACGCATCCCCGCGGAGCAGCGGCCACCCAAGCTCCGAGGTGGCCCTGACCCAGCCTCTCCTTGCCGGAAAATCCTCCTCCTGCGTGAGCGCAGGGCTGCCCACGCCACAGTCTCTGCCCCTCAGGTGGGCGCCCTCCGCGGCTGCCCTGCCGTGACCAGGGAGACCCGCTGCAGCCTGCAGCACCCCCTGCCCCGTGCCCTCTGCCCACACCGAGACCTCCACAGACGACTGTCCTTGCTTTGTGGACTTGGTGCTGCGTCGTCACCGAGCACTGGTCCTCCTTCAGGGGCCGCTGGCGAGTCCTCTCTGGTGGATGGGCTCCACGAGACCGTGTGGGACAGGGCGAGGGCTTTGTCCCCATTCCAGAGGCGCAGGGGGTCCTCTGTCCACGTGCACCCATCTTGCTGGCCCAAGGCAGGATGTGAACTGGGGAGGATAGGACAGGGGCGAGGGTCCACGCGAGGATCGTGTCCCCAATGCACTTTCCCGGGTGCCGTGGGCCCTGGAATCCGCACTGGACGGCAAGGCCAGGCCTCGCTGTCGAGGCCCCATAGTGCGAGGACGGTGTGGCTCTGGCTTTAGCTGGGACGAAGCTGAGCATTTTCCCTGTGGGGCCAGACCACGTTCCCCGTCTCCTCCAGAGGTTGGGAGCTGGCAGTGACCGGGCCTGGCCTCGGCCTGCGCCTGGCCTCAGGCCTCCCAGGACAGGGGCTGGAGGCCGTCCCTCGTGGCGCTGCCTGGGAAGCAGGGGCCCTGTTGAGCCCGTGGGTGCGACTGCAGCGGGTGCCTCATTTCCAGGCCGAGACGCGCCTGCTCTGCGGCTGAACCCCGGGCTGCGTGCGTCCCCGGGGGTCTGATGGCCATTTCTGCTTTCCATGCGGTCACTCCCACAGGCTTTGGCAAAGGCACTGGTGAGGGGCTTGTCCCTCTAAGTGACATTGCTGGCACCTGGTGGAGCAAGGGCCATTGTCCCGGGGTGTCTCAGCTCCTCGCCGTTGGCAGGGGTTGGTCACGTCTGGGCTCTGCTTGGAGGTCCGTGCCCGTCCTCTGTATTGTGTCCTGGGCATTTGAAGGTCACCCTGGAGGAGGACCACACCTCCCGCCCGCTCCACAGAGGCAGGGGAGGCTCAGGGAAGGAGAGGGCAGCCACCGGCCGCGGGGTCCAGGTGCTCAGAGCCTTGCCCTCTCAGGTGGCCTCAGCAGGGCCTGGGTTGGGGGTCCTACGCTGGACACGGGAGCTGCGCACAGTGGTCTCCTTGGCCCTATCTCCTTCAGGCAGCCGGGCTGGCAGGTGAGCCCAGAGGGAACCCTGGTGTTCAGGCGGCAGCTGGGGACGAAGAGCTGCCCGGAACGCAGGCCGCCGGGGGTTCTTGGGGCTTTGGGGTCCCAGCAGCGTGAGGTCCTGAGGCCCCCCGGAGCTCAGGGAGCTGTGTCATTAGGGGTGACCTGGGACCCCACAACCAGCCTGGGACAGGGCTTGGGGCTGCCAGCTCCTGCTCCCTGGAACCTGAATGTGTGGCCGAGGGTCCTTGAGGAGGGACGGACTACGGGCTTTAGCACAGGAAAGTCATTTGGGATTATCTGGGCCCATCGCAATGTCACGGGTCTGGACGAGGGCGCCACCCAGCGTCCAAAGGCAGGGGGCCTCTTTGGGCTGCCGGGAGGGCAGACCGCCGCACCTTGAGTCCAGGGCTGTGACCTCAGGGCTGCGGGACCGTGGGTTTGTGTTGTTTGACGTCATGGAGTTGGACACTGCTCGCTGCCAGCGCAGGAGAGACCAAACCAAGGGTGGCCGGGAGGGCCCAGGCTCAGCCCCGCAAAGGACGCTGGACACACTGGACGGTCCGGCTCTGCAAGGCTTAAAACCTCTGCAGGGGGGAGGAGATGGGCACCCGCAGGGCGCAGGTGGCCGCGCTGCCGTCTGGCTCTGCCGTGCTCTCCCCCACTGCTCCGCGCCTGACCTCCCTCTTTAAGCGGATTTGCTGAGAAGGCACTTAAATACCCTCAGGGAGGGGTCTCTGAGAAACGAAGGGCCTGAAGCTCTGGTTCTGCGTTTTCCTGACAAACCTTCCAGCCCCGACGATGACCGTTTTACCCCCCAGGAACCGATGCTCACAGAGGGTTGGTGGCTCTCTCTCCTAAGGTCACACAGCACGGGGCTTGACAGTAGATTTCTGTGTCCAAAGCCAGCAGTCTACCCCAGGTCACCCTTTGCCCTAAGCCACGGCCCAGTGACCCTCAGATGCTGGCTGGCTGGCCATCGGGTCAAGAGCTGTGCCCTGGCCTCCTGTGGTGAGCAGGGCAGGGAGGAGACCCGTGTCCCCGTGACCAGCCACAGGCACACCCTGGCCCACTCTTCCTGGGGCTTTGTGAAGGTTAATTTGAGGTCAATAGAATGAATCGGTGGGCTCTACGGGGGGGGGGGGTCAG
>NW_026000222.1:2641999-2650144 GCF_001458135.2 Marmota marmota marmota | reverse complement strand
GGGGGGGGGGGGGTCAGTGCAGCCCGACCACCAGGAAGTGAGATCGTCCACCCACAGGGCCTATCAGGACTGGGTCACCTACTACGACAGGTGCTGGCCTCCAGCTGCTGATGGACACAGTGATGTGTGGCCTGACAGTCTGCAGGTGTTGGGCTGGGTGGTGGGTGGGAAGAAGCCCCGTCCAGGCCCTGAGGTCATCAGCCCACCTGTTGGCAGGGCTGGGCTGCCGTGGACATGCGGGGGTAGCTCTGTGGCTTTTCTGAAACCCACGCTGACCGCCATCACTCTTTTCTGTTGTGATGATGTAACTTAGAATTTAGGGAAGTATCACTCAGGGATAGGAAGGGGACAGGTAGCCGCCCCACAGGCCGCTGGTGATGGTCTCAGGCAGCCACACCTGCCTCCCCTGGGCAAAGCCGTGCCCGCCTCCCCTGGGCCCAAGGCTCCCAGGCCAGCCCAGGACCCCCCACGCCTCACAGGGCACCTGCCTGACCACAGGGCTGCCCAGCCCACCCAGGAGGGGCAGAAGGCATCATGCAGTGACCTGGAGGCCCCCCCGACACGGGAACAGGAAGCTGGTGGGCTCTTTGGTGGGTGGACGCCTTAGAAGCCAGCTCTCCCATGGCTTCTGGGGGACTGAGCCTGGCGGCCCGGGGCAGCCCCCCGCTCTGCAGGGTACCAGCCCCCTCTGCTGCTCCCCACCCCTGCTGAGCCGTCGCCTCTTGAGAGGCCGCCCGCCCTCCTGTCCACCTCTGTGTCAGCCTGAGGGTCACGAGTGTTGTCTGCAGCCCAGGCGGGCTGTCCAGGGTGCCCAGACACACGGGCTGTGGTCCCAGTTGTGCCACCGACGGCCAGGGCGCCTCCAGCTGTGGCCTCCGTGCTTCAGGCTCCTGGGGACCAGGCTGGCCGACCTTGGCCCCACAGCCCGGGGAGGTGGCAGCCTTGTCCCTGCCTCTGAACTGAGGGACTCGAGTCCAACCTCGCTGAGGGCCAGAATCCTGGTTCCAAGGTGAATAATTTCTTAAAATTCCGTTGTGTTTCTCTTGTGGGGACGCGTTCATGTGGTGATGTCATCACTGTGTGCCCCAGGGGTGACCGCAGCCTCTCTTTCAATTGGCCAGCAGGTGCCCCACAGTGGGCTGGTGGGCGGAGCCTAGACCGACGCAGGACGGGGGTGCTGTGCGGGTCGCAGGCCCAGCCTGGGCTTTGTCACGCAGCCTCAGGAGGTCAAGTACGAGCTCTGAGCAAACGCGGGCCTGCGGTCACAGTGCAGTGGGGGGCAGCCCTGCACCAGGTCTGGGGGCCAGCAGGTCTTCTGCAGCCCTGGGCCTCCCACGGGGCTCAGGAGGCATCGAGGCTGTGCCAGCCGACTGGCCCCTGGGTCCTCTGACGTTGACTAACTGGCCACTCTCTTTCTGGGGGGACATCTCAAGACGTCTGGCTCCTATTAAGATGTTACCCCCCTCTTCCCTTTCTGCGGAAACCCGTCCTTCCGTGGAGAGGACCAGCCTGGAGGGAACAGATAGGCAGGGTCCACTTCTGGCCAGGGCCTCAAGGACAATACAAGGAACCCCTGTGTGTCTGTGTTGAGGTTCGACGCCTCAAGTCCTGGGTTTTAGTGCCAAGCAGCGAGCCTGGTGTGGCTCCCAGGACCGGTGGGCCAGGAGCGGGCACAAGTGGACAGAGTGCCAGGTGGGCCCCTGAGCCTAGGTGCTTTCTGCAGTGGAGGGAAGGGCTGAACCTGTCCCTCTTGGCTCCCGACAGGGCCATGCCCAGCCCTATCCTTCCGCCCGTGTCCGCCCTCTGTCCCCATTGTATTTGGCGGTGCTGGCACGGGGGACCTCGCTTGGCCACCATGTTCTGCAAAGGCCTTCTCACATTTTTCTTCCAAGACGGGCTCAGACATAAACAGTGCTGGACGGTGGGCATCCGGCCTCCGGGGTCCCATTGGCTCTATCCGGCGTTTGTCATTTCCCCAGAGACGGCTGGGGGTGAAGGGTGGGGTGGACGTGCATTCATGTGTCCTGGGACTGATCAGGACAAATGGGCATCTCTGGGGCCGGGACCTGGAGCTGATGTTTTTCCTCCAGGCCACGTGACACCCCTGTCCTCTGCACGGCTCCAGCCCCTAAAGCTGGATCACAGGAAGTCCCCGGCCTGACGGAGAGTCTGGCCCAGGCCTCTCGGCCTCGCTGCTCTGTCCTGGGCTTTGAGGACTTGGGGAGGAATCACGGCCATCGGCAGCTTCTCTCAGGACCTAGCAGTGGGGCCTGAGGTCAGTGTCTGCTGGCCCCTTTGGCCCTGAGCAGGACCCCGACAAAGTCTCTCCAGGCGTCAGACATGACTCTGGGGTGTTCCTGGGGGCTGGCTTGCCGGGTGCCCGGCTTTAGAATGTGGCCGGCTCGTGGGGTGTGGGGGCCCACCTGTGGCCTGGCTCCTCAGAGGCTGAGGTGGAGGGGGCCCAGGAGTCCCTGGTCTCAAAAAAGCAAAACAAGACAAACAGCCAGGGTGACTTGAGGCCCAGCGCGCTCTCGTGTGACAGGCACGTGCCCGGGCTGCGCCTGAGCCGTGGGCAGACCCGAGTCCTCACCCAGGAGCCCAGCTTGGGGACCGGCAGGCGGGAGGGGAGAGGCTTCCTCTGCCCTCTGTCACCCGGGGCTGGCGGGGTGTCAGCATGGTCCCAGTGGGTGACGGTGGAGGAGAAACGGCCTGGCGCCGGGACACACCTGCCAGGGGTGGGTCCGTGTCTCACCCTGCAGTGGTCACCCCTCACTGGGCCTCACAGGGCCCTGAGCTCCTCTGGGCCTCGCTTCTTGGGGTCATCTGGTCAGGACCCGAGGGACAGTGCTGGTGCCCTTGGCAGGGTCCTTTGTTCAGAACATGGCTCAGCGCTCACCCCTGTGGGGCGGGAGGTGGTTCCCGCGTCCTTTGCTCAACTCTGCCGTGACCTTGGAGGAGCCGCGTCTTGAGGCCAGGCCTGGCCATCTGTTTTATTAGCTGACCCTCGGGAGGCACGGTTCCAGACTCCTGCCCAGCCCGGTCCCTTGGCTTCCTCCATGTGTTCAGGGGGTGCCTGGGCACGGCCGGCCTTGCTCACGGCAGAGACTCCTGAGGACAAATGGCCAGGAGTGGGGTGCTGGGCCACAGGTCAGCCAGTCTTAGAGACAGGGGACTCGCAGGGCCGACTCCTGTGACAGATGGGAGGAGTGGGCGGGTGGGGGATTGACAGCGTGCCCAGCAGCCAAGGGGCCCAGCGTCCCTCTGGCCACTCATTCAAATAAATCCCCGAGGGATCTTGGCGCCTGGAGAGGGGCTCTGGAGAAGTGGGCCTGGGGACAGGGCTGAAGGCTCCCTCAAGGCCCCTGTGGGGTCTCCCAGCCCCTCCGAGGTGTGCTCCTGCCCCCGGGTCTCTGGGTTATCAGCAGCCGGGGATCTGCTGAGGCTGAGGACACATCAATGTCCGTGGAGGATTCGGGCTGACCGTCCCCCCAGATGGTCTCTGTTGAGCTTTATCTCTTAGGTGGGGGGCGGGGCTGGGGGCCTCTGGCAGCAGACCTCCCGGCTGCCCTGTGGGTGACCCCACCTGCCTCACAGAGGTGGACCTTATTACATCAGTGTGGGTTGGTAGTAGCAATCACGGACAGTGGGGCCACTTGTCTGTAGCCCCTTTACACGCGTTCCTGTCGCCCCTGGACAGCTCAGGGGCCTGGGAGCCCAACTCTGGGCCAGGCAGGGACACCCCAGCCCACAGGTCCAGTGGCCATGCTGCCTTCTGCCCAGGCCTGTCCTTCCTGCTCTCTACACTGGCTGGTTCGGTCTTCTCGGCCACCGGAAGGGAGCCCATGATGAGGCCCACTCTGTCCACAGGTGTCAGGGTGACCCCTGATCGCAGGCGAGGAAACCAGGGCCCGGGTGGGGGCGTCGAAGGCAGCATGCGGCGGGAGCCCTGTTCCTGCAGCCAGGAAGGGACACTTGTCCCCAGGGCCTTGTGCCAGCTGGGCTTGGAGGTGGGACTCAGGCCTCCTGCAGGGAGAATCCATGGCCCCAGGGAGGGCAGGACGTGCCCCGGGGAAACAGTACCTGCTGCCCCTGGGCTGGAGCCACACCCCAAGTCCCCACCGCAGCCCTCCCTGACCCCGCTTGAGAGGAGAAAACCAGGCCAGGACGGAGCATGAAGAGCGCCAAGGTGCTCAGGAGGGAAGTGGTGGCCCTGGGTGGCTCTGCCGCCTCTCGGGGAGGACGCGGCCCGTGCAGCCCCCGTCCCTGCTCAGGTCCCCTTGCAGCCCCTTCACACACGTTCCCCTGCAGGTGGCCCAGAGCTTTGGGCTGGTTTCTAGGTTCTGGGGACCACGGGCCATGGCCTACCTCCAGGGGACTCTCCTTTAGGTCCCTGAGGACCATTCCTGCAACTTGTATTTGGAAGAAGAAAGAACAAGGCGGACATCAGGGTCATTTCTCCCCAGTGAGTTTCCACGGTGTCCCGCGTCCTCCGGAGAGTGCCCTGGACGGGGTCTGCAGGTGAGCCCGGCTCTGCCTGCGTGTCCTGTCACCCTCCCAGGCCTCTTGGGTTGTGAGGGGCCGAGGCCACATGGGAGTTCTTTGTCCCCTGGGAGGCGGGGCTGGGGCCGTCATCCTGCCCTGCTAACTTGACCCCCAGGCAGCGTCCGGCCGGCCCATCCCTGCAGCCTGCGCGTCCAGATGAATCGTGTTGGGCAGGTTATCAGGGACAGACGGCAGTTCTCCCACCAGGGCAGCCAGGCCTTGGGGTTAAAGGGCAAAGGTCAGTGAATGCCAGGGCCCCATGTGGGATGGATTAAGTTGCTGTGGTGCTTGGGAGGCAGGCCCAGGCTCAGACCTTCTGGAGGAAAACGAGGTGGACTCCTTGTTTGGGACGGGCGGGGTCTTGTAGGGGAGCAGAGTCTGTGAAAGGGGGCCTTGGTGTCTGCACCCCTGACTTTGGGTGCAGAGTGGGGCACGGGGTTGAACCCCTCAGCCGGGGTCCACGGGTGTGATGGGTCGGGTGGGGTGGAAGGGATGGGCTTGGGGCACGAGCCAGCCTGAGTGACTGAAACTCAGGGGCTCTAGAGAAGTCCGAAGGTTCCTCCAAGAACATTCTGGAACAACAGAACCAGGGAATCTGGAAGGCAGCTATCTGATCTCAGCAAAGGCTGCCTTTATTTTGCGTTACGAAAGAGGTGTAGGCGATTCTAATCATTCATTAAAGAAACATTTATGAAGCGCCTGCTGTGTGCTGGGCCTCAAGCCACTAGACACAGCGGTGGAAAAGGCCAGGCCCGGCCACCCAGAACCCTCTGCTCTGTGGGGCCCCAGCGCTGACGGACAAGAGCAAAGCGGGAGAGCGACTGCGCCACTGGCTTGGGCCGATGGGGCTGTGAAAACAGAGGGCAGCAGGGTGGGGTGGCTGCCGTGGCCTGCGAGAGACTTAGAAAAGGTGGACAATACGGTCATGCCACAGTGGTTTCCAGGGTTGGGGCTTCTTTTGACCATGAATTCTAGACCCACCTGAATCCCCCCAGGGGAGCCCCCTCCTCCCACCTCTGCTGGGGGACCTCAGCCTCCTGTGTTTCCTGGGAGGCGGCCCCCTGCTCATCCTCCTGTTCCCACAGGGGGCACGTGAGCACATGGGGTGGCCGTGCCTCACCATCCCCAGCCTCGCTGGACGTGTCCCCGCATGGGCACAGACTCCCTCCTGGAGGCCCCAGGGGTCTCTGGAGTTGGGTCCGGTGGCCTCCTAACACCAGGTGTGACCGCCAGTGCTGATGATGCCCGTGTCCCCAGTCAGGAGTGCAGCCCCAGCAGCTGTGCGAGGCCCACTGTCACAGAGCAAGGCCGGGAACTGGGCTGCGAGTGTCTGCTGTGGGGACGTGGCAGATGCGCCACCACCGCAGACAGGGACCCTGGGTCAGGAGGCCACAAGTCACGGTCGCGGTGGCAGGGTGTGCTGCCCCTGCGGGCTCTGCTGGCGGACCCTCCTGCCTGGCCGGGTCTGGGCTCCGGGGTCCTGGTGGTGCCATCCCTCCAGCCCCCGCCTCCCCTCACGCGCTCTCTCCTGCTCCCCGTGAGGGTGCCAGGGCTGGCCCTGCCCACTCGAGCCCAGGACAACCTCATCTGAAGACCCTTTACTTAGCCACACCTGCAAAGACCCTCCTCCAAATGGGGTCACCCTGAGGGGCCCAGGCAGCCGGTCACCAGTGGTGACGCGCTTGGTCAAAGGCTTTCTGCAGGCCTGATGTGATCACGCGACCCTCCTTTCTTCACCTATTAATGTGGCGAATGACTTTGTTGAATGCAAATTCCTTGAGTTTTTAAAAAAATATTATTTAATTGTAGGTGAACACAGAGTGTCTTTACTTATTTACACGTGGTGCTGAGGATTGAACCCAGGGCCTCATGCATGCAAGGCAAGCACCTCACCACTGAGCCACAGCCTCAGCCCCTCACTGAATTTTTGATGAATAGAAAATGACAGTTTTAAGTGCTCCCTATATCCATTGTGAGGTCTTCCTGGCTGAGTGGCTTTAGGTCAGTCACTGAACCTCTCTGGGCCTCAGGTTCACTTGGGCTGCACCATGGATTTTGAAGGCCCCTGCAGCGTGGTGGGTGGTGGTTGGTGGAGTGGACCAGAGACTCGCCTTTCTGTGGCTTTGCCATGGGCCAGCCCAGCCTGAGTGCTCACACTTATTAAGTGTCTGTTGTTTGCTGGACCCAGTCAGGGTTATGAGGTGTGCATTGTGACCTGCACTTGGCAGAGCACAGAGACAGCTGGTGACAGCCTGTGGTCACCAAGTGAGCTGAGGCTGCTTCCTATCAGCCTCGGGTGGCGGGGCTGGCATGGGCCACCCTGCCCAGCACAGCGGCCACATGTGGCACAGGTGTCTGAAGTGTCACAGGTCTGAGCTGGGAGATGCTGTCGGGCACAGGGAGGTCTTGACTTCCAAGACGGGTACAAAGGCGCATGCAGCCTCTCACCTGTGACTCTCTATTGCATTTCAGGCTGCAATGATACTTTGTATCTATTGGGTTAAATAAAATACTTTGAGGGGGGAAAACTGATTTTCCTTTTGTTTTGCTGTTTTCATGGGACTGGAAGAGCCTTGTTGGCGACGGGTGGCTCTGGTTGGTTTCCAGGCACAGTGCTGCTTGGACCCGAGGCCAGGCTCGGCCTGTCTGCTTGTGGATAGTTTTGTTGGTGCCCGGCCATGCTGCTGTCCATGGCTGTCTGTGGCCCTGCTCTCACTACAACAGCACAGCTGAGAACCTGCGCTGGGGACTGACCACGAACCTGGATGGTCTCCTCCTGGGCCTAGGGGACACTGCTGGCCCCGCAGCATAGCCACGGGCTCCTGGTCTCGGCCACCTCTAGGGAGGGGTCGCCGGTGATTGACTTTCCTCCCGTGTGTCTCTGTCTTTTCCAACATTTCAGAGATGAAAACATTACTTTTGACAATAGGGATGAAAAATCATAAATGCTTTTAATCACAAATAACTGTGAGCAGCAGAACAGAAAAGGGCGCCACAGGTGTCCCCGTCCCTGCTCCAGGAGGCCTGGGAGGACCCCGCGGCCTCTTGCGAGGGCACAGACCCCCTGTGTGTGCTCTCCGAGGGCTGCTCACCAGCCACGGGGCGCAGAACTCGGGTCTGAGGAAGACAGTCAGAGGCAGCCCTGAGGAGGCCGGGCCGGGCCGGGTGGGGGTCCGGGAAGTGGGGCGCATCTGGTTTGTGTTAGGTTTATAAGGCTGACAGCAAATAAGGGTATTAGGGCTAATTTACTTATTTAGAGAAAGACGTCTCAGCCCCAGAGTCCCTGATTGGGGGCAGTGGCTCTCCCGGGCCTGCAGGGGGGCCTGGAGGAGGGGCCTGCCCTGTCGAAGCCGGTGCCATGCTTGGCATCTTAAAAAGTGGCCCTGCAAGCACAGGTGGCCTGCGGCTGGACCAGGGCCCCATCCCCTCCTTCCGCTGGGGCTTGTCCCTGCAGGCTTCCGACTGTCCTGTTGCCCTCTTGGACTTCATTCCCATCATAGTCCCAAGTACAGGTGACTCACGGGTGGGAGGAGGAGGGAGGAGGGAGGAGGAGGAGGAGGAGGAGGACAGAGGAGAGTAGGAGGGGAGGTAGGAGGAGGAGGA
>NW_026000222.1:2597425-2640567 GCF_001458135.2 Marmota marmota marmota | reverse complement strand
GGAGGAGGAGGAGGAGGAAGGAGAGGAGGAGGGAGAGGAGGAGGAGGCAGAGCATCTCTCCTGCAGCCCAGCTCCCTGGATCCCCGGGGTCAGCATAACCCTGAGAGCCCAGCCTGGTCCTCATGGGATCCCTGGCTGTGGCTTTCCTGGGCTCCTGCTGCTGGCAGGACATCCCATCCCTGTGCCCAAGGTCCCCATCCCTGCGCCCAGGGTCCTCATCCTACGTGAAAGGTCCTCACCCCGGCGCCCGAGGTCCCCGCCTGGCCATTTCCCTAGGGGCTGGCCACGGCAGCATGGTGACTTCCCGGCTGCAGACCCTGTGCAGGCTGCACCCTCGACCGAGGGCTCGCGCTCGGGGATGCTGGCTCTGCAGAGGGGGCCTTCTTGGAGTTGGTTTTACGGGAAGAACTCGGGCTTCGGAATGAAAGGGGCTCAACTCCCGCTTTGCCACGCCCACCTCTGGAGCTGCGATGCCCACCTGCGAGGTCCTGAGAGCTAAACCCACGGCTGAGCCGCGGGAGGAGGACACAGGAGAGTGGTGGCTGAGGTCCTCGCAGGGCTGGACCCAGGAAGAGAAGGCAGCCTTGCCGAGGGAGAGAGGCCTGAGGGGCCCTTGCTCTATCAGGGGGAATGGATGAAATTGTGGACACAGGCAGCGGGCAGGGGGCAGCGGGGCCTGTGGGTGGGTGGGCCTGGCAACGTGCACTGTTCCTCCAAGCGATTTCTGCCCCATTGGGAATGTCCACTGCCTCTGCTCTGTGCCCCTCAGCCCACAGCACGGGGGGCCCTGCTGCCTCCCTCTCTCCCCCCCTCCTCTCTCTCTCTCCCGCTCTGTGCCTCCTTCACCATATCTCTGGGGTCCAACATGGCTGAAGTATCCACATTGGTTCTGGTCCAAACAGCAGAATCCAGATTAACTGAGCAGAATAGTCCTTTGGATTTGGTGGCTGTGACTTTGGCAGCCCTTAGATCCCGTTTCCTATCAGATCCGATTGGGCTCCCACGTGGTTATTAATCCCTTCGCCAAGCTCCACCTTATAAGCTAGCATTATAGCTGTGAATAATTATAACCAATCTATACCAATAATATTTTAAGAAGCACGAGCAGAAGGAGATAGGAATCTAATACTGTGGAGGGCCTGGGCAGCGGTCTCAGCTCTGGAGGAAACCAACTTGAATACTTGGGGGAGATTGAACAAACACCCACGACTGTCCATCAAAGCCAGCTCCATCCGATCAGGTTACTTTGCTGACTCCCTGGTGATTTGAACTCACAGCTGATGCAGACTCACGGGCCTCCAGTCAACCTCGTTGCTGGTGACCAGTTCTCAGTCCACACTGGTTCTCAGACAGGGTTCCAGGAGGCAGCTGCCACCTCCCCTGGGGACGCAGCAGCAACACAGATTCTCAGCTCCCAGCCACCAGCAAATTTCTGGGGTGGGTGGGCCTGGCAACGTGCACTGTTCCTCCAAGTGATTTCTGCCCCGATAGGAATGTCCACTGCCTCTGGCCCTGTGCTCCTTGTCCCAGCTGGGCACTTGCTCTTCGGGTCTGGGGTCTCCTGAGGCTTAAGGGAGACGCGTGGGTCTCCTCCCACTTGCCAGCTCATTGGACAGATTGGGCTGTGGGAGGAGACTGGCAATCGATTAGTGATGCCTGCATGGGCTCAGGTGTGGAGGGCTTTGAATCTCCCCTGAGTCAGAGACCTCCACCTAGGTCACCCCGTCCAGTTGGCACCGAGGCCTTGGCACCGGAGGCCCGATCACTGGAAAAGCTATCACTTAGTCGGGGGCTTGTCTGTTCATCTCCCAGGTGGGCCTGGGCTCTGGCGATCTACTTTCCTTAGGTTCGCTGTCCCTGTAGATAAAATCCAATGGGTGGAAATTCCCAGGACAAGAACACAGTGTCGTCCCCCCAGGAAAGTCACCTTTCCCTCCTGCCCGCTGGGAAGTCCTGGCTGTGTCTGTTTTTAACTTCTTCTTTCTTTTAAGAGAAATTTTACTTTTGTCCCATCAGAAGAGGGGACAGTTTTAGGACAGAACACAGGTTAACTGCTGCACACCAGCAGAGGGCCCACCCCGTCCCCTGCCACCGCGGCCAGGCCCTCGGCTTCTCTCTCCTCTGCTCCCTTGGAAAGGCCATGCGGCTGGGGGCTCCATGGAGGCCTCAGGGGACTGAAGCCTACACAGAGTCCTGCAGACCCTGCCCGTGGGGCCCAGGACGAGTCCCCCTGCTCTGGGCCACTGTGTGTGCAGGCAGTGGGCGAGCTCTGTGCAGGACTCCCCAGGGCAGTCAAGTGTCCTCCGGGGCACCGTGCCCGGCAGCTACTCCACTGCCTCCTGCCCCCTTAGCAGTGGGGAGCAGAGCCTGATGCGGAGGCCCCTCCACGGCCCAGGAGCAGCGGCTCTGCTCCCCCACCCCCTACCCGGTCCTCTGGGGGCTCTCAGGCGGTGGGGAGCTGCCCACCATCCAGGTCTCAGTGTGCAGAAGAGGGGTAGGGAGGGCAGGGGTGGGGATGCCCTGACACCCGGGGGAGGATGGGGGGGACCTTCCTGGAGGAAAGCTCTGGGATTTTGACCTGCACGTGTCCCTACGTGTGGGCCATGTGACCCCCCATGTCGCAGTCAAGATGTGTTCAGTTTTAAGTGGGGGGTGGAGGTCAGGCGAGGCTGTCTCCTGTGGAGTCTGGGGCGGCCCCTGCAGATCCCTGAAGAGCAGAGCTGGTCCTGGGTCTGCCCTTCAGCTCCCTGGTGGGGGGGGGGCACTATATTTCATTGACAGGGATCTGGGGGTCAGCGCTCATTGACAGCCATGCCACCAGCACAGGCAGGACGGGGTTCCTCAGCCACGCAGTGGGGAGGAAGACATCTTGCTCAGAGGCCTGCGTGGGCGCCCTGGCCTCCGAGGATGGCGTGAGAGCTTGTTATGGGTGCTGGAAGTTCCCTAACAGACAGAGGCTTTGCCGATGAGCTGGGCCATTTCACAGTCCTCCTCCTGGTCAGCCCTGTCACGGCAGCACACGTGAGCAGATCCTCTGAGAGCCAGGTCGGGCTCCGGCTCCCATGTGCAAGGACGGCCATTCCAGGGCGGCTTCAGTGACCAGCGGATGCACCTCTGTGCACTGGGGCTCAGCCTCCGCGTCAGTCGCTCCTCCAGGCTGGGACGGCCCCCAGCCTGAGCACGGCTCGGGGTGGGCTTGGGAATGCAGCGCTGCGCCTGGCACACAACCGGAGCACGGCTCGGGAATGCAGCGCTGCGAAGAGCTGCCCCTCTGGTGGGACCGTGGAGGGTGGGGGCAGTGGACACTTGGCTGGCCCCCAGGCTGGCTGAGAGTGGCCCGGAGCTGAGCTACAGGACTATTAAGGCAGGGTCTCCAAGGCCAGATGGCCTGGGTCGGAACCCCAGCTCTGCTCTTTCCTGCGCCCTCTGGGACGTGTGCCCAGTGCTTCCCTTAGGGCTGCGGAGGATCCCGTGGTGACACAGAAGAGCACTTGGCTCAACACCTGCCGCACGCCAAGAGCCCGGGAGCTGCCGCCCCACTCCTCCTTTTCATCCAGTGTTTGTGGAGCGCGAGGGGCTGCGTGGCTGGGTCTCTCTAGGCCTGGGGCCGAGGCGGGGGCCAGGAAGGCCCGTCCACCCTGCGCACACTGACGGATGTGCCTCCTTTCCCTCTCCAGGGCTTGTTATAACGTGCTCGCATTTTAACGCCCCGATTTATTTTAAACATTCCCTCCTGTGGACCCCGCAGCCCAGCCAAGCAGGGGCCACCGTCTTGCTCACAGCTGGAGCTCAGAGAGACAGCGAGTGACCAGGCCCCGGCCTGTGGCTCAGTGAAGGCCTCGTTGGGCTTCCTTCTTCCTCGCCTCCACGGCCAGCCCGTGACAGAGCCTGGAGTTCTGCCTCCAGCTCTCCCGCCGCGTGCCCTGCTCTCTCTCCAGGCCCCAGTCCTCCTGGACTTCCCGCGCCCTGGCCTGCCTGCTGCTGCCAGCCTGTGGTCTCCCCGGCCTTGGCAGGGTGCTCCGAGGGCCCCGAGTGCCCCGAGGACACCTGTCCCCCGCCCCAGGCGCTCCAGGCATTCCTGACCCCCACCAGGAAGGGCAATGGGTTGTAGGACTTTCAAGCCCTGTGGTGGGCTTCTGCTGCCCACTCCAGGGCAGGCCAGCTCTGGTGGCCCTGGACTGGGCCCCGCAGCGCCAGGAGCCGTGGGGGGCCTGGGGTGGGGTGACGCCTCCCCGGCTCAGCCTCTGCTCGCGGCTCTGCTGCCCTTCCTCCGTCATGGTGTCCGTCCCTCTGCCCTGGTTTCTGCTGCACCCGTCAGTGGCCTGGGCCGCCCCCTGTGCTCGTCAGGAGTGCGATGGCAGGATGCCGGAACCTCCCACGCCTAATGGCCGAACCCAAGGAGGCTGGGGACAGGCAGGGAAGCAGCCCGAGAGCAAGTGGGACTGAGCTGCAGGAGGCCACCCCACGGTGACCGTCACCCTGGCTCTCCATACTCAGGGTCTTGGCTGGGGCCACCCTCTGTGGCCGGATAAGAGACCACCGACTGATTCCCCGTCTACATGCCAGGGTCGTCTCTGGTGGAGGGACACAGCTTTGCCTTTGTTTCTAGAAGACCCAGGAAAGGCTCCGGCTGGTCCCCGTGGCTTGGGGTCAGTCCTGAACTGGCCGGCCTCCTTCCCATTCTTGGCCAGTCTCTGCCAAGGAGTGGTGTCGTGTGGGCCAGGTGGTGCCTGCCAGAACCACAGGGTGCAGAGTGGGGACGGGCCCTTCTCAGAGCTGCAAGGGAGCTGGTCAGACAGAGTGGACACTGACCTATGCAGCCAGCACCCTCCCGCTGTGGCCACAGGTCCCACTTCCCACTTCAGGGAAGTCTGACCTCCAGCCCGGCCTGGCCAGGCTGTTCTACCCTGGCAGGACTTTAGCGGGGTGTGTGGGGGACGACCCACCACGATGTGACCTGGCCACTCCTGGAAGAGCTCTGTGGATGAGGTGGGCCGGTGTGGGCGTCCTAGGTCCTGCCCCTGGGGACCTGTGGCGAGGAGGTCAAGTCCCGTCTCTTCCCTGACCATCAGTGCAGCAGGGCGGCCCCTTCACCCCCAGGCATGGCCCTCCAGGGGTCCTCATGGTGCCAGAGTTTGACAACAACTGACCTGAAGGTTCCAAGGAGCAGAGAAAACCGGTCTCGTTCCCTGGATCCCAGCCAGGCTCAAACCAGGCCCCAGGTGTGAGTCCAGGGAAGACCCTCTCTGCCTGCCGGGCTCCTGCATGGCGTGGACCGGACCCGCGGCCCTCCACAGCCGCAGCCTGTGGTTGCTCCGCGCACCACCTGCCTCGGGCTGAGCCTTTCACTCTTAGCACATGTCCCTGTCCCTTTGGTGGCCTCCACACAGCGGTTACCACACAGTCTGTGGGCAGAGGGGCCCTCTGGACGCCACCCGTGCCCCTGCTGTCCTCCTGCACCCCTCCTGGACTGTTAGCAGGGGACCAGCTAGGGAGGGCTCAGGTGCCGGCCAGGCTGGCTGTCCCTCCTGCTGGCTGACTAATTAGGCCACATCTGGATCTAATTAGCTGTGGAGTCTCCTCCAGCGCAGAGGACGCCTTTATCATCCGGAGAAAAATGGCTGTCGATACGCTCCACTTCCTGGTGCGCTGCTTACAGGGCGGGGGCTTGGGCAGTGGGTGTTGGGGGTCGCGTTGGGGCAGTGGGCCGGTGGGAGTGGGGAGGGGTGGGGTTCAGAGGGCTCCGAGCAGGAGGGGGAATCAGCCACGCTGGCCCTGGCCGGAGCCCCTCCCTAGGAACCGCTCAGGGTCCCACCGTCCTTGGAGGTAGAAGGAACCCCTGGTCCTGGGGTCACCTGGGTTTCGTGGCCACACTGTGAGTTTGCATCTTACCCTGGAATGAACAGGGCTGTGTCCTCTGCTCCTCGGGCCCGTCTAGGTCTGATGTTCTCACTCTGGCACCGCGAGATCACCTGGAGGGTTGGTGAGCAGGCTGCCTGACCCGCTGCGGAGTTTCTGCCCAGTGTGTCTGGGCTGACCCAAGGAACCACGTGTCCAGCAGGGTCCTCACCATGCTGATCAGCTGGTCCAGGGGCCCCTGAAGACCGTGGCTCTGCGATAGCACAGGCCCTACCCACTGGGGCTGCACCTGGAGGCCACCTGAGACCTTAACCAGCCTCTGCCGCCTGGTCCCACCCAGTGAGCCAAGTTGGCGGGCAGCCCCCTGGCTGGGGCTCAGGAGTCGGAGAACTCACTAAGCTATTCTAGTGTCAGCCAAGCCCGAGGCCCGAGGACCCCCCAGTGGTGTGACATTTCCTGCTAGGCTGGGCTTTGGACTGGGATGCTCATTTCAGGGACTCAGGGACAGAGAGCAATGTGTGGGCCACAGTTTTCCCCAGCTGAATAGGAATAACAAGCAACAATTATTGAGCACTTACTGTATCCTGGGCATTGTTTTAAATGTATTAACCCACACAGTGCTCCCAGCAAGCCTCTGGAGTAAGGCCATTGTTCCCCACTGCAGACACAGGAACCCTGAGGTGAACAGGAGGCCGAGGAGCTGCCCCAGGTCACCTCCACAGGCTGCTCCCCGTCCAGGGTGCCCTGTTCTAGGCACAGGGCCAGCAGGGCCCTGCAGTTAAAGTCTGTCCCTGGGAAAGTGGCAGGGTGCCAGGCCCTATGATACACGTGTGTGACTCGGGGGAGAGGCCACCAAGCTGTAGGAAACGGGACTCCAGGGTGAGGGAGCTGAGCACCAGCGTGTGGCTCGGACCCCAGAGCTGTGCTCACGGGCACAGGTGGGGGCAGGAAGGTCCCTACGCTGAGGAAATCCCAGAGCCTCGGTCCCTCCTGGAGAGGCGCTGCGGGGCCTGGCGGGCCTGGTCGGGCTCCTTGCTCCCAGCTGTGCCTCCCTGGCTCCCTGGGCCCTCAGTGATGCCCCGGGCTGGGCCCTGGGCTCTCTCAGTGTCCCAAGTGACAGTTGGAGGCTTGGAGAGGAGGTGCCTGGGCTGAGTTCCGGGGAGGGGGGTCTCCAGCTCCCATCAGCCTTCCCTTCCCCTCCGGGCATGGCCACCAGGAACTCGTGACCCACATATCCCTCCTCTTCTGAATCAGGGTGGACAGGAGGGGTGACCTCGTCCCAGGCCCCTGACAGAGGTGCAGAGGAGGAGCTGCCTCCCCGAGGCTGCGGCCAAGGGCAGCAGATTCTCCTGAGGGCCCCAGCCCACCCCTCCCCCAGTCAGGAGGAGCAAGGAGCCCTGGACGCACCCAGGTGCCAGGCTCTGCTGACTCTGGTCATCTGTACGTGCACCATGTCCCCTTTTCTCTTCTACGTCCCCCTGGCCACTCCCACCTGACTCCAGTGGCTGCAGTGGTTTCCAGACGGCTCTCCTGACCCCACGTCTCCTCCGTCCACCCACAGACCCGGTCCTCCTGTCTGCCCCAGGACTCCCCAGGCCTCTGCTCCTGCTCTGGCCCTGGTAGCCAAGCTCTTCTAGAGACACTGATGGTGGCCTTGTTCTGCCACCAGGGTCCAGCAGATCAGAGGGAGGGAAAGACTGAGTCAGACTCCTTTGCCCTGCCCCAGCCAGCTGCTGACCCCCCACCCCTGCCCTTGTAAGCTTTCGACGGAGCCAAGCAGCCCGTGCTGGGCGGCCTCCACCCTCCTCTTGGTCTCCCAGGGCCCTGCTGCTGCCCAGAGCACCAGCCCCCACCCGGGCTTGGGGCTGCTGGTGGCCTCACTTGGTGTGTCGCCTCCTCAGCAGGGTGCCCCTGTGGGTTTCTGACCCCTCCTGCAGGCTGGAGCTGGTCTTCCCGGGCACCTGGAGGGCCCACAGGTTTCCTTCTGGCCCAGAGGAGGCGGACGCTCAGACCAGTGGTTCTCGGTCTTGCTGCCCATTGTGACCAGTGGGGACTTTGCAGTATCCTGACTCCCAGGCTGTGTCCCAGGGATTCTGCGCTGTGGGCCATTTAGGGGCGTGGCGCTGGGCACGGTGGAAACTGCCGCAGTGATTCTAAGTGCAGCTGGACAGAGACCCGCACTCTGCAGACACACTCACCCCACAGAACGGGGCCTTTTCCTCACATAGAGGTTATTTTAGATGTCAAATTTAATTACTTTTTAAAACACTTAATGTCTTTTTAAAAAGTTGAATGACTTTTAAAAAAGACTTAACACCCAGCACTCAGACGCTTCCTCATATGGCGCTGTCCTTGGCCTTTTAGGTGGGTTGGTATTTCAACTCCACAGCAGCCGTTTTACACAGGACGGCCGAGACGGGGAGGGCATTCTGCCCGGGCTCTCATAGCAGGCAGGGCAAGGATGGGCTCTGGCCCAGATGGAGGAAGGTGGGCGCCACGCCTGTGCAGGTGGCCACCCGTCTCCAGCAGCTCCTCCGGGGGAGTATGACGCGGAGCACCACGGGCGTGCTGGGTGTGGTATCTCCCGCTCACTAAGGTCTGTGCGGAGTGACCGAGGAGGAAGGTGGGCTCCAGGTGCCACTCAAAGCCCTCTGGCCACCAGAAGCAGGCATCTCCCTCTTTGGGAAACAATAGCTTAGGGAAAGAGCCTCCCTGTGGGGACCAGGACACTAGCTCTGGCCCGGGGGCCTTGGCAGAGGCACGAGACCTCCCCGAGTACCAGGGTGCATGCACTCAGACGTGGAGATGGTGGCGCAGACCTCGGGCAGAGGCCGCTTTCCTGTGGAGCCTGGAGCTCCAAGCTGCAGGCTGCCCCGTCGGGAGCCTCAAGCCAGGGTCCTGCCGGGCTGGGCACCACCCAGGGGGGTAGGGTTAGTCTATAAATAGGCCGAAAGGCGACTAAGAATTTCATAGAGCTGTAACCTTCTCCAAATAATCTCAAAGGCAATAAACTTTGGTGGCGAACCAAGGGTTCTCAATGTTTTTATGACCAGACCCCTTTAACGGCCGTCTGGGCATTTCTCATGACCCCCAGCCCCTGCTGGCCTATCAGACAGCTGTGCTTATCAAACCACCTCCGATTAATGGATCCCCAAGTAATGAGAGATGCTCACCAAATAAAATAAGAATATAATTATAATTAGAGTCTGTAGCAACAGAATCGGATGCATATCCACATGTGAAAGGCAAGATGTCAGGACTGTAAGAGAGGAGGAGACCGTCCCCGAGACCTGGGCTCCGACAGCCTTCTCGAGCAACCCTGGGCGCACGCCACGACCATCGAGAGGTCTGGGCATCTGACTAGATGGGAACTAGCACACAAAATTCTCCTGCTCTTACCAAAAACGAAACAAACAGCAAAAACCATTAACAAAACACCCAGCCCAGCTTCAGGGACTGCACCCCGCCTGGCGCTGCGTCAGCCACTGGGCACAAGCCTCCCGGCCCCAGCCTTCTTCCCCGTTTGCTCATCTATAAATTGTTCTGAGGATCCTATCAGATGGCGGCTGCAATGTGCTTAGAGTAGCATTTGATACGCAAGAGCAGGGGGATCTGTGAGTATTGCAATGACCCAACCAAGCTGAGAAGTGCGCAAGGGTAGGAGCCGTCCAGTCACAGAAAGTAGAAACCAGTGTTGCTGGGTGCAGTGGCCACACCCATGATCCCAGTGGCTGGGGAGGCTGAGGCAGGAGGATTCAAGTTCAAAGTCAGCCTCAGCAACTTAGCGAGGCCCTAAGCAACTCATTGAGGCCCTAAGCAACTCAGTGAGAGCCTGTATCTAAATAAAAAATAGGACTGGGACTGGGGAGGTGGCTCAGTGGTTAAGCAGCCCTGGTTCAGTCCCTGGTGCCAACACCAAAAAACCAAACCAAACCCAAACAAAATCAAATAAAAAACAAATGATCATGCACCCCCCACGAATGCTAATTGATACACTGCCAACAAGGGACGTATTTTCACCAATAAATAGCTAGGGAAATAGAAATCTAAACAACCGTGATGTGACTCCTGAGGCACACGTTGGCCCACCTTGGAGTGTGTGTGACACGCAGGTTTGCTGGTGCTGAGCTGCGTTTGGCCAGGTGGTGCCGGGGCTTGGAGCACTCTTTCTGCACCATGGCTAGGCGGTGGCAAGGACGACCAAAGACAAGCGTCCTCACCCTGGGAGGGACGTGGCCCCTCGGAGGAAAGGTGGGGTTTCCGACCCCTCCTACAGTCTGAAGCCCGGGGAGCCTGCCCAGGCTCGCCTGGTGGTGGCATGGGGTGCCCTGTGGCGCGCGGGGCTCCTAACAGCTGCTCCGCACCGTTACGGAGGGCGTCCGTCCACACCTTGAGGGCCACGTCGGAGCTGCAGACGGAGCCCAGCCCCCGGCTCACCAGCCTTTGTTCCCAGGCAGAGGAGCCCCGGCCCCTCCACACTCAGACCCGCCGTGAAGCGTGGGCGGCAGGGGCAGCGCGGGCGGCCGGGTGGCCACCAACCTGGACGGGGCTGCGTTCCCCAGAAATGGTCTTCAATGGAGCGTAGATGGCCAAATATTAGCCTGCCACATAACAGGGGATGAGAAAATGTCGGTCTGTTTCTTGTATTTGATGCATAAAAACTATTTAAATCTATGAAATTTTTTTAAAAAGCCGTGTGTCCCGGGGAGGGTGGGCGCTGGCAGGGCGCATGCCCTGGACGGCAGACTCCCGGCGTGGCCCTGCGGCCTCCCTGGAGCCCTGCGCCGGCCTTCCTGCGCCCCCTCCCTCCGGGAAGGCTCTCCTCATATGTTACATGTCGTGACTCACGGAGCCCCGGTTGGTCTCCGGCAGTCCATCTGTGCCAGGGCTTTCTGTAAACGCTGCTGCTGGGGCTCCCGGCCTGACCACCCACCGAAACAGGCTGTCTAAACAGCCCGCGTCTGCGCGCAGACACCGCGAGCCGCTTACAGATGGATCCCCGCCAAGGGCTCTTTCTCCAGGCAGAGGTGGGGGTGGGGGGAGCCCTGGGAGCACAGCCCTGCGGGATGTGGCCTTTGCAGCCCGGGAAGTGGCCTCGAGGTGGTCCTTGAGCAGGCAGAGGGACCTCCTGCCCTCTGGGACTAGGGCTAAGTCTGCATGGCACAGACACCTTGTTGGGGTGGGGAGCTTCATGCCCGCCCAGGACCCAGCATTCCAGGGGCGCCCCACATGCAGCCCGTGCTGCGTCCTCAGTGGCCCTGGCTGGAACGGTGCTGGCACTTTGTTCGGGTCCCTGGGACATGCTTGGCAGGGCGTCCTCTGCCTTCTAATGCACCCTCTGCAGTGGGCACCAGAGAGGGCCCCTCATCCCCACTGCCCGATAAGACTGGCCGATTTTGAAAATTTGGGGGGAGTTTTTCTTTGGCTGGAGAATTTTCTTACCTATTTAAAATCCGAACTCCTTGGGGAGGAGAGGCGATGCGGACCTTCACACCCAGGTGGACGGGGTTGGGGGGCGTTTCCTGAGCGGGGCACAGGAGGGGGGAAACCCAGGTGGCATTGCTGGCTGGAAGTGGGAGAGGCCCAGGGCAGGGACCTGTGCACCCCTGGACATACCCCTGCAGGCTTCCCAGCTCCCCGCCAGGCTGGGACAGGTGACAGGGCATACGTGACAGCATCCTCCAGAAGCCTGGCATCTGGTGGAACTGCTCAGGCCTCTTCTGTCTGTGGGAACTTGGGCGAATCCCGCTAATCTCAGAGCCTCTGTTTCCTCATCTATGAGACCTTAAAATCTTGTTGGACCCAATGAGATGAGGCAAGGAAGCTGGCCCCGCAACCAGCTGGCCCTGGAAGGACGAGGCCCCCTACATGTGTCTCCTCCCTGGAAGGTCTCGGTCCGTCAATCAGATGGCGCCCAGCTTCAGCCTGACACCCAGCGGGTCTTCTACCACCTTGAGATACTGATGCTGACCTGGAAGGCCCTGTGTCACGGAGCCCTGAGCCCCTCCTGCCCTCTCCTGACACCTTCTCCTATTGGCCCTTTACAAGGGCAGGCTCCTTTGGCCTCAGGGCCTTTGCATAGCCTGTCCCTCTGGTTGGAATACCCTTTCCCCATGCTGCCTCAAGTCTGCTCTTTCTCCTCCTTCGGACACCAGCACCCTGGTGACCTCCTCAGTAAGCCCTCTCTGACTGAAGAGATCCATATCCTTATAAAAGAGCCCCAGGAGAGACCCCCTCCCCTTCCCTGGGAGGGTATGGCAAGAAGGCACCATCTCTGGACCAGAGAGTGGCCCATCAGACATGGCATCTGCCAGGGCCTCCCTCTCCAGGACTGTGAGCCGGGCATTTCTGGGGTTTGTAAACTGCTTGGTTCATGGTGTTTGGGGTAGTAGCCTGGATGAATTGAGGCCATTAAGAAAATACCCCAAACCAAGGAGATTCAAACAACAGGCACGTGTTGAAGTTGATCTGGGCTGGACAGCAGGGCCACTAGGAGGGCTTGGCACCAGTGGCTGTCCACGGCTGGGCCGAGGGCCGAGCCCGCCATCCTGCAGCAGGGCGTAAGAGCCATTGGGCCTCACGGGGGCCTCTCCTAGCTCTGCCTGCACCAGGCTTCTTGCAGGTGGTGCCTGAGCCCTGGGTGTGTGGAGGGTACCCACCAGCCCTCGGTGGGAGAGCCACAGACAGGGCCAGTACCTGTGTGCTGGAAGGGCCGGTGCTTGGATGTCCATCAACCTACCACACAGGACTCAGGGGAACCAGGAGCTGAGGTGCCCGCCCCATGCTGGCCTAGAGGAGCCAGCTGCTAGGGCCCGAAATGCAGGTCCCAAGCTCTGAAGATGCGTGGCACCAGGGGTGGAGATGGGAGCCCCCGGGTCTCTGAGGAGGGCAAGACTGCTCTTAGTGGGCATGGATGGGGCATTTCTGGAGGGGAGGGTGGGTAAGCTGGGTCTGGAGAGCCAGAGAGAGAGGCGGGGAGGACGGGAGGGCACGCAGGCAGACGGGGCAGGGGCCACAGGATCAGACGTGGTTTCCAAGAGCACCCACTGGCCGGCCCCCGGGGGCCCTTGCTGCCATGGGCTCTGGCTGCCCTTCTGGTTGCACTGAGGGAAGCCCCACTGACCTCAGGAAGGTCCACGTTGTCTCCCCAGGCTGCCCGGAGCCAGCATGTGGTTGGTGGCCTGATTAGCGCCCCGTGGCCTGGCCTCCCCGGTCACCCCACCCTTGCCAGGCTCACCGGAGGCCAGGGCAGACCCGGGCCGTCGTCCCAGGGCCTTCAGACCTTCTTAATCACGTTCGCTCAAGAATTTGCTGACACGCGGTGGAGTGATAACGCCCTAATGAAACTAGCCAGACCCCCGCGGCGGGCGGGCGCCTCAGAGCCAGCCGCTGCTCTTGGCCGGGCTGCCTGCCACCCTCCCGCCGCTCCCCTGCAAGGGTGCTGACTTTCCTGAAGCTGCCCACGGACCTCCGGGAGCAGAGCTGGGAGGGTCCACCCTCGGTGGATCACAGAGTGAACGAGTCTGTGGGAGGGGTGGGCTACGCCTCCCCCTGGTCCCTTTACCCAGGCTCCTCAAAAAGGCCATTTCCCAGCCTCCTTTGCGGTGAGGGTGGCCACAAGGTGCAGGCGCAGAGGCCCCTCCCTCCTGAGCCCCTGGAAGTGGGTGTCAGTGCTCCCTGCTGGTGGCTCCCCCCTGCTGCAGAGCTGGGGACGCCACAGGGTGACAGCTGGGGGCAAGATGGAAACAGCCGTCTGAGTCCCCCCAGCCCCGGGCCCAGCCTCCCCTGTGGGGGACACAGCCTGGCTGTCTATGGCTGGAATAGTCACCCTGACCCTAACGCTTAGCCCCGGGGTGGCTTCCTTCACCCCTCACGGCTGCCGGCCAGAAGGTGCCACACAAAGCCCGTTTTGTGCACAGGACGTGGGGCCTGGGGAGGAAACTGTCTCGCAGGGTCCCCGCCGCCTGGGCCGGGCACTGGCTCTGGGATCTTGGGGACAGTGTCCCTCCTTTCTCTGTGAAAGGACGTGGTTGGGGTGGTGTTTGGACGAGGTCACACAGTCAGGGAGGACCAGTCCCTGCTTGCACTGCGTAGTAAATATGAGCAGGTAACCCGGGGGCTGCCTTGCAGTGGCCAGGTAGGAGGTGTGGGACACCTGGGCAGCCTCCATCTGCCTCCTGCAGGGAGGGAACAGCACGGCCACTCCCTGGCCTGGGCCCTGCAGCAGCCCCGCGGGGAGCCCAGGACAGGGAACTTTTTGGGAACCCCGCTCTGCCCCAGGCCCTCGGAAGCCCCTCCACCCGCACCAAGGCTTCGCCTTCCCCCTCCGTGATGGCACAGGGTGGGGCGGGGAGTCACCAACCCCTTTTGCTCCTGAGGTCAGCCATTGTAGGGTGACCCTAAAAAGTCCCACAGCGTGTGGCTTTTACTTGGCCTGAGCTCTGGTGATCAGGCAGGTGGGGTGGGGCTTAGAAAGCAGCCTCTGGGGAAAAGGGTCTCATGAGTGACCCCAGGGTGTGGGCAGCCTTCCTGCATGGGGGGCCTGGTGACATTTGTTCTTGCTGTAGGACATGTCCAGGAGTGGCTCTGTGTGTAGATTCCTGGGGATGCTGAGAGACCAGAGAGGAAGACGCTACCCCAGGAGGATGGACAGAGAGGAAACGAAGGACAGAGAGCAGGACATCAGTGGACCCCCATGGGGGACAGGACTCCAGAAAGTTCCCAGCAGGGAAAACAGGAAGGAGGTTTGGAAATACTATCGATGACCCAATATCTGTCGTCAATCTCTGTGTACTTATGCACCTGTCACCAGCATGTGTATATGTCCCCGTGTGTGCACGTGTCTGTGCGCCTGTCAATCTGCCTACCTCGGCGCCAACCCGCCCACCTGCCAACATCTACGTGTAATGTGCACCTCTGCGCCTGCCCGCCTGCCCGCCTCTGCGCGCACCTGCTTGCCCAGCTCAGTGCAGAGGAAGGGGCACCGCGGCCAGCCCAGCAGGGAGGCCCCTGTGCGTCGTGTTCTTAGTTCTCACCAGACGAGGTTGCACTTTCGAGATAAAACATGGGTGCACTCTACGTGGTTCAACCTGAGAGCCACCTGGGGTGTCTTCCTGAGCGCACCCAGGTCCACGGGGTCACAGTGCACAGGGAGGTGGCCCGGGACTCGGCACTTCTGCCCCTGCAGTCCCGACGCTGCCCTTGGGCCTCTCCAGCCACCCCATGTCTCTCACCTCCAGTGCGATGCTGCTTCTGCTCCACCCTCGGTTCCTGGGACCCCGGATTCTTCCCGAAGCTCCTGAGCACACTGAGCAAAGGACTAGTGTGCTGTGCCCAGCTCGGCGCCCTTCCTGACTGCAGGGGGCAGTTACAGGGCTCCTCCTGCTCTGTCCAGCTTGCATCCCCTGTGCCGAGTTGGCACAGGTGACCTCCAGTAGCGTCACCATTAACACTTTGAAATACAGCAGCACAGGAGCCACAGCGTGTGGCTTCCTGCTCCTGTGCCCCTGCGGGCGTGGCCTGGGCGCTGGTGCTTCACATAGATCCTGGAGCCCAGGCCCCTTCCAGCTTGTTGCCACCATCGCCAGGTGCAGGGCTCGTTGGTGGAGTGGACACCAGGTTGTACCCACCTCCATGTTCCTCCTGCAGGAAGGGGAAGAGCGTGGAGCGGTGCCCCATGGCCGGGAAGTGGCTCAGGCTACATCCACTCCTACTCCATGATCCAGATCTCAGGTGCTGGCCCTCCTAGATGCCAGGGAGGGGGGGGCAGTGCTGTCCAGCAGGACAGTCCCGGGATGCCACTCTTCTGTTGCTGTGGGTACACTGGATGGCTGGTGGCTGTCTGCAGAGTCACCCAGGAATGATGTGGTCACCACCCAGTGGCTTTGAGTGCACTGACCTGTGGGAGCCCAAGAGCAGAGGGAGGTTGGCGTGACGCTCATGGGGACTCTGGTGGGCAGGCCCCACACATGCCAGGCTCCTCTGGCAGAGATGGGGGCCTGAAAATAACTGGGTGGCACTTAGGGAGGGGCAGTTCCCACGTGTACAGGAGGGGGAGGGTGGTCTGGGCTGGACTTTGTGCCTTGACCTGACCTCATTCACAAGCAATGGGACGAATGGGCCGGTTACAGATGCATTGCGGTGGCCAGTGTGGTCTTGATGACCTTGGGTGGGTGACGGAGCCCCTTTGTCCCGGTCAGCTCAGGCTGCTGTGGCAGATAGGGCAGACAGGGGCTAAAGGACGGGCCTTCACTCCTCACAGCTCTGGAGGCTGGAGTCCGAGAGCAAGGCACAGGCGTCCGTTCCTGGTGAGAGCTCTCTGTCCCACTGTGTCCCCACGGAGAGAGAGGGAGCCCTTGCTCCTGCTCTCGTGAGGACACTGACCCTGTGGGGCCCCGTCCGTCCGACCTCCTCCATCTGAGCTCCGTGCAGGGCTGCTGCCACACGGTGCCACTGACTCTGTGGCTGGAAAACAGCAGGAACTCGTGGCTCACGGTTCTGGAGGCTGGAAATCCAAGCGTGGCAGACCCCATGTCTGGGGGGCTGCTTCCTGGCTCACAGAGGGCACCTCCTCACTATCCCCCACGGAAGGGCCAGAGAGCTCCCTGAAGCTCTTCCATGGGACACAGAGACCTGGGGCCTTGGAACCTCATGTATAAATCTTGGGGGCACACAAAGCCTTGGTCCATGCGCCTTGTGTGCAGTGTCCCTCCCTTTGGAGAGGGGGCAGCGTCTCCCTTACCCCACAGGTGAAGCTCACAGGTGGAGCAGATGCTCTGGGGAGACACACGACAAGCTCCTGGCCTGGGCACGCCCTGTGCAGGGGGCAGCTCCTGGCTGTGACACTGGGGCATGACATGCCCTCTGCAGGTGGCAGCTCCTGGCTGTGACACCTAGGGCACTCCCTGTGCAGGGGGCAGCTCCTGGCTGTGACACTGGGATATGACATGCCCTCTGCAGGGGGCAGCTCCTGGATGTGACACCTAGGGCACTCCCTGTGCAGGGCGCAGCTCCTGGCTGTGACACCTAGGGCACTCCCTGTGCAGGGGGCAGCTCCTGGCTGTGACACCTAGGGCCTGTGACGCCAGCTACTGCCAGGTGCCCCGTGAGCTCATGTCCCGGAGTCGGTGGGTCCGTCTGTAAATACTGCTGAACAAGCACACGTCGACCACTTCCAGGGTTGGAGGGCCTTGTCTCCCTGTAGATGGCCTTCTTACACTCACGCCGCTGCCGGCCACTTCTGTGTGAGGGCATGTTGGGCTCAGCAAAGCTCGTGTCCAGCTTTATCAAGTCATTACTGAACAATAAAAACTGTGCACCTTCAAGGTGTTCAAGCAATGACCACACGTGTGTGGGCTGTGCGGAGGTCACTGCCGTCAGGTAGTAGGGCGTCCACTCCCCTGTGTGGTCGTCAGGGTGTGTGTGCTGGGGGATGACAGACAGCCCCTGGTAGGGCCCCTGGGGAGCCTGTGCCACTGGCCAGCACACACAGTCCTGGTCCCCTCAACAGACTCACCCAGAGGGCTGCTGGCAGTGAGAGCCGAGGCCCTGGTGGGTGGCAGGGGTGGAACCAACCACAGCCACAGGGGCACAGCGACCCAGTCCTCCCCAACATCGCCTGAGAACGCTGGAGTCACTCCCGGGGGAACCGCTCCGGAAACTTCTACACAGACTGGTGCTGGAGCCCATTAAGGGTCTCTCTTAAAGTCGAGGACCTCGCAAAGCCATCGATGAGGGTTGGACTGTGTCCTCCCAGTGGCTGTGTCCACACCCCAGCCCTAGTGAGTCCACTTGGAAGTAGGTCATCAAGGTGAGATGGGGCCATACTGGACTGGAGTGGCCTGGTCCAGTAACTGGGGTTCTGGTAGGACCAGATTTGGCCCCAGGGAGAGACACACGGAAGACTACAGACTGTGGAGATGAGGCTGGGGTCGCAGTGAGCCGCTGCCACCAGGGGCACCGAGGATTGCCACACCGGGCCAGGGAGGGGTCTTCTCCAGAGCCGGCCCTGCCCGCCCCTGATCTTGGGCTCTGGAGCGCAGAACCCTGGGAGGACGCGTTCCTGCGGCTCCAGCCCCAGCTGTGTGCTCTCTTCTGCAGCCCCAGGGACTAGGACCGTCTCCAGCCAGCTCGTGACAACAGGATTTGAACCCAGGCCTCCCTGACCCCGTCCTCCCCTCTCCCTGGGTCTCACTCCACCACATGGCCCCGGGGCAGGGAGGACAGACAGGCCACGGATGGGTGGGCTTGGCAGCAGCCTCAAGATGCCTTTTTGAAGGTTCCACACAGGCCAGGCTCTTAGATCATCTCCTCTGCCTCGAGGTTCGTGAGTTCAAAGCCAAAACCATGAGAGTTTAATCAGCGTCTGTCCCGGAATCACCCGAAGCCACCAGGCCGGCCAGCAGCTACGAAGCCCGCCGGCGCTTTGTCTTCCTGGAACGCTTCTCTTGAATGTGGTCAGAGGCAGATGTGGTGTCCCCAGGGCCCAGAGCTGGTGGGCCGGCCTCCCTGACGCAGCCCTGGTGGCATCTTTGGTGAAATCCGGTTCTCTTCTGTGGTGCTCCCCCCGCCCCCCACTGTATCAAGGGCAAGGCCCCAGGAGCCGCCGCAGTCCTACATGCGCCCCTCGAGCAGGGACCAGCGCCGGCCCCTCTTGGAAATCTGCACTGCTCTGGGGTGAAGGCAGCGAGCTCTCCCAAGTGAACAGAGGGCTGACGGTGAGTGGAGGGGCCCCGAGGTCAGAGGTCAGAGGCTGGTAGACCCCCAGGGTCAAGGCAGAAGGGAGGGGGAGTGGCCGCATCCTCATGAAGTCGGGTCGGGCTTGGCTGATATCCTGGCTACACCAGGCCCACTACTCTGGGCAAGAGACACGGCGCTGCACACATCCACCATTATACAGTTGGCCCCAAATTTCTACCAGCTAGAACAAGAGAATGGCCAGCGCGTCCTGGGAGGGCCTGTCAGCTGGACCAGAGCTGGAAGGAGGGATGAAGCTGTTGTGCCCTCTGCTGCCTGCCTAGTGCCACCCACCCAGTGCCACCTGCCCCTTAGACACACTCTGTCCCTGTGTGTGTGTGGGGGGGCGGGTGCACACTTCCTTCCCACACTCCAGGACACGGAGTCCATTTCCTGCATCCCTCGCCCTGGTCTGAAGGTCACCTTCCCCAGGAGCGCTGGTCCCCTCATTGGGGAACCGGTTGCTAGAAATCAAGGCCCAGTCCTGGGTGTACTCAGCGCGGTGGCCTCTGGTTGCTGGGAGCCTTGGAGACTCTGGGGGCTGGGAAAGAGTAAAGCGACCTTGAGAGGGTGCTAAAGAGCATGCCCAGGGCAGACCTGCCCAGCAGGCCGCGGTGCGTGCTCTTCCCGTGTGTGCCGCACACTCGACCTGTAAATGGACCCGTGCACACGCCGTGTGCCCCCCTCCTCCGTTCCTCTCCCTGCCTTGTTCTGGTCCACTTCCCCTTTTGCCCTCCATTTTGTCTGGCTGCTGGCTTCCGAGTTGTCCTTTTCTCGCTTTCCCAGTGGCGGCCCGGTGGCCCCCTGTGTGGACAGTCATCCGACACACCAGGTGACGCTGTCTCCCTTCACGGGGGACGTCGAGGCCCCGAGCAGCGCGCCCCCCTCTGTGCCCTGTTGTGAGTCCTTCAGATCCTACCTGTTACTGGCGGATGTGGAAGACGCTCAAGATGCGGTCACACTGTTCACCAGCCGAGTGTCACCATCATCGTTGTAATAGGAGAAAAAGTGACAGTGGGGAGTGGTATTGAGCCAGGCCTGTGCATGTACAATATGTGACCATGAATCTCACGGTCGTGTAGGATTCTAAGGCACCCATGAAAATACGGAAACCAACACAAAACAAGAGAAAGGGTCTCAGGTCCACCCCCACATTTCCCGTCCCTGGTGTCCTCCTCCTTGCTAAGTGCCACGGAGCGGGCGCTTCGAGTGGTTCCAGGACGTGGCTGATGAACTGTCCCTGCTTCTGTTTAAAACACGCATCTCTGTTTTTATTTTAATTTCATTTTTCCCATTTTCCTTTTGCAGGGCTCAGCTCCATGTGTGGATTCTAGCTCGGTCTATCTTGCACTTTCAGCCCTCTCGAGTGTCGATGGACTATCTTCTGGCTGGACCCTCTGCCCCCCGGGGGAGTCTGACGATTGTCCCTCTGAGTCCAACGTGTCTTCTTTTCCTCTAGTCTTAAAACCCCACTTTTCGTCATTTTGAGCAAGGTCATTCACGGTGTTCCTCCGTGTGGGGTGCGGTTCTCTCTGACTGCCCTCTTGGGGTTCACGGAGCTTCTTGGATATGAAGGTTCATAGTTTTCACCAAGTTTGGGAAAGTCCTGGCGATCAGGTCTTCAGGCCTTTTTCTGTCCCCTTCTCTCCCCGATTTCTGGAACTGCAATCACAGCACGTTGGAGCGCTGGACGCTGCCCACGAAGCGCAGGTTCCCGTCCTCTAGCTCCCAGTGCCACGCCGAGGAGTTCACGGACCCCCTGACCTGCAAAGGCTCATCTGTAAATCCCACCACGTAAAATTTTCATTCTAAACACCCCATTGGCTTCTTTTTTATATCTTTCCATTCCTTACGACCATGTTTTCCTTGGAGTTCTTGACGTGCTAGACAGGCTGTTTAAAGTCCCCCTGTTTGTTCTCTCTCTGATGCCACCTTGGGCTCTCCTGTTTTGACGAGTCTTTCCTCCTGGTTACAGGTGGCCTTTTACTGCTTTTTGTGTGTCTAGTCATTCTCGATGGGATGTCAGACACTGCAGACGCTTGCTATTCGGTTTGTGGATTCGATCGTCTCCCTCTAAAGAGAACTGAGGTTGATTTTTACAGGCAGCCAGTTGCTTGCAGATCAGTTTGGTCCTTTTGAGGCTGTTTAGGTCTTTGTTAAGAGAAGCCGGTGTTAATGTCGGAGCCTCGGGGATCTTGACGGCAAGCCTGGCTTATCCATGGCCAGAGAGCAGCACAGGTAAGGGGGCGGGGCCCTACTTTGGGTTCACCTTGATACCTGCTCGGTCATGCTACTCAAGTGGCTCAGTGTCACGTGGCCCACTTTTATCACAGGAAAGCTGTAGGATTTGGTCTTGATTACTGGTTTTCATGCCTGGGTTGCGGGGAGGTCCATATCTAACACTTGGGTGTGTGTGGAAACACAGACTGACCCAAACCCTTGGTCCACTTCTATCCGTGTGTGTGTGTATTGACTTCCCATGTTGTCTACGTAAGCTGCCATGTGAAGAGTTCTGTGAAGTGGAAATTTTGAGAAATTATTTCCGAGTGCAGATGGGCTGGGGCTGTATGGGACACCCAGCCTAGTCAGGGTGCTGGAAATTCAGTCAACAGAAGAGCAGGATTGGGTCCTTTGCAGGAAAATAGAGGGAACTTGAGAGTATTGCGTGAAGTGGGCTGAACCGAGGTAAAGGGTCATGTGGTTCCTCTCAGATGCGAAGCTGGAGAGGAAAAAGGAAAAGAAGGGGGGGTTTCATGACAATGGAGGGAGTTTAGGAGAGCAGAGGAAAGGGACAGGGACGGAGGGGCAACGCTGGGGTGAAACTGGGCGCACTGTTGTCACACTGTGTGCGTCTACCACTATGTGACAGTGAGTCCTGCCGTGCCACTGTGTACATGATAGAGCACCAGTAAGAATGAGGGAAAAGTCAGCGTGTGGGTCCATATGGACTTGCCAACAAGTGACTTCCGGCTGTAGGCACCGCTGTGGAGCTTTGTCATGAGGTGTCCCACAGAAGCTCCTGTTAATGCAGGAAGGTCCAGAGGTGACATGATTGGACCATGAGATCCATAACCCAATCACTCTATCCGAGTTGGAATGGACTCACTGGGTGGTCACTGTAGACAGGTGGGCGTGGCTGAGGATGGGCGTGGCTGAGGAGGTGGCCGTGGCTGATGGGTGGGCGTGGCCTGGAAGGGTGCATCTGCCCTGTGGCCCCGCCCCCTCCTCCCTGCTTCCTGGCTGCGGGGAGCTGAGCAGTTGTCCTCTGCTGCCTCACCTCGGGCCCAGGGCACTGGAGTCGGCCTTCGATGGACTGAGGCCTCTGAAACCCTGAGCCCCCAATAAACTTTCCCTCCTCAGAGTTGATCCTGTTTGGAGTTCTCATCGCAGAGATGCAAAAGCTGACTAAAATAAGTTTCTATCTCCCAAAAAGCATAAGAATAATAATCACCCTAGTGAGACAAACTGATCGTCTGGTGAAGAGGAAATCTTAGTCTTAGAAACCTGACCGTATCTCCCACCGTGTGAACCAGTGGTCATCTCGTTCCCCGGATAAACGAGCGTGAGCCATTTCACCCACCCCTGTGGAAGGACGCCCTTGCCCCACTCTGTCATGTGTGTGGGTGACACTCGTAGATTCTACCTCTGTTCTGGGCTAGGTTGTCTGTCCTCAGTCCACTGCATGAGGTGCACGAGGCCGAGAGCTAGGTCATGCTCTCTTCATGAGTGACCGGCCAGCCGAGCCACGCTGTGGCCATTCGGTAGGACCCAGCCCCCAAGCTCTCCTGTGTGCGCTCCTAGTGGGGGATAAAGTATGTTTGGGCATAAACGTCTGTCGGATCTGGTCATGGCCTGGGTGTTCCCACCAGAATTCAACTGGAGCCACCTGGACCGGGGCAGAAACCATCAGGAGCGTTGGCCACACGCGTCTGGGAGTCCAGCCACGTGAGAGTGGAGGCTCCGGAAGGCGCTGGGAAGCTTCCGCGGAGTTCACCTGAGCTGATGAGGCCCCCTTGGAGAGGGCTCTGTGCCAGTCAGAGGAAGTCCCGCACCTGGTGGACGAGGCACGTGTGACCACCTGGGTCTGGGCCCCTCTGCGTCCCTGTCTGACTGAGTGACCGTGGGTTCTCTGAGCCTTGCTGCAGCCCTTGCATTTTGGCTCCGGGCACCTGACTGTCTGCCGCTGCACCTGTGTGTCTTTGCCCAAGGGCTGTGTCCTGCCTTAAATGCTGGCTCTGCCTCCTGACGGCAGGCCACAGGGTCAGGCAGGTGTGGCCACACATGAGCAGCCTGAGCCAGTGGAGATGGCAGCTAGGGATGCGTCTCCCAGCACCTGCCCTGGGGATGTTGGCTCTGAGGTGTGCCCGGCACTGTTGACTCCCTCACCAGCTCCCTGGCGGCACCTCCTGGGCGTTTCCAGGCAGACTCCCAGTGCCAGCGTCCTCGCCTCAGCCTCCTTGGCCAACCTGAGGGCGGACTGCATGCCCCTGGGAGCCTCTGCAGATGGCACATTCTCCTAACAAATGAGCGGCTCCTTCCTTCCCGCTCTGGGTAGGTCCTAGAGCCTGGCAAGTGCCTGGTTTTTGGGTGGCAAAGAAGTAACCCCACTCCAGGCGAGAAGAGGTGTGAGGAGTCCTCAGTGAGCTGCGCCTGGCTTCCACACATCTGGGTCCCCATCAGCCAGCTGGTCCCCAATTCCCTGAAGGTGGCCATGTCATGGAGACTGAGCCCACCCAAGGTGTGGGCTCTGAGGAGGGCGCCTGGAGTGGAGGGGAGGCTGGCGCAGCGGGGGCGAGGCTGCCGGAGAGAGGCTGGAGCCTCTGGGAAGCAGCTGGATGTGATAAGAGGTTGCAGAGCAGCCGGATTCCAACGCTGGAGCTCAGGTGGGCTGGGCGTGCTCTGCCCGTGAACCACCTCCGACTCCATCTCCTTATCTCTGCCTGGAGCGGTGCTGTTCCCTCCCTGGGAGCGAGTGTGACCTACTGCAGTGCATTCCTACCTGCGCCCCTGCCCACCGGCTCCCGCTCCTTATCAGCGGGGGCTCTCCTTGCCTGGCCTCCTCCTCCTCCTCCTCCTCCTCCTCCTCCTGGGCCCCCTCCCTGGGACTGAAGCCCTGAGACTCTGCCAGAGATCAGGCCGGGCTGGCCCGGAGGGAGCCATATTATATACATTTGTACACAAACACTTAAAAATAAAACCGCCGGCCTGGCGAGGAGAGCCTCCTTGGCCGCCGGGAGGAGCGATGGAGTGGGTGGGTGCTGGCCGGGCCCCCGCTGCCTGCTCCCTAGTACTCCCCTGGCATGCTGGGAGGTTCAGCTGGAGCCCGGAGGAGCGCCGAGGCTTCCTAGAGGCGCCCCGTCCCACACGGGGCCTGGCAGCTTAGAGGAAGACGTAGAATTTCCAAATTTAGCGTCCAGGAATGGCTTCACATAAACACGGAATGCTTTTGCTGCAGAGATGTGAAGTAGATAATGCCAAAAAAGTCCCCCTTTGTGACTGAATCCTGTGATTCTGCAGCCAACCTGCAAGTTGACTGCTGATGTGCATGAAGGCCGCTTCCTGCCGTCCCTCTGCATGGGTGGTCGGGCTTAAAACGAAATGTCCAGGCTGACAAATGCTTTACAAAGGCCAGATTATAAACTGTAACCCACTGTCAGCTGGGCAGAGGGGAGAGCTGAACGCCTCTCCAGCATTCGCAGATGCAATTTGGCCACAGGCTGGGGCTTTTCTCCAGGGGAAGGTGGCCCTGGGTTTGCACACTGCTGTCGGAGCTGCTCCGAGCAAGCTCAGGGCAGGGCCTCTGTCAGCCAGGGCCTCTGTCAGCCAGGAACCAGGGGCTTCCCGAGGCCTCAGGAGGTCTGGGTTCTGTTGTGGAGATGAGGGGCTCCAGAGTAAAAGAAACCGAGACAGAACTGCTAGAGGGGACAAAGTCTAGGACACAGCTGTGCTTTGAATCCACTGTGGCCCCCACTAGAGAGCCAGGCCTTGGGGCTCTCAGGGGAAGGGGGATGATGCTGGGTGCAGGGTCTCTGGCAGCCCTCGCGCAACACCCTGTGAAGAGGGGTCACTGTGAGAACATGGGGGAGGGAGGCAGCACAGGGTGGGAGCTGGGGGGGGGGCAGCACAGGGTGGGAGCTGGGGGGGGGCAGCACAGGGTGGGAGCTTGGGGGATACCACAGGGTTTCCGAGGATGGACAGCTCAAAGGCCATGCAGGCCACTGCATGAGGGACAGTTCTGGAGAGAAAAGTGGACTCTCACAGATGTGGACCAGAGGGTGGGTGGCCACCAAGGGAGCTCAGATCTTGGTGGCAAGGCCAGGCCTAGGCCCAGGGACCCAGCATGGGACTCTTCCCACTAGAAAGGGCCTTTCTTCCTCTTGCCTTTGATCATAAACCCACCTATCTCTCTGTCATCTATCATCCCTCCATCTCTGCATGTCTGTATGTACAGATGCACACCTGTGTGTGCACACACATTGACACAAACACCTACACACACAAAATTTTCCAAACAAGGTTTGATTTTTAATTTTTTTCAGTGCTAGGATTGAGCCGCATGCCAGGTGGATGCTCTACACTGAGCTACTGCGGGCCCCCCTCTGTGGCTCTTGGTAACGAAGCCATGGGCCCTCTCGGGACTCTGCCCTTGAGCATCTCCAGCAGAGCTGTGTCTGGCTCTGGAAGGCTCCCGGGGTAAGGTGGACCCGAGCACTGGCTGCAGCCGGAAGCTGTCCCCTCCTCGAGTCAGTCTCAGAGCTCGTGTGGCTTGTCACTGAGAATCGCTCACACGCCAGGCGAGCCCTCCAGCAAGGCGCGGGGCAGAGAGAAGGGCCGCGTCCGCCCTCCCGCCAGCCCTCCTCCCCGCCTCGCTTGTCTCAGTCGCTGAGCACCAGGCTCCGGTTCTGGTTTTTCCAACCTTCCGGCCAAAAGGGCACAAAACTATGCAGGGAGGCTGGGCGCCCTTCCCTGGAGCTCGCTTCAGGGAGAAGATCCTCTCCACGGGGTGGGCTGGACTGGCACGTCCTCTTCCAGAGACAGGGGCTCTGGGGAAAACCCTGGGCTCGGGGGAGAGTGGTCACGGCGTAGGTTGGGTCCTGGCTAGAATCAGGGGCACCTGTTCTGCCAGGACTTGGGCACAGAGGTGAGGGTGTCTGTCTCTGCTTTCTGGTGTGTCTAGCGGACAAGGCGAAACCCATCCATTTGCCCATTCACCTGCCACAGGCTGGAGGGAGGTCAGAGGACCCCACCCTGGGGAGCACCCTTCTCTGCCCTTGAGCTGGCCGGGTTGGTCCCCGGAGGCCCCTGCTGCTGTCTCTGCGGCTACAGACAAGCCATGGGCTCTGAGTCAGGAATGCGAGCCCCAGCACAGGGGACATGTGCCGTCTTCAGTAGGTGGCCTCAGTGAGGGGTGACAGCAGCTGGGCAGAACCACCAGAGGTTCCTCCTGGGCTGGGAAGACTCAACACCCAGGGTGCTGACGGGCGCCCTCCTGCAGGGCCCCACGGGGGTGGGCTTCCCCACGACAGGGCAGCCCAATGCTCCAAGCTCTGGGCCCATGGAACAGGTGCAGGCTGCCTCCACTATAACCGAGTTTTGAAGCTGTGCTCTGTCACCTGGCGGCAGAGAAAGGTTATGAGTGAGTCACACTCACAGAGCCGGTCACGGACCCTGCCTTCCCCCTTGGCAGCTACGGCACAGGGGCAGGTTCGGTGGAGAGCGAGACCCACAGCCTCTGATTTTCGTCAACCCCCCCACCCCCAAGTCCCTGACTTGCCTGGACCAGAAGCTACGGCCAGGCACAATGTGGGTCCCCCACCCGAGGCCCCGAGGAGAACAGGGAGGTCCCAGAACCTCGACCCCCAGCAGAGGGCGAGGCTGGGGAACTGTGGGCAGCTGCAGCCCTTAAGCAGCCGAGCTTGGCTGGGCAAGCACCACGTTCAAGTGCTATTTGTACGGTTGCTGTTGAATGTTGACATTGATGAAGAATGGAGTATTTGATTTAATGGGACATCATGCAGCTGCCGAGGGGAAGGCGGGTCTGACATGGGCTGCACACACTGACCTCGGGAGCACGGAGCTCTGTGGAGGAAGCCGGTGGACATCTGCTTGGGTGCAGTGTCCAGGGCAGGCAGGTGTCTGGACGCAGAGAGGGGCTCTGTGCTGGCTGGCACTGGTGCTGGGGAAATGGGGGTGACCCCTCAGGCTGCGGGTACATTTTGAGGGGATGGTTGTGTGGGGGTCACCTGCAGAGCCGGCTCCACACGTCTCCCACGTACCCAGACCCACTGAGTGGCACACTTGGAGCAGGTGGGTGACACGGCTGGACAGCTCTCTGTCGCTGTGACGAAGTGCCTGAGACCCTCGACATTAGGAAGAAAAAGTGTGCTTTGGCTCCGGCTTTCAGAGGTTTCAGCCTGAGGCCTGTGGCCTTGTTGCTCTGGGCCTGTGGCAGCACAGTGAGCCATGGTGGGGACAAGAGCTGGGCAGCAGAGGGAGGAGAGAGGAGGGGAGGGCCCGGGGTGCAGTGTCCCCCTCAGGGTCAGGTCCCAATCACCTGACTTCATTGCACGGCTGGGCTTCATGCGCTGAGGTCCACCTCCCAGCAGTGGCCCAGGCTGGAGATCTGCCCTTAGCATCCGCGTCTTTGAGAGACGTTCAAGACCCAGGCCGCAGCAGCAGTCGATCTCTCTCTGCAACACTGCTAAAAAGCAAATCTTGTTATTTTCCATTCTACGTCTTCACGTCTCCTACGTGTTCACTTTGGAAAAATGAAAAACTGTCAATAGTCAAAAAGAAGAGAATAGAGAGCGCCCTCCTCCCCTAAGGCCCGCCCCGCGAGCCCTCGGGGCTTCTCCTTCCCAAAGGCGCGAGGCCTGGTTCTCTTGGGTGTTTCCTGTTTTGTGTTTTGTTCTTCTAGTTCATGTTGCTGTTTTCTGCAAGTGTAGAGTCGCACTGTGGAGAGAGGTTGGTGCCCTGACAGGGCTTTGAAATCGTTTTCTGGACAGAACGTGTTTAACTAGACCCTGGAGACCTGTAAACACCGCGTTCAGACCGCTAGGCAGCGGGACCCCTGCTGGGAAGCGAAGCCCAGGACCTGGGTGTTTCTGCTGGGCGGCTGCTGAATTCAGGTTTCCTAAACAGAAGACGCACAGGGCGGTGTCCAGAGCTGAGGGTCCGTCCTGGCGATGGCTGGCTGCACTGAGAACAGCGTTGGTGGAAGGCACCAGGATGGGTGGACCCCACCCCTGGCAGAAAGCCTTCAGCCCAGAAATCTTAAATCCCGTTTACTTAGCTGGTCATTTATCCGTCTCACTTTTTAAATTGAAAGAAGTAATTTTGCACGTGGCTACACAACCCCCCACAGAAGGGAGAGAGCGGACGGTTCCCCTCCCTCCCGTCTACAGCCCTCTCTGGAGCCGGTGTGGCTCACACCTGCAGGGCAGGAGTTCACAGCTCTGGCATCTCTTAAGTCCAAGGAGTAGCCTCCCTGCCGCTCCTCTCTTCCTATCGACCACCCTTCAGCCAGGAGACGGGGGCGTGAAGTGGTGGCCATCTAGTTAAACAACAGAACCTGGGTGGCTGGAGGACACTGGATCTGAGGAAGACGTGTTCCCTGACCCCCATTTCTGCTTAGAGGTCCAGACAGTGAACTTATTATCTCCTAAGGACCCTCTGCTGAGGGCCACCAAGAGATGGCCTTGGGCAGGAAGCTGGCATTGACAAGGGGAGGTACATAGTACAGGACAGGACACTGCAGATGCTCCCAAAGAACCCGCAGGTCTTGAGGTGTGGGCCGGCTGAAGTCCCCAGGAATGCCGGTGGGCTCTCCCGCCGATAGGACTGCTGCTGCCCGTGCTCCTTGGGGTTTCAGGGATGACCCAATTTGGGGCCAGAAAATTGCTGGGTAATTAAAGGCAAGTTGCAAAGTAGACGGAGATTCTGAGGGTGTGCTGCAGCTTCCAGATCTCCAGGAACCATCACCGGCCAACGGCTGGGAGAAACGCTCGTAAACACTCACCTTCGGCTGCCCCCTGGAGGCGCTCTCCGCCCCTTGGAGCCAGCGCACAGTGTATCTTTCCTGTCACGCTGTTCGGGGCCAGAGTCCCTGAAGCTCCCAGGGATGCTCCATCGGCCTGCCCGCTGGCTTTGAGAGTCCCTGGACCCAACTGTGAGGACACTGAAGCCTTTAGCAGCTCCGTCTTCTACCATTGCTCTTGGTCCCTTGCAGACACCTTAGGACGGGAGACGCTGCCCAGGTATTTAAGCACATGGGCAGCCATCGAGGGGAGCCAGTCACAATTAGAAGGGCCTGGGGTCCTCTATGAAGAGGGGGTGGGTCCTGATCACTCTTTCATTCACTGGTTTAATGCACATTTGTTTGCTCAGACTTCCTGTCTCTGAGCTCGGTGGAAGTCGCCCAAGCTACAGGGTGAAGACACGGTCCTGCCCTTAGGGAAGGTCAATCCTTGTCACCTGAAATGGACACACAATAATCACAGACGGGAATTTCGATGAAAAGGATGTGTACAGACTTGAAGAGTGCCCCCCAAACTTCATGCCCACCAGAGGGTTTACTAAGCGAGGCAGGGGCAGTAATGGAGGAGGCAGACACAGGTGACCGTCTCTTCACAGTTCAAAGACACTCAGAGAAAACTGGGTCCTCCTGGGGCACAGCAGAGCTCACTGGCACAGTGGGAGTGACCGGGCTGAGCACGTCATGCAGGGTCCACTGAACCCTGTTCCTGTGAAGTTAGCAAGTCACAATCATAGTGGTCACCATCAGCACCGTGCAGTGGCCCCAGTATTGACGTCCAGTTACTCCTGGCTGAGGAACGGGGAGCCTTGGCAGGAGACTCTGTCTTTCTGGACAGGCTCCTCCCCACTGGGTGCCACGTATGGCTTTCTGGGGTCCCACACTTCTTCTCTCATTTTTGGGTAAAGTACTTATTCCTTTAAGTTTCTTTAGTAAAGTGGTCATAGATTTCTGTCAAGATGGTCATGAAAATTAGATAATTCTGGAAAATACCTGGCCCCCACTAAGTCCTTAGTGATTGTAACTATTGGATAGTGTTGGTGGTGATGACGGTGATGGTGCTGATGGTGGTGACAGTAATGGTGGAGGTGGTGACAGTAATGGTGGAGATGGTTGTAATGGTGATGGTGCTGATGGTGGTGGTGCTGATGGTGGTGATGGTAATGGTGGTGATGGTAATGGTGGAGGTGGTGACAGTATGGTGGAGGTGGTGACAGTATGGTGCAGGTGGTGACAGTAATGGTGCAGGTGGTGATGGTAATGGTGGAGGTGGTGATGGTGGTGACAGTAATGGTGGAGGTGGTGACAGTAATAGTGCAGGTGGTGACAGAAATGGTGGAGGTGGTGACAGTAATGGTGGAGGTGGTGACAGTAGGGTGGAGGTGGTAAGGATGGTGGTGTGTTGATGGTGGTGACAGTAATGGTGGAGGTGGTGACAGTAATGGTGGAAGTGGTAACAGTAGGGTGGAGGTGGTGATGTTAATGGTGGAGGTAGGGGCAGGGGTAGTAATGGAGTAATGACAGTATGGTGGAGGTAGTGACAGTATGGTGGAGGTGGTGACGGTAGGGTGGAGGTGGTGAGGATGGTGGTGTGTTGATGGTGGTTACAGTAATGGTGCAGGTGGTGACAGTAATGGTGGAGGTGGTGATGTTAATGGTGGAGGTAGTGACAGTATGGTGGAGGTGGTGACGGTAATGGTGGAGGTGGTGACGGTAATGGTGAAGGTGGTGATGATGGTGACAGTATGGTGGAGGTAGTGACAGTAATGGTGGAGGTGGTGAGGATGATGGTGTGTTGATGGCGCAGCAGCCCAGTTTGGGTTCACTCTGTGGAGTCGTCATTTATAGTAGACTCAGTGAAGCTCCTTGGTGTTCCTCCAAAGGACTGTGACAGTACCAATCTGAGCCAATTGGAGCCTGTGACAATACAAACATTCAGGATCCCCTCTTCATTTAACAAATTTCATCCATTGCTTATCATGAACTATTGGTATTAATTCTGACTTTTAAGAAGCATTTTTCTAAAAGACGATCTTGACCCTGAGTGCTTGGTGGCCCTCAGGGGCTGCATGTGAGGCACAAGCCTCTGTTGCATCACCAGGTCCAGTTTCCTCATTATCTGAGGAAGGGTCCCAAATCCTCATCCTCTGCCAGCCCCTTGGCCCTCAGTGGAGGATGCTGGCCCTGTACCCCAGGGGTGCATTTCTGACGGTAGTAATCAGGGTTCCCCAAGTGAACAGAACCATCAGGACACCCCTAGGAAGAGGTTTACTGTGAGTCCTGTAAGTCCCGAGATCTGCTGCCTCTAAGCTGGAGGCCCAGGAAAGTCCAAAGGCCTGAGGACCAGAGGAGGAGTCCACCTCCAAGGGCAGGAGAAGGCCACGTCCAGCTCAGGCGGTGGGCAGGAAGGAAAAGGGGCTGATGCAGCCTTCCTCACTGTTTCGTTCTCCTCTGGCCCTCGCTGGGTTGGATGATGCTGGCCACACTGGGGAGGGCCACCTGCTCCACGGAACCCACAGACTCCTACGCTGATCCCTCCAACATGTGGGAATTACGTTTAATCTGGGCAGCCAGGGCTCAGCCAAGACAGCCTGTAAAATCATATCACTGTACGCAAGGAAAGTTTGGTTTAAATACTTAGGTTTGGAACGGGGACCAGTTCCCAATTAGGGTCTGATTTCTGACAGTGGTATTTCCCTCTGTGTCTGCAAAATGGATTCCCTGCACTTCCTGCGTAACACCAGTATCTTCCCCCTGCGGCATCAGCTGCAGCAGTTTCGGGGGTATTTCTGACGAATTCATTCCTTGTCTACTGACTTGCACAGCGGGATCTGTCTCCTTGATCTCTGAGAGACACAGCCTCCGGGCACTTGGTGACCTGACGGGAGGAATTTACTCCATGTTTCCACAGTTAGGCATGGCATGGGGCAGGAAGCAGGCTTTGCCCAGTGGATTTGGGGTACTCAGGGCTGAGTGTGCTCGGGATGCTACTGTTCTCCTGCGATGTTAGATGCTCAGTTCTCTAAACAGCCTTGGAAATTGTCTCATCTCCAAGCGTTTAGGCCATGTTCAGCAGAACCCTTGAGGGGGGGCACCGGGGGCTAGTCCTGGGTTCGGGGTGGCCAAGTGGACAGAACTAGGGGCCTTTCCTGCTACACGCTGAGCAGCTGCTTCGGCGCTCTCTGCACACACAGGGCCTAAGAGCAGCTTTTGTTTAAAGAAATTAATCTCTGATTAAAAATAGCTTAAAATTAGGAGCCCAATTTGGAGGTTTTCAATCCTGGAATCAGGGAATTTTAAGCATTTCCTGGTCCCAGGCCTTATACCCCCAAATCCTGCAGAAGGGCCTGGACTTTGATGTGTGAAAACTCTTCCCGGAGGACACTCCCGCGCCCCGAGGCCCAGAACCACTGATGGGCGGCATTCTTTTTGCACAAGGAAACTCGAGGCCCAGGGAGGTGAGGTGGCCGGGGCACAGAGCCACATCTCAGTTATCTCCAGGCTGGGTCAGGACCTCCGTCTTCCAAGGATTCACTGTCGCTTTTGGGACTCGGTAACTCACCCCACACAGAAGACAGCATGGTCACCCTGCTGGTGTGTGGCGCTCTGTGGCTTCAGGCTCACATTTGAACAAGTATTTTTAGCCTAACATTTGAGTTTCTGGAAGGAGGAAATCTTCGAGTGGGAAAGGACTTTGGTATTTATACTTCTGCTGGGAAACAGAGGCACTGGGTCACTAACCAAGGCCCCAAGACCACACAGCTCACAGTCCCCTGAGTGCAGGCTCCCGCCTCAGGGCGCAGTTTAACCCCCTCGCACCCGCCATCTCCTGCCACTGGTGTCATCCGGGCCACTGGCTGGTGGAGACAGACTGGCTGTGCTGGGAAGGGGTTGGTGCTTTCAAGGTCTATCCCAGGGTTTTGTTTTGTTGTTGTTGTTGTTTTCCTTCAAGGATTACAGAAAGAAAAGGAGAGAAACAGCAATGGAACGAGAAGACCCTCGGGCCCGTTGGGGTGCCTCTTCCACGGAATTCAGGGTTTTAGGAGGACTTCAGCAGGGGTGGCGGGAAGGGGGAGAGCCAGACAGGACGAAGCTGGGCGGCCGAGGCCTCGAGGCAGAGGAGTGGGAGCTGCTCAGAAGGATCAGGAGCCGTGGGACGGAGTGGGGGACCTGGGCGTGGACTTTTAGTTGGAGTCCCATGGGGAGCGAGGGCCAGAGCCAAACACAGGAACACAGATTCCCGTCTAGTCCAGCGCCGTGTGACAGTCACACCAGGGGAGAGAGAAGGGACTGGGGAGGTCCAGTCACCCCTGGCCATGGCGGAGGCTCCGCGGGTGCTGAGGGTAGCCACACTGAGCTTGGGGTTGATCTGAGACTTCTGTGACCTTCAGAAGGTGGTAGAAGTGCCACCGTGTGATTCCCGGGGCTGGTGCCACTCTCTGGCTTGGAATGCTGCCTCTGGAAGCTGCTGCGGCTTCTTGAGGAGCCTGTGCCGCCGTCCGGGAGGAAAGCCCAGGTACGTGCGTGGACTCCCACCGCCTCTGGCCTGGTCTTCCGTCCTCATGAAGCTCGTGGGGGTCTCAGGGCCTGGGGACGGTGTAATTTGCCGTGGGAAGGGTGAGCCTGCATCTGGAGGGAGGCTGGATTGATGGCTGGACACCCTCCCACTGAGCAGTGTGTCCTTCCTCTTCCTCAGAACCTGGACCGGCCCGAGACTGGCTTTGACACAGTGATGCTGTGTCCATGGAGCCTGGGCCTCGGGAGACCTCAGCCTCAGGCCTCGTCTGCACAAATGCCCCCTGGAGCCCAGGCGCTGTGCCGGGAGAACCTCAGCGCCCGGGCACAGGTGGCTGGGAGAACGGTCACACCAGCTGAGCAAATGACTGGCCCTGAATGCCAGCTGTGTGACACATAGCCCTGGACGTCCAGCCCGACGAGCCCTCAGATGACCACACCCAGTTGACACCATGGGGCGCAGGGCTCCCAGCAGAACCTGCTCACCTGCTCAGTCGTGGGGGAAGACGTGTGGCTGCGGAAGTGGCTCACATTGGGGCGGTTGGCTCTGCAGCAAGTGATAGTTAAAACAGGCCTCTTTCCCCTTCGACCTTTTTACTCCAAAATTCCCTTTAAAGTGATGGTGACATTGTTCTCAGAGGAAAGAGGCCACGGTGTGGGGCTCTGCCTCCGGAGGCAGGTGGGAGGTCTGGGGTCCAGGGAGTCTAGGAGCTCTCCCAGCTTCTGTGTCACTAGCTCGCCCTCACCGCATGGTCCTGAGATCCCCCGCAGGGTGACCCTGGGAAGACTTCCCTGTCACCCATCCTGGGTGCTCTGGATGTGCCAAGAAGATGGTTCTCCCCTGTGCTGATCCGATGTTGGCGTCCTCTTCGTGATCACAGGTGGCAATGCACAGCTGGGTCTCACCAGCTTGTGCTTGTGAGCCCTGCCCGGGGGCTGGGGTGCCCCGTGTTCCTGCGCTTCTCTGCTGGGGCTGGAGACCCTGCTCCACGGCCCAGGGTGTGACCCACAGTGCTGCAGCTGCTCCTGGGTCACCGTCAGCCTGGAGGGGCGGGTCTATGGACAACGCCCTGCCCTGTCCTGCAGCTGGGCGATTCAGAGGCACCAGGGTCCCCAAGGGCTCAAGCCCCTGGGGCACACAGCCATTGTCCCTTCACCCTGCCCTTGTGTGGCTGAGCCCCCTCCGCAGCCTCCCCGGCTTCCTGGAACCACCTCCCCTATTCTCAGGGTCTCAGGGTCTGTCTTCCTGCTCTTGAAGAAAGACAGATGGGGTGACAAAATGTGTACCCCCAACTCCCTCTCCAACGCCTGGGCAGCCCAAAGGGAGCCTTCCATCAGGCGCTGCCGAGTGCAGGACACCGTACTGCCAGCCCCCAGCATGTCGCTGCCTCCCTGCCTCCCGGAGCCTCAGACCCGTGCCCACGTCTGCAGGTGAGCAGGGTCCCCTGCTCTCCAGGAACAATGTTGGGGCTCCCCAGGGCTTGGGATTCAGTGGGATGCGTATGTTTTCACCAAGAGAACTCCTGTCCCAGGACCCGCCCATGGGACCGGCTTGGGGTAACTGAGAGACAGACCCCGGGCTGTCCTCAGACCTGCCCTCTGCTCCTGCAGCATTGTCCTGGGTCAGAATCATCCTGGCCACCCCCACCTCAGGGTGATGTCTCTCTCAGTGACGCAACAAGAAGCCGCCCAGCTTCCCTGGCTCGGCACAACAAAGGTTCATTTCTTGTCACAAAGATCCCTCATGGTCCTGTCCGTCACTGGGTCAGTCCCTACTTTTGTGACTACAATTTTTCAACATGAAGCTTCATTGGTCACCAAGGTGGGGAAGAAATGAGTGAGCCTCACGCTGGAAGTGACAGCCATGTGCCGTCACCCATCAGAACCAGTCCCACATCAGCCCAACTGCAAGGGTGCTGGGGCGTGAGGGCAGGTGGGCCTCGGGGATACCCTCTCTGGGGAATCTTTCTACCAGAGGCTTTGTCTTCCTGCTTTTTAAACAGTTTGAACTTTAAGATGATCAGACATTTAGTGCAGCTACAGGAAATCGTGGAGAACTCCCGCACACCCCTTCCCCCAGTGGTGACACTTGGCACTGTAGTACAGTGTCACCACCACGATCCTGGTTCAGCCGTGCACGGGGCACCCCCACCACCCTGAGGGCCCCTCTGCACAGTCGACCGTCCCACCCCCGCCCCTCCTCCACCCTGGCCACTGCTGGCTTCCCCGCGGCCCTCATTTTGCCACTTTCAAGAGTCCTGCGAGTGGGATCTTGTAGTTTTGACCTTTTGGTGCGGGGGTTGCTGGTTGTGGCTGTTTGACTTTTTTGGAGTGTCTCCAGCCGTCCTCCAGAGCGGCTGTGTCGCTGGACACTCTTGCTGCACACGCGGGCACCTGCAAGTGTCAGTTGGCAAGTCCTGGCCATCAGAGGACCCAGGACCTTCTTGGCCCTCTCAGGATGACTGTGCCTGGCGGGAGGTGCATGTCTGTGCTGCTCACATTGCATTGCAAACAGCCAAGAGGGTATTTTCTTTTGGTAAAATGATCTATGTTTTATGTGATGTTCCAGAAACCGCCTGGGGATTCCTGGACAGGGTGCAGGAGAACCCGGAGAGTGATCTCCCCGGGGAGAAGAGACAGACCGAGCAGAGAGTGTTCAAACGAGACACTCTGGAGGTGGCTTGTTGACTGGCTCATCCCCAAACTCCACGCCCAGTTGAGGCTGACAAATTGGTCTCCCCCTCTGTGTCTCCTCAGATCAGGGTGGTCCCCTGGCCAGGTGTTTGGAGGTACTCCTGGTGGGAAAGCCACAACACTGTGATCGACTGGCAATGTCTGCCCCGAGAGAGTGAGACGTGTGGTCACACACATAGAGACTGACCTGTCCTCAGAGGTACATCTCCAACTTGTCAACATCTCTGAAATCCGGTACATCACACACATGATGGCATCTTACAAGTTATTCTGCAATGTACTTTCTTGTGGTTCACAAACTAATGGGGCACCATTCAGTTGATTAAATGAATAACATGTGGCGCTTGACATTTCTGGTTTGTTGAGAGGCTGCTGTTAGAATTGAACGGGCTTCAGTTCAGAACGTCTGGGCCGGGGAAGGCGCACTGGGATCAAATAACCTCTCCAAGGCAAGCGCTGGCTGGCCAGACCGTGAATCGTGTGGGGCTAAGCCCTGGTCTGGTCAGCTGTGAGCAGGGTCAGGAGGTGGGAGCCGGGGGTGAGGTGTACATCCCGGGACACAGCAGTCCCCCCGGGAGGTGAGTGAGCAGCAGAGATCCTATGTTGGGAGGCAGGCTGTGGGAGGTGAGTGGGTCCTGAAGACAGAGGCCCCCGCCGGTCACGGGATCGGTGTCCTAATAAGAGAGTGAGAAGGCCGCCCTCAGGGACCCAGGGCGGGGCCTTGGTCTTGGACATCAGCCTCCAGCACTGTGGGTTAGGGTTAGGGAGGTGTTTCACCACCAGCCTGAAGCACTTGCCCCGGCAGCCGACGTCAAAGCTGCTGCGTGGGCACCTGCACACCCCTGCAGGTATCTGTGCCCCACCCTGGCCCCGGGTGTCCTTTCTCGCTTTCCGCGCATCTGCGTGCAGAGTTGGCCATGGTGCTGGTGGGGCCCCGGCTGAGGCTCTGCTGCTTGCTCCCTCGTCCTCCTCCCTTCCAGCTCCCGGGCATTCAGTCCACTACCTTCCACGTCCATGTTTCTGTTTGTACATTGTCTACAAAGCCCGGGGTCTGGGTGTCAGTCCTGCATTACTGCAAGGAAATCCTGGGGCAGTTAACTTTATACAGAAAAAAGTCTTTGTAGCTCACACTTCTGGAGGCTCAAGTTCGAGATCGTGCTGCCCTGTGACGTGCCCGTCAAGGTGGAAATGCATGTCCAGGCAGGTGCTCATATCCTAAAGCTGGAAGCAGAAAAAGACCAAGGTGGGGTCCTACAGTCCCCTTCCAGGACACACCTCCAGTGACCCGAGGGCCTCCACTAGGCACCCCCTTAAAGGTCCACAGCAGATCACAACACTGCCACCCTGGGGACCAACTTTTAACAGATGGCCTTTAGGGGACGCTACCCATAGTTGAACCATCACCCTGGGATTCCTGGATGGAGTCCCGGCTCTGACGAGGGTCAACCACAGGACTCGCAGCCTGGGCTTCTGCAATGACGGGCCCCTCTTAGACATTGCTGTGACGACTGGGTGAACAGATCCACGCAGAGCAGGTGGTCGGGCGCCCCAGGTCGGAGAGCGACTGAGCCAAGGCGGATGGGTGGGGCCCTCCGGCAGCAGGGGCGTAGGCAGCCTGGGGCTCCCGCTGCTGCTCCCTGGCTCCGCGCATGCCCAGATGAACGCTGCGCTCTGGCACTTCCTCCACTCGCTTTGGCGGATGGAGCGTCTCGGACGGTGTTTGTTGAAGGTCTGGCTCCCCGAGGCCGACGGTGACCAGAAGGCTCAGCTGTGCGTTCTCACACATGCATGCGTGTCCGTCTCCAGTTTTCCCCCAGGTGATGCTTCTGGTGTGAACTCACCCGCTGCAAGGGTCTGGCTTTGTATAACCAAGTTGTCCCCAGGCGGGGGCTCTAGAGTAGCCCTCGAGGCCTGTTCTGCGCCACGGGCCGACCCTGTGTCTTTATGTTAAAACGTGAGACCTTTGTCCCTGAGGTCTGGCCTCTGCATTACTGTCCCCTCGAATACTGGGTGAGTCCTGTCCCGAGGATGAAGAGAAGCGCTGGTGAGAGGAAAGCCCCTGGAGGGACGTCTGTCCCACGGCCGGAGGCGGGAGGACTCCTGAGGGGGGGAGCTGGCCATAGGCACCGCTGTGGAGCTAGGCGGGCCTCAGTGAAGAGTGAGGAGGGGGCTGCGGGCCGGGAGGTTCCTGGAAGGGCCGCCATTTGGGGCGTATCTGCAGGTGTGTCCTCTAACGGCAGGGTTGGGCCTGTGTGGTGGGAGGCTGGCCTCGCTCCGGAGGGTCGGGCTGCAGAGTCTGGACCCGGATGGGGGCCTGTCCACCTCATTTCTACCTTCTGTCTTTGATTCTAGCTACTGAGCTGGGAATGTGCAGAAGCTAACTCTCTGATCTCTTTTTTCAACTTGAATGTACCCAGAAAAGACAGATTCGACCCTCATCATCCCCACTGGACCCAGGTCCATGCACGACCAAGTGGGAATCTGCTGCCGCATTGGCAGAGGAGGGCAGTGTGTCCTGGTGGGTTGCCCGAGAGTTACTAGAAAGCTCAGAAGCTTAGACAGAGCCACATAACAGGGTCCTTGAGTGTGAGCTAACGAGTGAGACCTCCTCCTGCCCAGCCACCTCCTCACCACCCTGCAGGAGAGGCCAGAAAGTGACGATCTGGGGGCACCAGGTCAGGGACTTGGAAATGAGGGCTGGGCCACCAACTGTCACTGTCACAGGCCTGGAGCTGTCAAGAGGAAGGAGTCCTCTTTCTGTTCCCAAGGACACAAGCCTGGTGACCACCAGCACTCTAACCTTCAGCTCATTTGCTGACACTTCCCTATGTGACGTGGCATGGAGGAACCACCTGGCAAAGTCCACTCCGTTGTCCTCAGCCCGGCCATCAAGAGTCACGTGGAAGGATGGCCCAGACCCGGCCTCACTCCGCACAGAGACATCAACGTAAAGTGCATCAAGGGCCTCAGTGTAGGAGGGAAAACCGAGGACCGTCCAGAAGCCAACCTTGGAAATGGATCCTCATGAACCTGGGGCCGGCAAAGGCTTCTCAATAGAGAAGACACTAGAACAACTTGGATAAGTGGGACTCATACTGTCGAAAATGCAAAAGCAGGCCTCAGACTGCAAGACACTCACGAGTCCTGAGTGTGGAAAATGACCAGAGATTAGAATTCACCGAGAGCTCTTACGGCACCGTATCAAGAAGTCAAGCGATCCAGTTCAGCAACTGTTCAGACACTCTGGACGGACCCTTCACAGAGGAGAGAGGGACATCTCCTCAGCCCACAGTGAACCCTCACCCTCCTGGTCATCACGAAAGGCCCCTGGGACTGCAGCCAGCAACGACCCGCCTTCCAGACGGCTGGCACGTGCCGCCGAGGGCAGGGACCTGGCACAAGGCACAGGAGTGCGGGTGGCACGCCCACTCGGAAAGCAGCTGACCATCTCATGATGTAACAGAGTGGCCAGGTGAAGTGGCACTTGGGCTCCTCGGGGACTCTCCAGGGTAAGTTGACCATGTGTTCACTGAAAGGCGGGGTCATGGGTCACAGCAGTCCTAGCACAGCCGTCAATGGTGGGGCACGCTGGACGTCCACCACCAGGGAATGTCCCTGGGATGGGGACGCAGTCGGGAGGAGCGCAGCCCTAACAGAGGCTGTGATGTTCATGTCCTCCTGGAGGGCGGGGGCCAGGTGCCAAGGGCCTCAGTGCTGGCCTGCAGCTACGGACATCGGGGCGGTGGTTGCCTGGGGCAGGAGGACTGGGGAGGCCGAGGGAGTTTAGGGGTGATAAAATGAACTGGGTAAGCAACGTCCTTGTGTGTGTGTGTGTGTGTGTGTGTGTGTCCCCGCAGCGGGTACATGGAGTGGTCTGCACTCCTTGCCCTTTCCCGATCAGCCATCCTGACCACATCCGAGGTCGGGACACACCCCTGGATAAAGCTGAAAAGACTGAAATCAGACACAGCAAAGTGGGCAGGACTTCCCTCCAGTGTAGAGGGATCACGGCTTTTGTGCTTTGCTCTATTTTCCAAGACACGGATCACAGTGGAAGTTTTGCTTAAGGCTGGAAGTTGGCCTGGGGTGACCGTGAGGGTGGCAGCAGTGTCCCCTCTGTGGAGCGAGCGCATCCTGTTGCCCCCATTGGGTCAGTGTGTTTCTCGGCTGCTTTCTTTCCACCCTCAGGAATCCATCCCGAGCTGGGAGGTGATGGTCTCCTCTCAAGGCACCTGGAGAGACTTTAGGCACTTGCTCTCCGTCCCCAACTTTAATCCCCCCTTCCCCTGACATCGGACCCCCCCCCCNCCCCCCCCCCGCCGTCCTCCTGAATACTCTTCTCCCTGGCAGCCTCACCTCAGCCTCTCCTGAATCTGAGCAAACTGCCCAGGACAGGAGGATGTCAGTCCCCGAGGCCTGGCGAGTGCCCGGCGCCCCGTCCCGCACAGCAGCCGGACTCCCGGCACCCCACCCGAGGGGCTGAATCTCAGGCGGATACAAAGCTGCAGAACCGTACCAAAAGCAGTCTTTATTTTACTGAGAGTCCTGGGAACTGCGGGCCGAGGAGGGGAGGGCTGCAGGGTCCCCAGGAGAAGGCGGAGGGGGAGGCAGCAGGGCAGGGGAGGGGACAGGTCTGGGACACCTGTTGTGTCCCTGCTCGGGAGTGTTCCAGGGTACCTGGGGAAAGTGCCTTCTTAGGGCAGAACTGTAGGCAAAAGTCACCTTTTTCTCCTGACAGAGCCACCCAGAGGCTGTTAGGGTCCTGGCCCCCGCCCCCTAACTTTGGTTTGCCCCTCCCTGGGTCGGGAAGCGGGGCTGAGTCGTGACTCCATTACAGCCGGGGCTGTGACGAGCTCAGTCAGCTGCTGAGTGGGGTGTTGACTTTGTAAAATATAAATAAATCCAGAAAATGAGCTAGGCCAGCCCAGTGCCCCTCACAGCTGACAGTGCCCATCCCGCTACTGGGGAGCCTGGTGCAATGCCACCCGGCCTCCTGCGGCCTGCTGCTCGGACGATGTGACGCTGCTGTCCAGGGACCACACTGTGTGCCCTGAAAGACAAGGGCATCTGGCCGGGCTGGACAGAGGAGCCCACCAGGTGCAGCGTGTGTCAGAGGGTCGCACGGAGCTGCAAGTGGGTGGGTGTGCGTGTGAGCTGGGGTAGAAGCGGGTCCCAGAAAGTGAAAAACCCTGAGCTGGATCAGGACCCGAGTCAAAGGAAACGCGCGCTCAGGTGGCGTCCGGCGAGGGATCACGTGGACCGTGTCCTAAACACGGGGACACCGCCGAGGAACACGCTCCTTATCTAGTCCCCCGCCGCTTCCAGTATGGAAATTTGAACTTGGGCCATTTCCTGTGGCCCCGAGGGCTGAGGAGGGCACATCTATTTTGGATTCTTGTTCCCAAACCTCCCAATATCGTTGAGATCAACTGGCACAAACACAGCGCCTGGGTTTCTCTCACAGAAATGGCAAAGTGCGTCTATCAATGAGGCCCATGCGTAACGGGCGGAAGCCCCACCAATGGCCGCTCCATCAACTTTGGCAGATGTGTACATTACGGCTTTGATCTCCAAGGATGCTGTATGCAGATGACATAATACGCTTTTGGTTATCTCTCCCCAAGGTAGAAGGGACGTAAGCACATATCCACTTTTGCAAGATAAAATTAGCACCTCTTTGCTGGAAGATAAACATTTTCGGCAGGAAAAGTCCTGATTAAAGTACAAAGCAGCCGAGGGGTTGAGGCTGCACCCCTTTGAGCAAAATTCCTATTTATAATAAAGGGAAATAGCATTGGTATGACATAGGCCACAGGGAGAAGCCAACCTCACGGCCTGACAGAGTGGCTTCATTCGTGCCACTGTCTGGAAGGTTCCACCAGGAGTTGGTTCATAAAGACCCAAACTGGGGTTCAGGGGAGGAAAGGAAAGAAGGGAGAATGTGGTGGAACCCTGGCCCAGATCAAGGGGTCCCCTAGATCTAGACCCTTCCTGATCCCACCTCCAAGGGCCGCTGTGAACAGTTGTGTGGTTTGCAGACTGCATCAGGAGCTGGGCAAAGGGGATGGTGGGGGCAGTTTACCAAGCTGTTGACTCTGGAGCGGGGCCGGGTCTGCCCAGCCGGGCACCGTTCTGACATGGGCGCTGTGTGGCCACCCTTCCATTCCCCAAGGTGCTGGCTGCCCACACCTGCCTCTTGCCTTGACTCCCGAGACGCCCTCCCTGGGGGTCGGCCCCCTGGAGGAGTCGGGCCTCCTTGGCTTCTCCTGGAGCCGGTGCCCTGCTCAGCTTCCCAGGGCAGCCCAGCTGGGCCCTCAGGAAGAGCAGCTGCCTCTCATCCTGGTTCCTTCCTCCAAAACAAATAAGTACATCCTTCCATTTTTGAAGCTTGCACACCAGAGAGAGGAGGAAGAGCTACCATGTCACCTCTGTCTTACAGTTTAGTGTTGATCTTTGATCACATCTTCCTTGTTTAGGACTTTGGCAGAATCCAACCAAAGTTGGCTTCTTCCTGGGTTCTCCTGGGCTAAAACCGCGAGCCTCCCTCCCTAGGAGGAATGTCCTCGCGAGTCCTCCAGTAGGAGGGCGCCGGTCTCAGCACTAACCCAGCCACGGCACATCAGGAGACCACTGGGAAGAGGTGGTGGCCTCCCCCTGCCCCTGTGAAAACCCGCATGGAGTCAACAGCAAACCCCAAGACACAAAAGGAAACCGACCGCGAGCCGATCGCGGTCACGTGGACGTGAGCCTACTGCCCGGTCCCCTCTACTGGCTCATCTTCTGTTAACTGCTGTTTTGATATTTTTCTATTTTTTTATGTCTTTTCGTCTGCACTTCTTATCATTCAGGCTTGTCTTTCTTGGCTTTTAAACGTTTTTCTTTTTTAAATTGGAGTGTCACCTCCCACAGGAAGCACAGAGCACACGGATTTTCGGGGTGTGTCGCGTAGCTTGGTGATTTTCACATGTGTGGACACCTTGAGTGAAATGCCCAGCATTCCCAGCACCCAGAGGGTCCCCGTGAATGTGGAGGGGCCTCTCTTCTGACTTCTGCCCTCAACCCTTGTGGAGAAGCCTGGCACTTCTGAATCACCCCTGAAGAGCCCCTCCTGGAGACTGTGCTTCTGCGCAGCCACCGTGGTCAGGGCCCTTCCTGGTGAGCTCTCAGGATCCCAAACAGTGGGGCTCCCTCCTTGCACCCTGTTCTCCTGCCTTCCCAGAGGCACGTCCGTCTTTTGGGTTAAGTTCTGGGCGTCGCTCCTCCTCTCCTGGCCTCCTGTCCCCAGGCCCTCGCCCCCCCCCCCCCC
>NW_026000222.1:2550863-2597403 GCF_001458135.2 Marmota marmota marmota | reverse complement strand
CACCACCGCCGGGACAGGACCTTGGTGTCCAGCTCCTGGGGGCTGCCCCTGGCCGGGGAGTGCGGCGCCTGGACAGACTGAGCAGAAACAGGTGCTTGAGACAGGGGCCTCCACCTGCGCGAGTCGGCTATCAACAAGACCCGCGGGTCGCAGGGCGAGCGCGGCGACCTGGTCCCTGAGTCCCCTGTGGGGAGCCCTGGGGAGCCTGGCCCCCTCTGCCAAGTTGGGGTCAGTCAGCAAAGGCCGGTGCACAGGGCGGCTTCCCCTGTGGACATCGCCGGCCCGGCTTTCTGCTCCTTCCTGCCTGGTGCTGGTGAAGCCTCCAAGTCACGGGTTCCCGGCCCCAGGGTCACACGAGAGCCACCTGGGAATGTCGAAGAACTCCCGATGCCTGAGCCCCACACTCCAAGATTCCGACTCAACGAGTTGGAGGGTTTTTTGGGTTTTTTTCTTCATGTTATTTATTTAATCTCCCCTGCTGCTGCTAAAGTACAGGAAAAGCTAGGCTCCGTGGTTCTAGATCCCTCTCAACTCTTTGGGAAGTCACCGAAGAGCACAGGAAAGTCCTGTCATTCTGTTCTAAGTCCTGGCCACTCTGTGCTCTGTGGACCAGCGTCTTGACCTTCCTGGGTGCTGGCCATGCTGGCCGACTTCAGCCCTCGCCAGACCCGCTGAGGCCAACCCGCCTCCAGCCAGACTCCCCGGGCGCAAGCGCACTCCCGAGAGCCGGGTCCCTGGTTTTCTCTGCTCACTCCCTTGGCTGCCTGCCGAGGCTCGATGGTTGGAGCCGCTCTGGCCACCCTTACATCAGCCGTCACCGCATCACCCTCCTCTGTGTTTTAGGTTTGTTCTTAATTACCAGAAATGTTTTCTCCTCATCTTCCAAAAATACTTGATTGAGTATTACTCTCATCCATAAAGCAACTGTCCCCAAAGAATTGTGATAAGTTTTTAAAAGTGTCCCCATGAAGTCCTTTTCCCAGGACGGTCTGTTCGGTTTCCTCCAGCTCAGGGCGGGACCCAGGGTCACTTCCACTGGACTTTGACCTTTGAAGGCTGCCTGGGTGAAGGTGCTTTATGTCTCCTGGGGACATAAGTGCCACAGAAGCACATCGAGAACCCTGAGTGCCCACGGCCTTCGACCCTGCTCTGTCACCTCCAGGACCCCTTCCCAAAGAGATAACGGAAATACGGTGGGAGCTGATGGCTGGACGTTCTGCCGCGGAGACAGAGCCACACGGTGCCGGCCAGGGGGAGGAGGGCAGCTCCGTGTCACAGGGTCACTGCTGGGGAACACAGCAGGTGGGCGCTGGGCACACATGCCTGTGAAGGAAACCCCCAGAGGTCAGGAGGAAGGAGGTCGGACGTTGATAAGGACGGATGGCCAACAACAGCAGCAACAACAGCAGCAACAACCGCCACCGGCCCCCAGGCCACCACTCTTCCTCACAGTTGAATATTGAAGTTGCTGCTGTTGGATGGTGTGGGCACTTCAGATGTAAGGACACGCTGGGACAGTGCGCTCACGTCAAGGTGGCTTCCCGGTGGCTGGAGGTCTGATCTGGTAACGAAGGGGCCGGCATCAGCGTCTGGGCCTCTCTTGCAGAAGGGAAAATGGGCCCAGGGTCACTTAGCCACCTGCCCAGCGACACCCAGCTGGAGAGGCAAGGAATAAAAGCCCAGTGAGACCCGACTCGCCCGCCAGACCACCGCCTCCTGCCACTCCTCTCCAGCTTTATTCCCTGAGGCTGCCATCCATTTAAAAAGCAAGTCACTGTCCTCGACAGGAGCCAGCACAGTCCTGTCTGGGTCAGTGGCCGCAACAGCCCACCTTTACCATGACTTCAAACCAGCTCCTAACCCTGTCCTGCCACGCTGTGGACAGGGCCTCTGGGTCCAGAGAGGGCAAGTTCCTCCCGGGAGCCTGGGGCACCAGGCTCTGCACCCACCCTTCCTACTCTGTGCAGCCCCAATGACAACTGCAGGAGTGGGGACCAGTGGTGTCCCCACTACAGATGGGCCCACCCAGGCTGGGCAGGGCAGCGGGCTGCCCAGGTGGTGGCTGCCGGGTGGCAGCAGCCACTTGGCTTCAGCTGCACCGTTACTCTGTTGCAGCCAGGGCTGCCACACAGCTGCCACATGGCCTGGCCTCGGTGGCTCACGCTGTCCATGCAGCCGGCACAGGGCTGCCCTCAGCGGCCCCCACTGTCCCGTGCTGCTTTCTGCAGTCTGCTCTTCAGCAGTGGCCTCGGTCTCCTCATCTGCAAAATGAGGGTGTGCCCTGAGGTCTTGAGGGGGCCAAATGGGCTTTTCTACGCATGGCTGCTGCGGAACAGCATAAAGCGCCTCTATCAGCCTCGCCTCCGCGGGGCTGACCGCTGCTCAGGCAAGTGCTGGGACCTTTACCAGGCCCAGGTGATGCGTGCTGACCTGCCTTCTCACCCGCACCTCTGGTGTTGCATGTGGACAGTGGGAGTCAAAACCCGGTCATCAACAGGTTGGGAAGCAGTCACCAAGCTGTGGCTGCAAACCCAAGCACCCCGGAGCCTCAAGGCCAGCGTGGTCACATCCCGCTGTTCACTGGCCTCGCCAGGAGCAGGGTTCTCTGGCCACAATCACGTCACTGACGTGAGAGTCAGCTTGTTGGGCATCCTGGCAAGTGATGCACAGAGCCATGTCTCCTCTGTGTGCCGCGTTCTGTGACCAGCAGGCCGTGGTGACCCTCTCCTTATCAACGGGCAGGAAACTGCCTTCCATTTCAGCTGGGGCTGTTTTCAGAACAAGAAGAAGCAGGAGAGGCTTCTGGTCAGCTATTTCTCAAAAGCGCATTTGCCTAGGAGCTGTTCCATCAGGCTGTGGCTTCAGAGCCAAGAACTTGTATTTTGCCGAGTTCAGGTTGCCACTGTCTGTCTGGTTCTGACAGGTCCCGGGAGAAATGGGTTTTACATTTGCCCCAGCGGCCACTGCTTCCCTGAGAGCAGGAGAGTCAGGGGCCCAGGTGGGAGCATGGGGCATCCGATGACCCTGCACGCCAGCACCCTGCTGGGCCGTCTTGTAACCCCGCCACACAGCCCACTAAGGCAAAGAGCCGGGGAGTGGGACATGGTGCGGGTGCCCAGGACCCCCTGGCTTTGCTAGTTTTCGCCTCGTCTCTAGTAGGTTCTGCTCCTGTTTGACTCTCTTTTCTATCCAAGCGCCCGGCATAAGAAGGAGCATGGCCCGTTTGGCAATAGGATCTCGCTCTTCAGAAAGCAGCCTTGTGTCACGGGGACATCAGAGCATTCTAAGCCTCTCCAGAGTCTAGCCCTGACCGGCTCCAGGTTGGGAGTCACCACTCCTTTCCTGGGAAATATTCTCCCTCTGAGCTGTTGTCCTGATCCTTCCACAGAACTGCTGAAGTGCCGGCCAGTGAGCCGGCCAGTGACTTTCCAAAACCAAAGACATTCTCTAGAAAACAAACCAAGCATCGTGGACACCTTCACGGCACGCCTGGCGGTCCAGGCAAGTGGACCAGACTGTGTCCGTTTGTGAGAAGGACTTGGAAAAGCAAGTCATAGCCCATCAATGTTCGATTTTCCTACAGAAACGACATTGAAAGAAGGTCACTCAATGAATCTGAAACCCAAAGCAAGGAGATCCTTGCTTTAAATTTTTGAAGCCCCACACATCTCCTAGTCCAAACCGAAGATGATACATGGCACTAATAATGAATTGTTTTCCCTATCTAAATATGAAAAGGATTATATGTTATATTGACATTCAGGCTAAATCTTTCCCTTATAAGGTGTTTGACATAAATAGTTTTTATTATGGAACTCTTAAATAGAAGGGATACACACATTTCTTAAAGGTCCCAGCTGCTATTGTTATCATTGAAGACATAAAATTGGAATTCCCAACTTCCAATATCAAATTTTAGCACAAACCCTATAAAACGTGCCTTGTCAGAATGTGCCAGAATCGCTAAGCTCTCTTCTGTGGAACGAATTGCAGCTGGTGCTGCGTCCTAAGGGCCGCGCATCCGCGGCCTGGATCCCCCCCCGGTTCAGGCGGCAAATCCTTTACAGTTTGCAGCCTTCTGCAGGCGGGCTGGGTGGGAGCGAGCCTGCGTCCACAGAGGCCCAGGCCATTTGATGGCGACACCAGCCTGCGGGGCCGGGGCCTGGAGATAGGACCAACCACCAGGAATGCTAGGAATGTTTTCCTGCGGACTCTATCGAGGCGCACAGACCATGGGGATTCTGTCTGCAGTGACAGCTGTAACATTTGCCAGAGCCCCGGACGGCTGCAGAAATGGCATTGCCCACCCTGCAAGTGAGAAGGTAACGTTTATTTTTGTATTTTTTTCTCTCTCTCCCATATACAGACTGTAGAAAGACCACCAAGTGCGGATCATTTTTTTTCTCCCAACCATGATGTACAATTCACATTTGTTAATCAAAAAAGAGTGCCCGAGGTCATCCACCTAGGTTTTTTTTTTTTTTTCTTAAACAGGAAACGGGTTTCAGATGTTTATATGTTAAAAAGTAAGGCTACTAATCTGTTTAGCCGTTTACCAGGGCCTGGCTAACCCACGCTTACCTTTCAGTGCTCAGACCTCAGAGAAGGACATTAAGTTTTATTCTATTCTTAGTTAGAATTAAAAAAAAAAAATCTTAGAATCATCACCTGCTTCTTTTGGTTAAGCTCCCGTGGAGGTTAAAATAAATTAATCCAGCCGTTGCGTGTGAAGGCACGCGGATTTGGCGTTTGGGATCCTGCTGTCCCCGCAGTTTGCAGCAGGGCCCAGTGGGCCCCATGGTACTTTGGTACTTTCGTGCGTCTGTACCCACAAGCAGACCTGCTGGGCCGTCCCATTTAAACTAAGAAAAGAGGTGCACATGCGTGCACTGTTGATAAGGCTGCAGCAAAGGCAAGAACTCGTTCAAACACAGTTTTTATCAGATCAGCTGGATGCTTTCCGTGGAGCTTCTAAATATCAAGTCGGCACAAGGTGACAGAGCTACTGCTTCCCGGGAGTCCCAGCCCTTGGGAGGGCTTCATCTGATGCTTGGAAATAAAAATCTTTGTTTTATAGTGGGGATTTTTTTCCCTTGCCCCCGGGCCGTCACCGCCGGTTCCCGTTTAGCACGGCAAATCCATGATACTTGTGTGTGTGTATTTATAGTGTATTTATAGTCCAAGGATAAAGGAGTACCAGCCAGGGAGATTTTAATGCTTTTATAGTGAATTTGTTAGCATTAAAATTGTTGGCTTAAAAGACTCCTTTAAACACAGAATTCAATGCAAAGCAATCATATCATTTGCTTAAACGGGATCGAAATAGCCTCTGCGTTCTAACCCGCTGGTGTTTCACCAAATGCTTTTTGTCTGTGAATTTTGCAAGGGACACAGAAGACCGTCTTTGGAAATTTTTCATCAAGGAAAGAGAGCCAGGCACAACAAATGAGCTCTTAAAATCAGCCCAGTATTATTGGGATCAGCAAAAAAAAAAAAAAATGTCATTTGTAAAAATGAAAACATGGATGAGACTCCCAAACATATGTGTAGTTCAATGAGGCAAAAATACATTTATTTGCTCTTTCATGAGAGGGTCAGAAGTGGCTGGAGAAAGATCAGTACAAGAGTGAAAATGGATCTGCAGTAGTGTCCAAACTCCTCCGCACGAGGAGGAAGGGGAAGGGGAAAACAGATTTTGAAATATGTTTTTTTTTTTTTCTGAATAGACTATTTTTTATTTCTTGGGGCATGCTTTAAGCTGGGGGTGGGATTCCGAGGGCCGCCTCTCCTACCTCAGGTGTCAGAGACTCCCAGAAAAAGAAGAGTGACCAAAACCTCAGAAGAGCAAAGTGATGGGAAGTGGCCCCTCCGGTGGGAGCCCCCAGAGCTCCTTCACGCGGAGGCTGCTGGCTGGACAGGGCAAGCCCTGGGGCAGCACAGCGGGGAGGCGGGCTCTGCCTCTACCCCAGGCGAAGTGGGTCCAAGACACTGACTGGGTGGGAACAGCCGTGACATCAGTGGTCGCCGGTGTCCTCCGGGCTGGTGCTGGGGGCCTGGCTGGAGCGCCTGCTGGATCTGCCTGTCCCCCAAGGGGAATCTCAGAAAGGAACCTGCTTTGGGCTTTTTTAATCTTTCTGACCCCCAGAACATTAATAAGTAGAAAAATGCCGCGATCTACAACTCCACGGCCTCTCGGCATCGGCTGAGAGCCGGGATGTCTCCCCAGGAGCACCTGGGTGCTGTAAATCACCCGCAGTAAACACGCCGCCAGGGCAGGCTGCAGCGGGGGGCACCCTCCCACAGCCAGGTCCATAAACCAGGCGCTGGCTCTGCGCTCATAAATGTCCCCGTCACTGAGAGTCCTTCCCGGGATGGCTCAGAGGTGGGGCCGAGGTCCTCCCACGGACCCTCGGTGTCTCCCCAGGCCTGGCTCCGGGAGTGCAGCAGTCGGGTGTTGACATGGTTATGAATGACTTTATGATCCCTCCAGAGGGGACAGCCTGAGGCTCGGGTTTGTAAAGGCAGCACGAGAAAACAAAATCCAAAGGGATCGTTTCTAATACGATGTCAGTAAAATCACAATAATAGTAAAAACGGTCCCAGAGGAACTCTATGAAACCACACAGAGAGTAGAAATGGAAGCAGCGTTGTCCCCTTTAAAACCACGTTGAATTGAAATGTTGAGGTGATCCCCTTCCTCTGCTCCTCTTCCTCTGCTCCTCTCGTGGAAGCTCGACTCCTGACGGACTGTCCGCGGGGTGTGGATGTGGGTCACTAAAACCCCTGAAGGCAGGGGAAGCAGCCGCTGGCTGCAGAATCCACTGGACGGAGATCATCTCCTTGGCCATTTCTTTACATTCTGACGCTCTACTTCTAAAACACTGATCTCTCCTTATAATTATCTGGCTGGGAGGAATCTTTTAAATGATCTCTCTGTCTTCAGCCAGACAGAAGGAGGGCAGGCCACGTCAACATTATAAAACAGCCGTGTGGCCGGCACTGATGGTTCTGTTCCTCCGCCCGCACCAGAGAGCCTGGAGCTCGGGAGAGCGGCCGGGAACCTCGGAGAGATTATCCTGCAGCCTGAAACGGAGCTGGGTCCATGGTCACGGGGAGAGCGAATGTTTAAATTGGATCAGTCCAGCCGGGCACCGTCCAGTAAAGCTGTCTAACAGGTCCCAGGCAGCGCATGGCTTTGGAGGAGCATTTCCAACCTGGTGTTGGAAACCTGGCCGAGAGCGGTCCTGCAGTGTCACCCTCGTCACCTTCCTGCGCGGGAATTTGCTCTTGTGATGAAGGCGCCCTCCCTTTCACAGAGTGTCTACCCCATGGACAAAGGGAAAGCAGCAAGGGTCCGAGGTAGCTCCTTAAACTGTTAACGGGACAGCACATGACGACCGACCGTGTTTTAAGGTTTACTCGTGAGACAGGGCAGCCTGGCGACCTGGGGACGGGAAGACTGGAGAACTCCCACGTGTGGGGTGGTGTTTTCCCACCACGCTGATCAGGGTAGCCACTGACCCCTGCGCTCAGCAGCCCCTAACGGCTTTACAGTGTCTGCACTTTGGATTTTATTTATAGGGCACCAGATGTCCATGCTCACAGGAGAAGCCCACTTGGAATATGATGTCCCTCCCCTTCCCCACACATGCTGAGCTCCCCGGCTGTGACAGGTCTCTCAGGCCAGTTCAGATCCGGGGTTGTGGTCTCCCCAGAGGCTGGGGAGGTGGAGACTGGCCCTGATACCCATGGGCACAGCTTCACTTACGGGCCACACTTCTTCTTTGTGTAAAATGAAGACCACAGATCAAGTGCTGAGCCCCCTCCCGACTGCGAGGCTTCTCCTCTCAGTAGCAAGCCAAGCCGTGCTGAGCCAGGAGAGATCGAGGGCTGTCTCTACCAGCCCTGCAGACCCGGGGCAGGGGCTGTCCGTCTGTGCTGCAGGGAGGTCTGGGCTGGGGTCAGCCCGTTCACTGTTTTGCCTTCACCCTTGAATGTGTCCTTTGAATAGAAGGCGCTTTACACCCAAGCTGATGTGTTCACTCACTATTTCATTGTCAAATGACTGGAGCCCCTGACCCAGCAGGGAAGAAGCCTGCCCTGCAGACCCACCCACTGGCCTGCCCAAGGCTCCAAGGCCAGGCTCCTCCCAAAGTAGCACCTAGGATGACCCTCCTGAGCCTGGCTCTCCCCGAGGGCCGCCAGGGAGATGGTCCCTCCCCCTGTGCAGATGACAGCTGAGCTGTTGATTTCTCAGCTAGACCCACTTGGTACTCAGCCCGACTCCTTCCTGATGTGTTGCTGGCAAGACTCTGGGCAGCAGATGGAAGCACCTGCAAAGGCATTGATCACTACCGCGCTGCTGGGGACAGTGGGGAGGGCGTCACGCTCTGTGCAGGGGGCGCTGGGCCAACCCCAGTCCACGTGCACCCAAAGGTCCCCTCCACTAGTGCCCCAGGGGTCACAGCTTCCTGGCAGTGGGCAGCCCTGGAGTGCATGCTGCCCTGGGTGACAGTGGCCCTCGGGTGGGCTGGAGCTGCACACAGGCAGGCCTGGCTGCTCCCGGCGCTGCGGTGGGGTGGGACGCCAGCCCTGTGGGGCAGAGGCCTGGCTCCTGGCCTTCTCACGGACTCTGCACGTCCACACCCAGAGAAGCCCTTTAAGATCCTTTTACACTTAACTTCTGAGGTCCTTGTCAGGCCAGGGCCGCCCAGGCCTTAGGACAGAAGTTCTCCCTGTGATCTGAGACTGCAGGCGGGAGGGCCAGTGTCACCGCAGCCCCCTCCCGCTGCGAGCCAAGCTGGAGGCCCCAGAGCGGCTGCCATTAATCAATACTGAGAGGAAGCCTGGCTTTCCTTCCCTGCCTGCACCAGCTCACACCTCGTGGGCATCAAAGGACCAGCCAGAGGGCTGGAAGGAGGGACCGATGGGTGAGCAGCCTGCCTGGGACTGGGCAAGGGAAGGAGGTGAGAATCCTCAGGGCTGGAGGCCAGTAAGGGGAGATGGGACGGAAGATGAAAGGGGCAGAGCCCAGGGACGGTGCTCCCCACCGAGTGTGAGACGGGACAGGCAGGCGGGTGGGGTGGCGGCTTCCTTCCCTGCTGTTCCTGCTGCAGCTCCTGGCTGTCCCTGGGGTCATCGGACAGCTTTCACAGCCTGGTGCCCACTGACCAGAGACTGGGTGGCCCTTGTCGGGGTGTCGGTCCCCCAGACTCAGCGTGGTGTTTTGAAACCACCGTGACATGGCTCCCGAGCCTGAGCCTCTCCCTCAACTCCAGGCTCATTTGGAGACGGCAGGTCTGTCCCGTGACGTCCATGTCTGTGCTCTGAAGATGCGGCACCAGGTGCGGCTCTCCAGGACCCAGAGGCCACCGCAGGTGTGCAGGGAAGCCCGGCTGCCTTGCCCCAGGCCCCGGCCTGCGCACTCTGGGGGGGGCTCTCATCGGACCAGAAACAGGCCAGCACGGGGGNNNNGGGCCTGGAGGAAGGCAAAGGGCCCTTGTTAACCTGTGCCTCCAAAAGCCACAGCAGGGCCTGGCGGTCCAGTCGGGCAGCATGACCAGGAGCAGCCAGGACACCACGGCCAGCACGCGCCAGCTGCCCTGCTGGCCCTCGGCAGGAGGCTGTCTTGGTAGTGCAGCAAGACAGGACAAAGGCTGAAATCTGGGGAGAGTCCAGTCTTGGAAGGTGAAGCCACACATGGGCAGCCAGCGGCCACCTGCTTCCCGTCAGCTGTGAACCTCCCTTGGGAGGGTGGCAGCTCTCAGGCCAACCATCTCCCCATGTCCACAACCCTCTGGGCAGGTAGGACTCTGCCCACTCACAGATGGCTCTGATGACCTGCTCCCGAGCATGCAGCTGGGAGGGCCGGAAGGGACGTCATTTAGCCGAGGTTAGCCCATCAGCCTGGCTCGCTGGTCATCAGCCGTCAGCCTGGCCATCTCTCCAGGCACTTGACAGATGGGCAGTTGCTATGCCTATTATGATTTTGACTCTTGTCAGAGGCATTTTTAAAAATCATTTTTAAAGAAACTTTGAGATCATTAAAGATTCACCTGGGAGGGGAGGAGGCACAGGGGGCCCTGAGTCCCCTCCACCTACTGTCCTCAGGACAGCACCTTCCACAGCTGCCACTCCATGTCACAACCAGGACAGGGACGCTGACCTCCACCCATGCGTTCCCGAGCCAGACGGAGCTCAGGCAGCGTCCCCTCAGCCCTGTGCCCTGCGCCCTCTGGAGCCTGCTGGTCCTCGTGACTGTAGAAACACCACCTGACGTCTTCCTATTTGATATTCGCAGTGTTCCAAGCGCCCTCCTGCAGGTGGCCGATGTGCCACTGGGTCCACCGTTGGTCCCTGCGTGTGATGCAGGAAGCGCGGATCTCTGTCAGTGGAGGAGTGGATGACACTTTCTCACAGCACCATGTGACCTTGCTGAGCTCCATCTAGAAACCTCAAAATGGCCCTCATGCTGCCACGTGCCCATGGTGCCAAGCGTGAGGAATTGGAGGAGCCGCACAGCACCTGCAGTCCAGGGGGACGTGCTGGGCTACACTGCCCTGCCCTCCTGATGCCCGGACAGTCCGCCTCGCACCTCCACCCTGCCCCAGCTCTCTGGAGGCTCTGTTTCTCTGGCCCCTTAATGGCCTGCCATCTTTCAACAGTTAAGAGCATCGCTAGTAAGAGGTTTGAGGACAATTTGCATCACTTGACGGAGGCTGGATTTCTGGGAGGTGGATAGGTTTGAGTACTGAGGGTGAAGTCCTGGCTAATTCTGCTGACTTGAAATAATAAACAGCTTCACACCCTCCATTGTCCTGGGGCCCAGTGGAAACTGAGCGGCAGCAGCCCCAGAGCCCGCTAGGACTCGAGCTCTGAGTGAGCCCACCTGCCCGGCCTCCTGCACCGCGTGGGACAGGGTGGCCAAGCCCCTTGTGATAAGCAAGTTCCCCTTCACTGTTCTTTTCCTCTTTCTGAATCAGTAAGAGACAGTGCCCTTTCCTGCCCTCTGACTCAGCCCCTCTGCCGCAAGCTCAGGGCTCGGGGCTGGAATCCACCAGGCTACAGCTTCGTTGCAAGACTCGTTCCTGTTCTGTGAATGTCCTGCAGGGTGACGTGGGAGGGCAGTCCTCTTCCACTTGCAAGAGCCACAGAGAGTTTCCTTTCTCAGTATTTAAAAATTAAAGTAGGCTGATTTTAAAAATAATCAGCAGATAAGCATGGGGTGGCAAAAGTTCCCCCAAACCTGATGCTTTTGACCTACCTGGGAGGTGAGGTGTTGGGAACGCTGAGATGGCTGCTGCCAGTCAGCACTGGAGCTGCAGGGAGCTGGCCCCTCAGGGCCACCGTCCAGCCCCTAGGTGAACATCTCATCTCCACTTTCCAGATGATGCCCCAAGAAGTTCTAAAAACAAACGTGTTTATTTCAATTGTGCAATAGGCCTCCCGTTAACTATGAAACAAAACATTCATTATAGAAAGATTATGTCGACGTGGACAACTTTAAGAAATTATTTATTAACCAACTATAAAGCCACCATCCTGGGGTTGACTGCCTCGTGTATTTTGCTGTATATTCTCTCTCTCTCTCTCTCTCTCTCTCTCTCTGTCTGTCTTGAACACAGTTTGAATTATTATATATAATGTAGGATTCTGTGTTTTTCTCACTACAGTTTTATCACAACACTTTCCATTTCTCTAATTGGGAATATATATATATATCTCTATGTTATGGAAAACGTGAATCCTGGGGTGGGAGGGAGGGAGGGGAAATCCAGAGGGGGAAGGCGATGCTGTCGTGAGTGGAGAATCCAGGACAAATCTCACAGGGGACGGGACTGCGGAGCTCTGCTGAGCCCCCCCCCGTTGCCGGGCACCTGGGGCTCGCACACCTTCCCCTTCCTAACGGTGAGCAGTGCTGGCGGCCTGCAGGCAGTTCTAGACCCCCTAGGAGAAGAAGGTGGGGCGGTGGGGAGCGGCTCTGGGTTTCAAGGAGACGGAGGAGCAGGTGCTCTTTCTGCCAAGGCGACTCGTTCCCTGCAGGGCTCCGGCGGGGGCTGGGCCTCCTCTCCGGGGTCTTCTCTGCCTGCTGGGACTTGCTGGAAAGGCCCACTGGGGAAGGGAGGCGGGGGAGAGGCCACAACATCCTCGACATCCTTCTGATGATAGGGCAGGGGTGGGGCGGCTGCCACTCCTCCTGGGGTCGGGAGAGGCTTGAGATGAGGAGGCTCCTTCTGCTGAGGGGAGAACCTTCCGGGCCCTGGGGAACTGCCACTGTCCCCCAGTGCCTGCTGGGACCCTGGCTTCAGGGGCTTGGACGTGAGGAGCCCCACACCAGTCCCAGCACCTGACCACTCCACCTGTTAGTGTCCCCAGCCCAGGTGACATGGAAGAGCAGGGAGCACCAGCCTGCTGGTCCCTCTGTCGGGTGGACAGCGGGCACTGAGCCGGTGGCTCCACCTGGCCCTGGGTGTCTGGCTTCCTGCTGGCCCAGGCTTATCTTTATGTTTTCTATCGAGGAGACACGAACACAGGTCAGGTCAGCCATTTCACAGTGACCGGCTCAGGGCCGCTCAGCTTGCTCAGGATGCCCGCTGCGCAGCCCGCAGAGCCGGGGGGCCGGCCTCCAGCCCAGGCTGGTTCACAGCCGCTTTTGGAAGACTAAACCCTGCCTTTCTGATCACTGTGACGATCCCGTGGGGGACATTGGAAAACAAGGCACCTCCATGCTGTCCCCTTCAGCTCCAAAGCCACCTGTGGTCCCTCAGCCCTCGCCTCAGCTCCCTGATTTAGGGAAAGGAGGCTCCCAAGTCCCACGGGCTCAGGGCTGCACCTGGCAAGGACGTGTGGGACGGCTGCGGTGGACCTGGGGCACGGGGGCCTGCGTCCTCCTCACCACACCGTGTTGCGGGGCGCCCAGGGCAGCCCACCCCAGCCCCCTCCTGCGGGAAGGAGTGGCCCTGGCCACCACGGTGCACAGGCAGCTCTGTATACAATCCTTCAAGGGCTAAATAAATGCAGTAATTCACTGAGAAAAGGCCTTTCAGGGCCACCTCTGGCTCCGAGGTCTCGGGACCTGTGGGACAAAGCCAGCATCCATCTCCCAGGGTGACGTGTTCCTGTCAACAGTCGCCCTAATGGAAACACAGAGCGCACGGCAGCGCCAGCCCTCTCTCCTAGGCCAGGAGGGGAGGGAGGGTGCGGGCAGGGTGTGCGGTGGGGGCACTGGACGCAGAGCTGGGCAGAAGGAAGAGCCTGGAGGCCCAGGGAGGGCTGGGGCTGCGGGCGGCCGTGGGGGAGGGGGCTGCGTTCCTTTTCCTCTGTCCTGCAGCTCCCTGGAGCTCCCGGGATCACAGCCAGATGCCCCTGGAAGTCCAGATCCCTGCGAGGACTCCAGGCTGAGCACACTTCAAAGCCCTGACAGCCCGGCTGGAATGCGAGGAGCCCTGGTCTGCAAGTCCAGGCGGTGGACTCCGAGGACAGCAGCGACAGGCTCCTGGCCCCGCCGGGGTCTGGTCCTGGGCCGCATGGTTCCCAAGAAGCCGTGGCAAATCCTTGTGTCTCTCCAGGCAGTTTTTACCCATAAAATGCAGAAGAGGAAATGTTAACTTCCCAGGGTTGCAGTGAGATCAAAGAAAGCAAGGAGGGCCCAGGCTCCGCGGAGGACGTTCGCTGTCACACGCGGGCAAAGGAGGAGGCGCGGACCAGCCCCATCCAACAGAAACGTAGGTCGGGGCTCACGCGTGACCGGACGCTTTCCAACAGCCCGGGGGAGGAGAGTAACAGACACCGCCGAGCTGGCTTCTAAGACGTTCCCATGCACGTGAGAACATGTCAGAATGAGCTCCGCTACCACACGCGGTTATAATGCACTCATAAAAAGCATTAAAAAATGTATGTTTGACGAAGATGACAAACATATCATCAAACCTGCAATTAATGTAAAAAGTATTGTTATATTTAAATACTCTTTTTTCACAAATTATTCAAATCTGGCAGGTAGTTCATACTCTTGGCAAAACTTAGCTCAAACCAGCCACACTTCAAGTCCTCAGCACCCCTATGGCTGGGGGTTACCATGTTGGACAAGCAGGTCCACCAAGGGAAGCCCCACCTCTGGGGCGGGACTTCCTGTGAGTGGGACTTCCTGTTTTGGCTTGCAGCCATCACTCACCCATTTAGGTTGGGCTATGGGGTTCTGCAGAAGTCTAGCTCCTTAGCAGGCTCCAGGCCATGGCTTCCTGAGCTGAGAGTATGTGAAACCACACACCAGTTAGGTCATTGACATCTTTTCAATTTAAGATCTTTAACATCTTATACATTTGTAGAGAGATTAGTTTAAAGATCTACTTGTGTGTGGGGATGCACACCTGTAATCCTAGCACCCCAGGAGGCTGAGGCAGGAGGATGGCAAGTGTGAGGCCAGCCTCAGCAACGTGGCAAGACCCTGTCCCAAAATAAAAATAAAAAGGGCTGGGGATGTGGCTCACTGATAAAGCACCCCTGGGTTTAATCCCAAGTACCAAAAACTAAAATAAAAAAAATTTAAAATCTATCTGTGGACAGATAAGCTGTGTGAGGAATTCCAGCAAAAAGGGTGTCCATTGCAATGTTTTTTATATAAGCAAATTCAAAACTGCTTACGTGTCCCGCGGCAAGGGCCTAGAGGGAGGTGTGACCACCGAGTGGCCCGTGAGCCAGCAGGGACCATGAACTCCAGCCTCACTCAGGTAGCTGGTGGCCTGGACAAGGTGGGTCTGCGGACGGTGCAGGGAAGCCGGATTGGGGCGTGTTCAGCTTTAGAATCCTGCTGCTCCCATTTCAAGAAAATCTGGATGGATACAAACCAAAATGCTACCTGGTTATCCTTGGCTGGTGGGATTATGGGTGCCACTTTTGTTTATCCATCTTTTCTAATTTTCCATAATAAACATGTATTGGTTGAGAATTAAAATTTTCTGGATCCCAGTAGAACCTCAGCTTTAGAGGGGGTAAGTGGAAAGGGGGTGAGGAGAAGCTCCATGTTAGTCGGACTTTTGTTGCTATGACAAAACACCTGAGACAATCAGCTTATAAGGAGGAAAGTTTCACTTTGGCTCACACTTCCAGAGTTTCTAGTCCATGGTCAGTTGGTCTCTTGCTCTTGGGCCTGTGGGGATGGTGGGGGATCATGGTGGAGTGAAGCTGCTCACCTCCTGGCAGCTGGAAGCAGAGAGAGAGAAGGAGGAAGGGCTGGGAACAAACGGTCCCAGGGACCTACTTCCTCCACTAGCCCACAGTTCCCCCAGTTCCCACCCTCCCAGGGCCCTGTCAAGCTCTGGATCCTTCCACCAGGAGGTCAGACCTCTGAACACTGCTGCCCGGGGAGGGAGTGGGGACAACACGTGGGCTTTGGGGACACTCCAGGCCCGAGCTCAACAGGCCGACTTCCCTGAGATTCCACAGCCCTTGCTCCAGACCTGCCTCCACGGGGTGTCCCGGGCTCGCTCGGGCCGTGGCCTGCTAGGGCACCGAGGGAAGAGGAGTCCTCACCAGCCCCAGCAGAGGCCGGACAGGGTGCCGGACGCGTGTTCCTTGTGTCCATCTTAACTTCACAGACAGGGGAAACCACAGCCCAGAGAGGAGCCGTGCCCAGGAGGCTGCTGGGCAGGAGCCGGCGAGGGGCCTGCGGGGGCCACACTCTGTGGCCTGGAGAGGAGGTGCTGGGTGGACCCCTGTTTACAGGGGAGGAGGCTGTCGTGGTCTGGGTGTGAGGGGTCCACGGAAGCTCTGGGTGAGACGAGGCAGGAAGCCCAGAGCTCCGTACTGGTCAGGACGGCCTTGGCCCAATCAGTGAGCCAGAGCCCGTGGGGTCACCGGCTGGACGCCGGAGGCAGGTGGGGTGCCTTTGGCGGATAGCTCGCGTCTGGCCAGTGGAGCCCCTGCTCGCTGATCACCACGGGAGCTGCCTCCTCCTGCCACTCCCCTCTCCCGCCACCACCCTCTCCCCCCAGGATGTCCTGCCTCAGCCCAAGCCCTGAGGAACGGGGCAGCTGTCTGTGGACCAGGACCTCTGAAACCAAGAGCACCCACAAACCTTTCCCTCCCTAGAATCGTTCTTGTCCGTCTTTTAATCGCAGCAGTGAACAATCTGATGGCGACGGAGGAGGCTGAGGACAGGGAGAGTCCACTGTCAGTCCCGGGGAATGTCCAGGCCGGCTCCTTCCTCCCGGTGAGGAACCTGCTCCTCCCTCTACACGGCTCGGGCCAGGGCTCCTTCCTCGGAACCACGCTGCCGGCTCCTTCGGGGCGTGCTGCACCCACATCTGACTTTCTGTGCTCTCTACAGGCTCCAGCTGGCTGGACACCGAGTAGTCCCAGGGGCTCAGCGTTGGCGTCTGGCCCTTGACCCGACCCTTGACCCGGCCCTTGACCTACTGCAGGAGTCAGGGGAACCTTCGGTGCTGGGCTTTGAGCTCTGATCAAAATCAGACAAGCCTCGGGACGAGGTGGGGGGCCTTGCACTCCCTACGCTGGTGCCCGTGGCCAGCGTGCCCATGTGGGGTGAGGGCCGGGAGAGGGCTGTTGGTCTAGGCAGAGCTTCAGGCTGAGCCTTGCTATTCGCAGGAAGCCCCCTGCAGAGGGCCAGGGAGGACCCTGGACACCGCCTGCCTGGTCCCCCTCTCCATTCAGGCACCGTCGCTCAGTCCCTGCTCCCAGGCCGCCGTACTGGCCAGGCTGGGAGGACACCCGGGGGCGCAGCTCTGTGGGCAGACAGTGGCCAGAGCAGCAGGCAGCCCTGAGCCCGCCGCGTGCAGAACTTCACCTACATCAGCTCCTCCCGTCCTCCCAAGGGCCTCTCTGCCTATCTGCTCACCACAGGTGCCTGGACGGGGCTGGGCCTGGAGCAGACACAGGGGCCACCCAGGGAACCTCTTCCCCAAGCAGCCTCAGCCGCCCTTGCTAGGTAGAAGTGGTTCTGGTGAGGACCAGCGCCTTCCTCGGGATGGGACAGGAGGCCTGAGCTCATGGCCTGCAGGGGCACCGCCCCTGGTGTGTCGGATCAGCTGGGCAGCTGGGAACCCCATGGGCCGCGTGGGGCTGGACGCGGGTCCTTGCTCGTTTGTCCTGCTCTGCTTTGTGTCGTGCTGGTGAACTTGGTGAGCAGCCTGGGGTGGAAAGCTCTGCCCAGCCATCGGTGCTGGGGGTGAGGTCCCTGTGCCAGCAGCAGGACTCCCCGGGGGCAGCTGGATGCAGACCCATCCCAGACCTGCCCTGCAGCAAGTGCCCCGAGGAAGTTAGGGTGATGGCGGCTGAGGACCCAGCCTGAGGTCTGGGTCCCTATTGATGAGTCTCAAGAGCAGCCCCAGGGGGTCCCCAAAGCCCGAGATCCAAGGGAACTCCTAGCTTGGAGGACAGAGGAGGTGGCCAGCATGGGGGATAGGTGTTGGAGGCTCACTTCCCGCCGGTGTCCCCGCACCCCTGTGGCCTGTTGCCGCAGCCCCCTGTGGGCAGGCAACCCGCCACGGGTTCCAGCTCTCCTTGGCCGGTTAGGAGCCCGCGTGTCGGGACCTTGGTCTGAAGTCAGATCGCAGCTTTGCCACTTGCTGGTGTGATCTCGGGCAAGTCCCTGGGTCAATCCGTGTGTGGCCTCAGCCTCCTCCACTGGACGCGGTACCTGGGGCCAAGCGGTCAGGGAATCCATGAGGCACTTCACGAGACTCTTCCTGCTGTGCTGCCCGGAGCAGCTGCCCGTGGTGCCGCCTGTCTCTGTGCCCCTCTCACCGGTGTCTTCAAGCCTGTCCTGGTTGTTGGGGTGAGGACGTGCAGAAGGGCCGGCCACAGTCTCCCGAGATGCTTCCTGCTCGGGCCAGCTCAGGTCCCGACTCACTGGGGACAGACAGCCTGGTCCCAATTACACTCGGTACATCCCAACTGCACTCTGAACTTCCCGGCTTCTAATTTGGGAGTAGAGTCTGGACCTCTCCAAGTTTCAGTTCTGTCCAGAGCTGGCAGGATTAGCTTCCTGGTTCAAAGGAAAAATAGCTCATTAGGTCGGGGCTTCACACGACTCAGCTGAAGAACACTTTGATGAATGACGTGTGAAGAGGTCGGGAACAGATGGATCGCATTTCCTGTCCACGTGAGTTTGAAAAGAAAAGAAGCTTGGCGTGGCCCACGGGGTGCTTGCTCCGTGGCCCCCTGGGGACCCCCAAATCTGAAGGTGCTGGCCATTCTGGGGCAGCCGAGGGAGCGTGGACGCAGCCGGGGCTCAAGCCTGAGGTCTGGATTCGAGTTTCGCGCTTCACAGCCTCAGGGAGGCTGGCCTCTCAGGGGCATTTCTGCAGCTGGGAGGGCTGGATTGAGCACCCATGTCCCTGTCCCCGGGTAGTTGGGACAACAGGCTGAGTTAACTCCTGGGAGGCGTGGCGCAGGCTGGCCCTGGTAGGTGATCCACGCATTGAGCTCTTATGACCCAGGAGAGTGACAGGTCAGCACACCTGGGGCGAACCACACCTTGATTCTCCTGCAGCTCTGGAAGTCAGAGTCTGACCTGGGTCTTGCTGGGCTGAAATCAGTGCAGGCAGGGGTGGTCCCTTCTGGGGATCCAGGGGACAGTCAGTTCCCTGCCGTTTCCGGCTCCTGGTGGTACCCACTGTCCTCAGCCGGCACTGCCACAGCATTCTGAAGCTGCCCTAGTGCCAGGGCCCCTCCGACTCTGTCTTCTGCCCCCCTCTTCCACCAACAAGCACCGGAGATGACACCAGACCCAGATGGGCCACCTGCCATCACCTGCCCATCCCAAGAGCCACAGCAGAGTCCCCTGTGCAAGGTCCCCAATAGCATGTTAGACACAGTGCTCGCAGGCTCGTAGGTTAGGGTGTGGCTGTCCCTGGTCACAGGGTACCGCGGGGAGGACATGAACAGGAACTTTTCTTTCACCCTCTGTGGTGCTGAGGATGGAACCGGGGTCTCCCACGGAGCTGCCTCTCCAGCACTTTTTGTTTTCGAGTCAGGGTCTAAGTGCTGAGGCTGCCCTTGAACTTGCCATCCCCGCCTCTGCCTCCATGGTAGGTGGAGTTGGGGGGAAGCGGAGATTTTGAACCAAGGGGTTCGACTTCGCGATACCGAGGCCCAGCGGGTGACCTGGTGCTGCTGTGAGTGCCCCGGTGCAGGGACGTCTGGTCCTCACACAGCTCCGTGGGGCAGGCCATCCCCCCTCCGCAGCTGGGGAGCCCGAGGCTCAGGGAAGGTGAACAACTACGTTTCTGATCAGCTTCTGCTCAGCCTCACCCCCAGCCTCACTCTGGCCCTGGTGGCTGACCTGCATGGGCTCCGTCCACCCTGCCCAGTGGGCCTCGTTGGTGATGGGGGAGGAAAGAAGGGGAGGAACGTGGGGCTGGGTGCATGGTGCCCATTGTGGCTGCCCTCTTCCCCTCCTGGCCCTCACTGGCCCCTGTTGCTGGCCCGTGGTACTGTGCCCTTCCTTACGGAGTCCCACGGATCTGGGCCACGCTGCCTTTATGAAGCCCCTTCAGTTAACACTTCAGTTAGAGGGGCCGTTTATGTCCAGTTGACTGACACTGATAGCGGCCACCATTAATCCCCACTGTCCACCTGCTGGACACCCAACATGGGTGTGGGCTCCACACCGGCCCTTTGACTCCAGTCCAGCCTGGGGGTTCCTTCCAGGGCAAGGAGCCAGGTCGGGGGTTGCCTTTGCTTTAGTGACCAATGGATCCCAGGCAGTTTTAGAAATGTCCCCCACCCAGGTCCCTCCAGGGCAACCGCGTCAGATCTAGACTCCAATGTCACCACCAGGGCGTGCCGGGGGGCCTCCCCCACCTCACGCATTTCTTGATTCTCCTCCTCCCTGTCGGGTGGGGCCTGTGCCATGCATCTCCTGGGGGCCTGGTCCACACAGTCTAGCACAGGGCATCTCCCTCACCACCACCTTCACTTTTCTAAAAATCTGATTTGTCAGGAAAACTGTCTGATTTTGTCACTGTGTCCCTGAATTGCCAAGCCATGCCTGGCGCAGAGGCAGCTGGGGCACACCGTGGACGGACGCTGGGTGCCCTTTGTGCCAACAACGAAGCTGAGGCTCTGGCAGGTCCACGGCGGGTCCAGCTGGACTGTGGGTGTGGACTCTGTCCTGGCTCTGCCCGCTGCAGCCAGGGCTCTCTCTCCTCACGCTGCCTTTGTGGGTCTGAATTCTGGAATCAGAATGCCGGCGGTTTGGCTGTGTCTGTGAAATTGTGAAGCTCTGTTCTGAGCCCCTCCTCGTCCATCGGCCATGGCCCGAGCATCCTTCTCTGAGGACTCCTGGGTCCGGGCTTGGCTCCCCACAGCTGTGCTCTGCGAGGTCCCCTGGGCTTGTGCAAATGGCTGATAAAAGCCCTGAGCAGGACGCGCTGGAGCCTGGGGCTCGGGCTGCCTGATAACTAGCTCCACTTTGATGTTTCCAAGTTCAGAGCGGCTGGGCCTCCTCGGCTGGCGAAACACACTTGTTTATTTTTGTCGCCGTGTAGGCCTTTGTGATTTCCCCTCCCAAGTGGGACAGCTATCATTATTGCTGTCATTACCCTATTGGAAATGTTGCTAAACGTGATCTCCGCTCCATCCGATCCTTCCCTCCCAGGGCCGAGGAAGACCACCCAAGACGGCAGACCTTCCCTCCACCTCGTCAGTCTCAGGATGCACGTTTGCAATTTCATCTCTCTCTCACACACTCACACACACACACACACACTCACACACACCATGACACACCACAAGACACACACAGCACACCTAGAAGACTCGCACAAGACACACACAGTCTCACAAACACACTCTCACACACGCACATGTGCACACTCACACACACTCTCACACACACTCACACACTCTCACACACACACTCACACACACTCACACACAGACACTCACACACATCATGACATGCACACAAGACACACATGGCACACCTAGAAGACTCGCACAAGACACAAGACACACACACACACACTCTCACACACACACTCACACACCATGACACACCCACAAGACACACACGGCATACCTAGGAGACTCACACAAGACACAAGACATACACTCACACACACACACACCATGACACACCCACAAGACACACACGGCACACCTAGGAGACTCACAAGACACAAGACACACACACACACACCATGACACACACACAAGACACGCACGGCACACCTAGAAGACTTGCACAAGACACAAGACACACACACTCACACACACACACTCTCTCTCACACACACACACTCACACACTCCATGACACATACACACGACACGCACGGCACACCTAGAAGACTCGCACAAGACACAAGACACACACACACACACTCTCACACACACACTCACACACCATGACACACCCACAAGACACACACGGCATACCTAGAAGACTCTCACAAGACACACACACGCACGCACACTCACGCACACACACTCTCTCACACACACACTCTCACACACACTCACACATACTCACACACACACTCACACACACACACACCATGACACACCCACAAGACACACACTCACACACACACTCTCACACACTCACACACACACTCACACGGCGAGCCTGGCCTTTTCCAGCTCTGCCAGCCACCCCTCACTGACAAGGTGGGTTTAGGAGTTCCCTAAATGTCCCCAAGAACTGAAGAACCGCGTGGCTTCCAAGGGAGAAGGACCGGGGAGCCGTTTCGCAAGACGCAGGGTCCCCTCTAAGCTACGTTCCAAATGCCTTAGGTCAGAAAGAGGCACAGCTAAGCCCTGCTGTCTCAGAAATAGCCATAAATCACTCCCAGGGCCCCGGAAGGGCAGCGCCAGAGCCGTCTGTGCGGAGGGTCCCGGGTTGTCCTTTCTCCTATTCTCATGCCTTCCCTTCTAGATCAGTAAGTCCAGGTCTGACACCCACACATTCACACACGTGTGCACACACACGTTCACACACATGCCCACAGTGAACCCAGGCACACCCTCCGTGTATTTCCCTTCCTGTGTCCAGCATTTCCCTCTCTTGGTCTTTAGGAAATTGTCACTACGGGTCGGACCGTGATGAGATGCAGTGCGTGACCTTGCCCAGGGGCCCTTGGTGGTCTCCACAAACAGCCTCCTTTCCCCCTTTCTTCAACGGCTCTCCTTGCTCTATTTTGGCTTCTCCCTTTCTTCCTCGGGCTGGAATGACTTTTTCAGCCACGATCATTTCCCATCGGCATTCGGTGAGAAACCCGGGAAGAGGAATTGACCCTCGTGTCCAGCCCCTCGGTCCACAATCCAGAAGACGACGGGCTCCTTGAAGGAACAGCAGCAGAAATGACCTTAAATATGTGAAAGGAAGCTCTTCCATCTGTGTTGAAGGAAATGTAAGTCCCCACCACAGCGAGACTGTGACCAGGACCTCAGGACTGCCACGTGTGGGTGCAGCCCACGGAGCCCGTTTCCACAGGTGGCCACGTGGGTTAGCAGGCCCCCGAGTTGGCCCTGCACACTGTGGCTGGGCGGGACTGGCACAGGCCTTGGGTGACACTGGCCGTTCACTCTGGGCTCAGGGCTTCCACTCTGGGGTTCACCTTGCAGCTGCAGGGTGCACGCACACTCCAAGAGTACCCGGGCTCGCTGGTTTCTAGAGCATTGTTTTCAGTAGCAGTTTGAAGACCAACTAGATGCTTCTTCAGAGGCGATGAGCTGAGAGAACCACTGTGTGCCCATTAGATGGAGGGGGAGCAATGGGGCTAGTAACGGCAAAGAGGTGGCCCGTCCACGGACAGGCGGTCTGTGGCACATGCCAAGCAGAGGCCTGTGTGTGTGTGGGACAGCATGTGCCGGCCACTGCCCCTGAGCAGCACGAGGACAGGCAGGTTGTCTAAGCTGTCTCTGTGCCTCACTGCCCTGGTCTATAAAACAGGAGTGTGGACAGCAGCCACTCTGCGGGGCTGCCCAGGAGATTCACCAACCAGTACAGTTAGGACAGTCCCTGGCCTGCAGCAAGAGCTGTCCGACTTTGGTTCTCACTGTCCACGGAGAAGGAAGCGCCGTGTTGGAATGGGTGTAGTCTGTCCCCGGAAGAGGCCCAGAACTGCAGGTCCTAGGATTGCCGTGGGCAGGGAGTCAGAGGCCAGAGCCAGGATGAGCGACCGCCTTCTTGTGTCGGCACCTGCCTCTCCTCCCTGTGGTGGGCCACCACATGTCTGCCCCTCCTCCATCCTCCTCCCTCCTGTCCCTCAGTGACTTTCCCTATTTTGGGGGTGTCTCTCAGTAGACGCCGGCGCTCACCTCCCAGCCCCTCTGCGGGCATCTCACTAGCTAGAGTTCTGGGCTCGCTTATAGGGTTTCTTCTTTAGATAAAAATGTATATGGAGTCAATGCGCAGATCCGAGGTGTTCCATGGGTTTGACAGCACGTTGTCATTTTAAAACTAATGATCACAAATGCAAATGAACGGGGGTACCGAGAGAAGCCAGAATAGCCTCTTGAAGACACAGAGGACAAAGCGTCGTGATGTCTACGTGGCTGCCTCGTCAGGTGGGGGACTTACAAGGGACAATGACCTCTACAGTTGGTTTCACCAAGGGCTCTGTCCCCAGGTCGCACACCTCCTTCCGGAACCTTCATAGTTTGAGTCTCAGGCAGGAAGAAACGGTTGAAGGTGCAGCTGCTGGCCTCAGCCCTGAGGGAACCACACCCCATTCCCCCGCGCATTGCCGGGTCCTCTGGGTGCCTGCTGCGCCTGCTTCCTGGGTGCACGTGCAGGATTCTGAGAGCTGAAAGTCGCAGCGTGTTCAAAGCTGGCACCTAGAAGGTTCTCCCTCATTGTCCTCTCCGGCTGTCCATCACACATCTCTCTGTCTTTGTTTTGTTAGAAAATTGGGTTGGAAAGAACCAACAACGTCGAATCAAGAAGTTTTGGTTCTTAAGGGAAAACTGTCATCTCTCCCTACGGCTCTCTGCCTCTCGTCCTCTGCCAACACCCAGGGAAACGCCTCGCCTGCAGCCCCGCGCTCCTTCGGATCCTTTGATTACTACATGATTGCAGCCTCCACTCAATCTGGGACTAAAAAATAGAAAGAGAACAAAAATTCTTGAGTCCTTTCCAGATACTGAATCCGACACCACTGTTCCTCTCTCGGACCTGGCAAAACCTACAAAACGAGGGACCGAGAAGGGTAAACATGTTTAGGTAAACACTCTGCGCACTGATTCATGATCCGGGCACATCAGCTAGCATTTAGCCCCACTTACCACAGTGTCCCAACGTCATCAGGAATGTAACTTCTTAGGAAAACTAAGAAAGTCTGTTTTTAGCCCAGACATGCAATTAGGGGAATTAGTAACGTGATCCGTCATCCTCGGGAGCTGCGATACGGCGAGAAATCCCGGGCGACCCTTTACAAAGACGTCCTTGCAGCCCACGCGGAGTCCACTGGGCTTCCACTGAGGGCAGTGGGGGAGCACAGGGAAAGGAGGGCGCAGGAAGCCACCACCCCGTGCCGCCCGCACGGGGGCAGCGGGGAAGGCAGGAAGCGACTCTGTTCCGGGAAGCCTGTGGCTCCCCTGGAACGCAGGGGCTCAGGCTGAGCTTCCACGGGTTCACAGTGTGAGGAGCAGAGGATTCTCTGGGACTGGTCTTGGGAGAATGGAGAGAGGCTTTCCCTCCTCTCCTTTTAGGGACCTTGGCAGAATCCCATTTCTGTGAGCTCCGGGTGGGCACGGCTTCTGGGAGCTGGACCCTCGACAGCAGGCTCCCTTCTCCGGGGTGGGCTGCTCCCGCACGGGAGGGTGTTGAGCTGCACCCCTGGGTCCCCCTCGCTAGACGCCAGGACACCCCTTGGTGGGGACAACCCAGAGGCCTCCAGACACTGCCGCAGGCCGCCCTCCAGCGAGAGCCATCACTGCCCATGAAGCCGCTGCTCTGCAGATGTGGGGGCTGAGGTCCAGAGAGGGGACTGGAGCCAGACCAGGAGCCCAGCTCACAGGGGAGGCGGCGGCTTGGGGCAGGGACACATCGGCACCAGGGATCGAAGCCCAGGCCTGCCGCTCACTTCCTGTGAAGTCTGGTCAAGGTTCTCAGCCTCCCTGAGGACTTCCCCACAGGCCAGTAGGATGGATGTGGCCGCCCCGGGTGATGGGGAGGGTCCATGACTTGCAGTAGACAGGACACTTCCAACCCACGCTGAGCAGCACAGGCCTCAGCACAAGTGACCCATCCCCGGAGATGTCTCTAAACAGAAAGTCACGGCATGGGGAGCAGGTCCACGGCACCGATTCTGGGGCCGACGCCTGTGTTCAAGTCCTGGCTGGGCCCATCAGGGAGACGGGCAAAGGCTGCGAGCATTCTGCCCCTCAGTTCCTCCTCTTCAAAGCTGGGTGTGTGAGACAGCCTCCAGTGACGTGGAGGGACCCAAGGGGACCATCTTCTAGGAGGACAGGTGTGCGGGCTCAGGGTCTTGGCCCTGGTCACCTCATGGTGGAGCACAGGGCAGGAGGCCTGTTCACCTCCCAGCCAGGGGCAGAGAGCAAGGGGCTGGGACCCACCTTGCCCTCAAGGGCACGCAAGGTCTCACCCCCTGCCAGCAGTGCCTCGGGCTGGGGACCAGGTCCCTGACAAGTGTGCCTTCTGGGCACATCCAGGACGCAGGCCCCACAGGAGTCTCAGCACTGCGTTCTCACGGTCCCCCCAGGACAACCAAACCAAGGAACCAGCGGAACTCCCACTTTCCACAACAGGGCGGAGCTGCTTAGACGTCATTACTGCTGGGCTGGTGTTGGGCTGGTGGGGCAGCAGGGACGTTGGTGGTGTTGGCGGTGACACCGTGTGGTGGGTAGTGCTGAGGATGATGGTGTTGGTGTGCTTGGTGTTGGTGATGACATCATGTGGTTGGTGGGCAGAGTTGAGGATGATGGTGTTGGTGATGACATCGTGTGGTTGGTGGGTAGTGTTGAGGATGTGCTTGGTGTTGGTGATGACATCATGTGGTTGGTGGGCAGAGTTGAGGATGATGGTGTTGGTGATGGTGATGGTGATGTTACTGGTGGTGATGTTGGTAGTACTGAGGATAATGGTGTTGGTGATGGTGGTGTTGGTGGTGACATTGTGTGGTGGGTAGTGTTGAGGATGATGGTGGTGGTGATGGTGGTGTTGGTGAAGACATCATGTGGTTGGTGGGTAGTGTTGAGGATGTGCTTGGTGTTGGTGATGACATCATGTGGTTGGTGGGTAGAGTTGAGGATGATGGTGTTGGTGATGGTGGTATTGACGGTGACATTGTGTGGTGGGTAGTGTTGAGGATGATGGTGTTGATGTGCTTGGTGTTGGCGGTGACATTGTGTGGTTGGTGGTGTTGAGGATGACGGTGTTGGTGTTGGTGATGGTGATATTACTGGTGGTGCTGTTGGTAGGGTTGGTACCAATAGTGTTGGTGTTGGTGATGTTGTTGGTGGTGATGGTGTTGGTGGTGTTGGTTTTAAATGGCATTGTTGTTGGTACTGGTGTTGGTAATGTTAGCATTAATGGGATGGTAGTGGTAGTGGTGAGTAAGGGTGAGGGCTGGGGAGAGGCATGGGCACCTGACCCCTGCGGCCAGTTGCACACAAAGGTAGCTTAGCTGCTGGCCTGACTGAGGGCCACTCCCCCCACACTTTAGAGCCCATGCACCTGCCTATCCCACTGCACCCTGGCTCTGTGCAGAAGCCTTCCTGGGTCTCCCCGCCTTCCTTACCCCTCCCTCTGAATCCTAATTGGTGAGGACTGTCACACAATGGCACGTGTCCTCTGTCTTCCCTGGCCTGTTCTTGTTGGCACTGCTGGCACCTCAGAGCACCACTCTTCACCTCCTAGCTGCAGGCCCGTGCGGCCAGGACCTGGGGAGGGGCTGAGAGCCATCTGTTGGCCTGGTTCACTGTTCCTCCCAGAACCCCGTGGGGTGGGCAGAGCCACACTCGCCAGTCTGTCCATGAAGCCGCAGAGGCTCAGCAAGAGTCCAGCCACCAGACCTGCCCCAGGGCAGGGCCAGGCCGTGGGCTGCTTGACCCCACCTCCCTGAGAGGGCTCCACTGGGAGTGTGGCTGGGCACCACCGGGCTGGGCTGATGGGCTGGTGCAGGGCTGTGACTTCCCTAGGGGGGCCCGCTGGTCAGCTGCTCATCCTGCAGATGGGGACCCTGGGGTGCGTGTGGGTGGGGGGGCTCAGCCGGTTCCCCTCCAGCTGCACCTCCAGAGAGCAGGTCCCGCTGCCTGCGTCGGCTTATTTCCCAGGAGGCTGGATGAGAGAATGTCACTCACCCCAGAGGAAACAGGAAGCTGGGGAAACAGTGGTTTGGAAACGAAAATTGGAATCATCTTGAGGGACAGATCCTACGCGAGTCTATGTCCTTCTGAACTGGGGCGCCACGTTGGGTGTGCTCGACCCTCAGTCCTGTGCGAGTGCCCAGCACCCCTGTGGCGGGCGCGGGCCAGGCGAGGTCTCGTCGGCGGGCAGCACGTTCCCTTCTCTCTGTCTTTCCATTCCTCTGCAGTGGAAGATGGCAAGTCCCCTTCTCTGGCACCAACCCTTTCTTGCTGGGTCTCAGCGAGAGCGGTGCCGACGGGGACCACAGAAACTCCCCCAGAGCAGCCGCGCTGGGCGGCAAATTTCTCCACGACCACAAACATCCTTCTCCAGAAGGCCCTGCGTCGCATCCTCAATCAGGGCAGGGCAGTGCCTCTGTCCCTGCTGTACCCCGCCAACAGACATGAATGCTGCTCTTGGCACCGCTTTCCCCCAAACCTGGCGGGTTCGTGGGTCCTGGGGGTGGGATTCTCCCGTCTGTTTGCAGAGGTGCCAAGGCGGGGCACAGCTCCAACATGCCTGGACTCTGAGCAGAGGCCAGCACACCTGTGAAGAGGAGGCGGGTCCCACTCGGCCCCCATCCCTGCCTCTTGCCCTCGGCTTTGGGAGCCACCAGTGCCACCTGATGAGAGTGGATCCACCCGGGCAGGAGAAGGGACCTAGTGTCGAGGACCATGTGGCACCACTCCAGGGAAGCTGTGTGCAGTGGGAAAATGGGACAGAGCTTCCAGCAGCCACCAGGGAGCCACCTCGTCCTGGTGCCCAGGCCACCTAAGGGAATAAGAAGCATAGTTTTGTGGCTCTTGCACCTGCCCTTGGTCTCTGGTCCTGACTCTCTTTTCAACATTCGTAAAACTTCAACATTAGGAAAGTTGTACCCGAGGATGCGTCCAACCCTCAGAGCCACGTGCAACCCCACGGAGCCACGTCCGCAGTGCAGCCACCTGTGAGGGCTGCTTCGTCCGTCCCCTTCCTCCTCGCTGCTCCCTTTTCCCCCTCCTCCCCCTTCCTCCGTTCCTCCTTGGGAAGTGCTGCTCGGGTGCCTTGCAGATGACCTCACCTGGGCTTGGCTCCTGGTGACTCGGGGATCCGTGCTGTGTTCTCAGGCATTTCCTGGGAAGCGCAGGACATGGCCCTGTGCCCGTGCTTCAGGCGCATCTGGAGCCAGCCGTGGGAGCCTGCCAGCCTGGACCCAGCACCACAGCCAACAGCAAATTGTTGGGCTCAGGCCTCGGATTCGGCTCCTATACCGTGGACATGAAATGGCCCTCACTCAGAGGTCGCCGGGGGCCAGAGGGTGTGAGGCTGGCAGCCGTGCAGTGACAGGCCCAGGGGACCCGCTGATGGAGGCCCCACAGATCAGTCACGGCCACAGCTCTGGGGCCTTCTGTCCCCTTGGGCCATGGGCTCTCGGGCCATGATGTGGCCCTTCCTCTGCCCCAGACCTCCCCCAGAGGGGAAGGGGCTCAGGCGGTGGCCAGGGGATGTTGACACCTTCAGGGATGGTGGGGCCAGCGTCTCTGGGCAGTGCAGACCCTCCTGGAGGCCGCCCAGCTGGACATGTGGCCCCTAGGCAGCATCCTCTCCCTCCTCTGCCCCGGGCTCCAGGCTCCTGACCCCAGGCTGCTCCTCACTCAGACGAGCCCTTCCTTAGCAACCAAGAGAGGAGCCATCACTCCAGGGGCTACTCATTGTTGCTGTGAGTCCTCTTCCTGGCAGGCAGGGGACAAGCTGGACACAGATGCCCCAGGAAGCCCACCCTCCCCAGCCCCCTGCAGCCCCAGGCATGTGGCGCTGGGTCCCCCAGCCACAGGAAGGAGGCTCTGACCAGAGTTCCCAGCAGTCTTTTGGCCAAAGGCTGATTGCTAGGAAACCAGAGCCATGCAGCCCGGCCATGAAGAGCTACGCAGCAGTCTCTGGGCTGGAGCGGAGGGCTTCTGGAACCTTCTCTGCACGCAGAGGCCTGCAAGGCCGTGGCTGAACACACGTGATGTCTCACTTACAGGATGACTCAGGCTTTCAGAGAACCCAGAGCCAAAACCACGTCTTTCGTCTTTCGAAAGGAAACCTGACCTTGACCCAGAGGACCCTGCCGACTGGTGTTGCTCAAGGCTGAGCACAGGGTGGAATTTTCTGTAGCTAATAGATGCTGGAATGTCAGAGCTGGACGGAGGCTCGGAGGCCACCTTGGAACTTCCGCTGACATTTACAGCATTCCTGCTGTGTGACAGCTCTGACCTAAGCGTGTGGGGGGCCTTGTCTCCATGAAACCTCCCACGCTCCCCGAGCTGTGCTGTCCCACTGACGGACGCGTGCACGTGCGTACCCGACAGGCACACCCCTCACTGCTGCTCCGGCCTGTCTTCACTGCTGTGTAGTATTCCACCAAGAGATCTCCTGGCGCAGGCTTGCGTGTCCCTTCCTGCTGAGGGCCCTTGGCAGGCCTCCAGCGATTGGCCGGGCAAGGGGGTTGCACAGTCTCGGGGGCACATATGTCGGCCTTCCTGTTGTGTGTGTCCCTGGGAGCAGCACCGCCGGGTCACCCAGCAGGCCCGATGTCCGGCTTGAGCAGATACAGCCAGACCTTTTTCCAAAAGGGAAGTTCACACTCCCACGCGCGGCCGCTCACATCCTTGCCAACGTTTAAATTTAGCCGAGCTGGTGGGCGACGGCGCACGAGCATTTAAACACATTAAACAGCTTCCCAGCTCTTGTCGTTTCTCCCTCCTTGAGGCATTTTCCTTAATCTCCCTCCTTCCCCAGCCCCCGACTTGCACGCAAAGCCAGAGGCCAGACTCCGTCGGCTGCTGCCCGGCCAGGGCCTCAGTGAAGGAGACCCAGAGCGTGGTCCTCATAGGGAGGTCTGGGAGGGCGTCCGAGCCCAACTTGAATGCCGCCCGCGGGAAGGAGCCAGCAGCCCCTCCCCCTGCCCCCCTTCTGCTGCAGCTGGGGTGCCTCCCGTGGAGGCCGGCTGTTCACGAAGCCCGTGCACACCCTTGGACCCTGGGTCGTGGTGTGACCATCCTGGGACACACCAGGGCTTCGCTGTTACCCCCAGCTTGTCGGCACCCACTGAGGCTCCGGGCCAGGCCCAGCTGAGCCGGGGCTGAGGTGGCGGGTACCTGGCCACCTGGGACTGGATGGAGCCCGACCTTACATATGATCCCACCAGCCTCAAGCGCATTAAGACAGAACTCGCCGAGGCACAGCCCTCTCCGTGGGTGGCCTGAAGTGCAGACCCTCCCCCCAGGCCACCCACACGTTGGGGAGGTGCGGCACGGGGGACACGGCAGACAGGGCTGCCTGAGGATGGGCACCTGGCGGTGGTCGCTCAGAGACAGGGGACGGTGCTCCCTGCAGGCCTGGCACCGACTTGTTCCCCCTCCGGGCCAGGTGACAGGAAAGACATCCCCGGTCAAACCGGAGCGCCCTGCCACCTCAGGCCATCAACAGGACCCGTCCTACACTCCTGTTCCTGCAGGCGCCACCTGGGCTCAGCCCCAGGGCACTGCCCGACTCACCCAGTGACGCCCGTGTCACTTGCTGTGGAATGGAAGGAGCAGAAAGCAGCAGGCGGTGGCCTGGGGCCAGGGAGGGCACCAAAGACTCAGGGTCAAAGGGAGCGCCCTCTGCAGACCTGAGGCAGGCGGAGACCACGGGGAGCAGCCCCCTGCCTGCACTTGACCTTTGCTGAGAAGGGAGAGCAGGAGTGTTCACCCTGATCCATAAAATAAAATGAAAATGAAAATGACAAATAAAATACACTGAAATGGGAAACAGAACCATGTGGGTGGGGACAATGGCATTAGCTTGGTCGTGGTGACAGTTTCCCAATGTTTGTGTCTGTCACACGTGGTGTGTGCCCCTTGATCATGCCATCGACACAGGCAGACCTGGTTCAGAGTGGACCCAGGACTCCAGAAATCCAGATTTTGTGTCTTTAGGCACAAAAGTCCTTGGTCCCAAGATGGTTTTTTGGCTGATGTGGATTTTGAAAATCCTGACATTGGACGTCCAAACAGCCCAGCGAGCTCCCCTGCCTTCGACGTGCTGGACACCCATCTGCGGAGGATGCGGAACACAGAGGGACCTGCGGCCACCTCCCTTCTCCTGGGGCAGCCGGCTTCCCGGGCGCTTTACTGTTCCTGCTGCTCTGGAGCCCAGTAGATGTGGCTCGGGACAGTTAATCAGTCCCGCTATTGGGGCCGCCGTCCTCCCGGAAGACAGCCTGCAGTGATTTACTCGGGGCCGCTGGGGGCTGGCCGAGTCGGGGTGGAAGTCTTCTTTGTGATCAGTTAATGGCCCTCTTCCCATTTTGTCATTTGTTTCAAATGATGTAAAGAAAGAGAGCGCGCATTTGTATGTTTTCGTTTACTGAGCCGATGCCCCACTGCCGAGCGGGGGAACACTTCATTCCCAAGATCCTGAAGGAGTATCTGTTAACCCTGTTAAAACTGGTCATTAACCTTCAGCTGTTACGGGATTCTTCTGACTCACTTTGGCTTGTGCTAAGTCTGAGTCGGAAACACCGTGGAGACTCCTTCTCCCCGGTCCAATGCCGGCCACGACCGCGCCATCCTCATCCTGTGGTTCAGCTCGGCAGGTCCGCCTTGCCTAAGATGACTTTGTGTATCTAATATGCAAAGGTATCAAGCAGATGACATCCTGCTCGAGTGGCATTCACGCTGAAATAATTGACATCATCAAAAGTGAAATTCACAGGGAGGGAATATATATACAGACACACACACACACTCTCACACACACACACACTCACACACTCTCCCTCTCACACACACACACACTCACACACACTCACACACACACACTCACACTTGCACACACATATGTACTAGAGGTTGAACCCAGAGACATTTTACCACTGAGCTACATTCCCAGTCTTTTTAAAATTATTTACTTTGAGGCAGGGTCCCACTAAGTCGCTCAGGGCCTTGCTAACTTGGTGAGGCTGGCCTTGAACTTGCGATCCCCCTGCCTCAGCCTCACAAGTCCTCAGGATTCCAGGTGTGCACCCCTGTGCCTGGCTATGGAGGGACTATGTTAAAGAGGGTGGAAGGAGACGGGCTTTTCCACACTACTACCAGGTGACTCTAGACCGTGCTGCAAGGTGGCAGGAAGGGTGACCTGCGTACGGTGGCATTAAAGTGCTTGCAGGCTCCTAACATGCACAAGACATCGGGGCTCGAGCGAGGGCCGGCCTGTGTGTCCTTCATGGGACGGAGCTTTGGGTTCTTCCCGAGTCTTCTAGGAGAAACTGGGCACCAGGCAGAATGTCTCAGTTCCTGCCTTGGAGGAGGACACGGCTGCGAAGCTACGTGGCGTCCTCTCAGTCACGCTCGCCTCCCTTTGGCAAGCAGGTCTTAATTGTATCTGAAAATGAAGACTCTGACATCTTTAGAAACTTAGTGGAGGCGACTTTTTCCCTGAAGACTTCCTTTTTCATCTCGTTCAGCTTTTCATCAGAGAGAGCGAGACAGAATTCAAAGCTTTAGAAGTAGAGATCGAAAAAACACCAGATGATGGGTCCCAAATCCTTGCAGCTTCTATTTCCCTGAAAATCCCCAGAAAGGGTTTCTTCCCTTCTGCAGGATGTAGCGTTCTCTTTAGCTTCCCCACAAATCCTGAAATTCCTTTGTTTAAAACAAAACAAAACAAAACTTGTGGCTTTTCTCAAAATGACAAACCAAACATGCAGAATCTAAAATTCCCAAAACACAGCCCAGGCCATAAACCTTTCTGACTCAACAAGCAGATTTTATGGAGACCCCAGTAAAACCCCAGGATGGCAGTAAATAAACCGCGGGCTGCCTCTCCCTACAGCTGCGCCTTGGGGACCTCAAGCCTCCGAAGGGAGGGAGGGCCCAGCTCACCACGGTTTTGGGGTCTGGGCACAAAACCCCAGAACAGCTCAGCTCCCAGATGACTGCCAGAGAGGCCCAGCTAATGAGGCCTGGGTGGAGGCCGGGAGGGTCATCCCCAGCCCGTGCCCCGCTCAGCCCCCAAACAGGTGTGCAGCATTTGGAATAACGAGGGAAGAAAGAGCGCGCGTGAGCGCCCAGCAGGATGCAGCGGTGCCGGTGAAAGGGCATCGAGAGAAACTGAGGCGCAGGGAGAGGGAGCTGCGGCTGGTGCCGTGCACCCAGTGCCTTTAGCAGACAGCGCAGTTTCACTCTGTGTGTGGGTCTCAGGGGAGTCGCCCTGAGGAACGCAAAGCCCTAGGGTCTCGCCTGACTCGGCCCCCTCCACTCTCTGACACTGCACAGACCCCTTGACCTCACTGAGTTGTAAGTTCTTCATCAAAACATGGGGTGCTGTCCTGCTTCCAGCCCACTTTCTGGGGATCATTGAGGAGACAAGAACAAACTGGAGGGGAAAGCACACTCTGCCGTGTTGAAGAGGGCGCACGGGCCGTCTCTGAGCGCAGAGGGGAGTCGCGTCCTGCGCTTGTGGCCTGGGGGCTCTGCTCTCTTTCCCAGTGCCTGGGAGCTGGGTGCTCGGGGAGCAGGAGCAGAGGACAGCAGCTGGGCAGCCGGGTCCCCCTGAGGCTTGCTGGGGGCTTTGCCTTCCCTCTAATGGTGGGGCACTTCCTCTGGAAGGGTCCTGGCATGGCCCTGGGTGTTCTGGGGATTCCTGGGCCAGCAGATGGCCCGTCCATGGGGAGCAGACCCTGGGCACCAGAGTGCATTGACCAAGTCTGAATTCAAACCTTCCTTTGCACACCCAGGGACGCACTCTGGCACACACTCTGGCACACTCACATGCACAGGTCACATACCCGTGCACACTCATGCGCACTGACACATGCATGCTCATACACACTCACGTGTGTGCACACTCTCAGACACGCTCCCCCCACCCCCGGCATCTTCCCTGAATCTTGTGTGTACCACAAACCGCACCAGGCACTTCCGGTGCCCTGCCACCTTGCCGGGAGCTCCCGGGCAGACACCAGGTGTTGTGCACCTTTGCTGACGGCACACACAGCAGACAGCCAGGCCTTCTCCCGCCCAGCACAGCTGCCTCCCTGGGTTTCCACCTCTGCCCAGCCTGGAGGCCACCCTGCAGGCAGCAGCCCAGCACCTGGCTATGAAGGAGGCCACGCTTCTCCTCCAGGGTCCTGTGGCCCTGAGTCCTTCCCTGTCCCCTCCAGTGGCTTGGTGGGGCACTGGGGTCACACCGTCATCTCAACCATGCCTGAGCGCCTGTCGGGTCAGCAGAGAGTCACTGGAGCTCACATCCATGGTGGGCGCCATCACCGAGGCTGCAGGTGACCCAGCTGCCACTGTCCTTCCTTCACCTTTATTGAGACCCTGGGGGTCCGTCAGATTCAGGCTGGGAGGGGGAAGGAGGCTGGGAGGGGAAGGACTGGGGGGTCCTGCCTCCATTTGCACTCGGCCCCACTGCCCAGGCTTGCTCATCTGGACCTCAGACCTCATCCTGGACGTCACCCCCAGGCTGGGCTTTCCTTCCCAGGGCTCAGCGTGGGCTGGGGCCTCATGTTCCTGCAGTCTTTGGTCCATGCCTGCCTCCCTTCCTGGGGCCCAGGCTCACCCCCCTGGGGTGAGGGCAGGGCCGCCACTTGCTGGGCACGTGGCTCGAGGGCCCCTGACGGAAGGTGCTGTGGAGGTGCCGAGCGAGTCCAACCCGCAAGCACCGCCGTTCCTGCTGCTGTGATTGCTGCCCCTGCTGGACGCACCCCTGCTTCTGTCAGGGAGTGGCAGACTTGCCAAGGGTCCCCTGCGCTGTGCTGAGCATGTGGGGCGCACATCAGAGCGGGCGGAGGCAGAGTGGGCTTGTCTCAGACCCACAGGGCTCCTTTCGTGAGCTCCACCCCAGGTGCCAGCCGACCCCGGGGAGCAGTTTCCTTTTCCGCCTTCTTGTTCACGGGGAGCCCAGGATCCTGGGAGGCACGGGCCTGGCCCAGGGTACGTATCGAGGGAGCTGACGTCTGGCAGTGAGAGGCCGGCTGCCCAGCACGCTGCCCGGCCATCCTGTCCACAGGCGCCTGGCCCTGTGGCCGGCAGGCAGCCTACTGTCCAGTTACTTGGCACCAGCCCTGCAAGATGTGGGTCTCTCCATCATGCCCAGGCTCCAGGCAGCAGGCTGGGAGAGAACAGGAGCAGCCAGAGTCAGGAGCTCAGTGACAATTATCTTGTCATTGCCGGAGCCACAGGCTTATGAATGGCCCCGTCCTGGAGCAGAGTGGACTGATGGGAGGGTTCTCTGGGGAGAAGTTCGTAGCCCAGCCACAGAGTAACTCTGCCCCTGCCCAGCTCCTGGGGAGCTGCAGCTCTAAAACACCAGGGCCCCAGGCTCTGTCCTCGGGCGCCCTTGGGCCCCACAGGGTACGCAGCGAGGACCCTCAGGTCAGGGAGGGAGGCTGCTTGCTTCCCAGGAGCTGAGCTGCTCCCCAGGGGCTGGGGGTGGGGGGCTTCAAATGGCTTCACCCACCCTTGCTCATCGCGGGGTTTCAGAAGTTTGTAAATGTCAGCTGAGCACCTGCCACAAGCCAAGGAGGGTCCTGAGCGCTGGGGCCACCTAGGCAAACAGGACAAAGGCACTTAACTCACAAGCTCACAGTCCAACTGGGGCTGGGGGACAGAACCCTAATAAAGAAGCCAGGAAATCTCAGGTGGTGGATGTGGCTGGGGGGTGTGAAGGAGGGAGATACGGGGAGGGACGGGAAGGACGGGTCAGTGTCTGTGGGGGGGGGAGCGTGCCAGGCTGAGGAGTAGGCAGAAGGCCCTTGGGGCTGGAGCCGTGTGGACAGGGGAAGATGGCACAGGGCTTGGGGCCAGGGAAGGCCCACGTTCTCTAGGGTGGAGAACACGCCAGGAGGGCTGGAGGTGGGGGGAGCCAGAGACCACAGGGGGCTTCAGAGCAGCTGGCCTGGTGCTGTGGTGTCCCGGGAGTCCACGCTCCGTGCTGTGTGGACAGTGTCCACAGATGTGTGCTCACAGCAGCACTGGGTGGTCACCTTACGGTTCCCGTGGGTCAGGAGTCCAGGCACAGCTCGGCCGGGTTCTCTGCAAGGCTCTGAACACAGCGAGGGCCGGGGCTGGGTCTCGTCAGGACACTGACTAGGGCAGGCCCCCTCCTGGCCCCTGGTGGGGCAGACTTCAGCCCCCTCAGGCGCAAGGTGGAAGCTGCAGGGTGGGCTTCTGAGCTGCTCACCAGGGCTTCTCTCGGCCACCAGGAAGAGGTCTCAGTCTCCTCTGCAAGGATCCCAGCCTGGCCTCTGGCTTCTTCATGGCCAGCAAGGCCAGTAAGGACAGGGGCAGCAATGCTGGGCACCACCAGCCTGTGGCCACCTTTGTCCTGTAGGGCGTTGCTGTGGTTTGAGGCTAGAAGCAGTCACAGGTGAGGGGGTCGCACAAGGGCCCGAACACAAGCTGGTGGTTGCACCTGAGTCTGCCATCCAGGGTGGTGTCTGTGGCCATGGGAGGAGAGGACACTTTTGCTAAATATGTTGAATTTCCTTCAAGAAACAGTATGCAGTGTGGCAAAGCTTTCCATCAGGGGAGAGCGCCGGAGGATGGGGAGCCAGCTGGGGCTGGGTGGACAGGCATTAAGACAGGTCAGGGAGCAGCCAGAGGGCCCAGCGTCTCACGGGAGGTGGCGTCCACTATCCCTGATACCTCCTGCTGTGTCACAAGCAGCCCCCAACCTCAGTGGCTTCACATCTGGAGTTCCCTTATGGATCTGTCACTCTGACAGGCTGCTCTGGCATGTGGAGGCTGAGGCTGGCGGGGTCCTGCAGGGCCTTCTCTGGGGCTGCTGACCAGAGCTCTGGCCCGTGGCCTCATCTGGGCCTGGCTCCTGCATGTGGTGGTGGGTGCGTCACCCCGGTGACCGTGCTGAGAGCACACAGCTCCTTCTGCTGTGCTCTGTTGTTAGAGCAAGTCGCTGGGCCAGCCCGTGTCCACAGGGAGGGAGACCAGGGCCCAGTGTCCGGTGGGAGGAGGGTCGTCAAGCCACACAAGCTGATTCAAAGCGGTTCATGGGCAAAGGCTGTGTGGTCCTGGCGACTGAGCTGTGAGCGGCCAGCTTCCTCCTGGGCTCCGGGGTGAGGGCATGGACCCCACGGTCTCACCTCACCCGACTGCTCTGAGGCTTCCTGGGCGCAGCCTGTTCACTTGTAAAAGGGGCAAGAACCCCTCGTTCTACGGATTGCCGAAGAGGCCCCAGGAACATTTAAGTGTTGAGACAGACAGGAGGGCTAAGTGGGTGGGAGGCGACTGGCTGGACACCCCGCCCGGTTCCCGTCATCCCCCCGGGTACCGGGCACTGTGCCTCCATGGTGGACAAGTGGTGGACAAGTCCCTGCAGACTCTTCCGCTGCTCGAGCCCCACAGGAGGGGGGGCGCCCTCTGGGCCCAGCCCCCCCATATTCTAACACAACACCCAGCGTAAGACGCTCCCAGCCACAGATGGGTGAATAGTGACCGTCCATCTGCATGGGCCACCATCCCTTTGAGACTTTGACACGACCGAGCACTTCCTCCAAGGAGCTCAGGTGCAAGAACCGAAACCCTCTGGTGCCTTCTGGTAACAGATGGATCGATGTCTGCACCGGGGCGACCCTGCGGGAAACCTGAGCATATTTCTTTCACTGCTTATCTCCATGTTCCCAGAATGTATAGCTAGACAGAGGCTAGATGATAAAAAATAAAATCATCCTTTTAGGAAGAAGTAAAGGTTTTGAAAGTAGGAAGTGGCCATGGCAGGACATCATGAGTACAGATAAGCCACCGAGCTGTCACCTAAACAGTGACAATGAACATTTTTATGTTATGTATATAGTTTACCATAATTTAAAACTATACCAAAACTCATTGAATTTCACACTTTAAATAAGTGACTTATGGTACCTTGAATATATATCTCACCAAGGCTGCTTTTTAAAAATAATAAGTAAAGTTTGAACAGATACCTTTAAATTTTTTTAAATACCGTAGCACGGAGTGGTAAGATAAAACTCTATCATCTGGGGGCGGGGCTGGGGCTCAGCGGTAGAGCGCTTGCCTGGCACATGGGAGGCCCTGGGTTCGATCCTCAGCACCACGTAAAAATAAATAAACAAAGGTATTGTGTCCACCTACAACTAAAAACATATATTAAAACACCCCATCACCTACGGTAGACATTTCTGCCATGAACTTGCTCCTAATGACTATTTCTTGTTCCTTATTAACAAAACACCTGCTTAACAGAAAAATCAAAGCTGCCCCAGCACAGGCGAGCTCAGAGCCCAGCAGAGGGCCGAGGGACAGCGGATCCATTCACAGCTTCAGCCCCACCAAGGCGGAGGGTGGAGGCGCTCGCACCAGCTTGGAAACCAGCGGCTGGGAAGTAACTCAATGTCACTGCCCACATGGCTCTGCCCCCTCATGCCAGTTAATGTCACTCGGTGCTTGTCCCCTGTGCCTCTGAGGAGGTGCAGTGCCCACAGTGAAGTCGTGCAGCCCCGGGGTGCGCGATGGCCCGCGACCCACTGAATGCCGGCGTACACAGGGGCCGTCTCAGCCAACAACTAGAGGTAACGGAACCTGGGTCCCAAAGGAGCCTGCGTCAGGAGGGCCGGCTCAGCCCAGGAGGGAAGGGGGACGCTCCCTGAAGTGGAGACCCACTCTTGGTTTGGTTTCAGTGAACTCTGGGATACGCCTTCCCGTCTGCTGGCCCCCCGGGAAGGTGCGATTGCCAAGGCAGCTGACACCCCCTGTGATTGGCACTGGTGGTCACCCGCGCCACACCCCAAGTGCTGCTGATTTAGGTGAAATTGAACCTCTCGGGTGTGACCGCAACCTGCTGACACGCAGCTGCTGCGGAAGGCGGAGGCTGGCTGTGCTCAGCAGCCGCCAAGCCAGTCCGTGGACTGCTGTGCAGGGCTCTGGGAGGGGGCACCGAGGCTGGGGGCTCTCCACAGCCCCCCCCTCCTGCCCACCTGTGCCCCATCACCGCCACCACCCAGCTGAGGGGCACCTGTCACCCAGGCCAGATGTGCTCCAGGTTTCAAGGCTCTGGGACCTTGCAGAGCAGGGCATGTGCAGAGGACCATCTTCACTGAGACCAGCACATAACGAAGGGGCAGTTCTTGGTGGGCAGTACTGGCCCAGCCCCTGCCTCTGCAAAGAGTCCCCTTTGGCCCCAACACAGTCAGGGTGACAACGCTGGGCTTGTAGGGCAAGTCATGGTGGCATTAATCACCATCGAAGACAACACGGTCACAGAATGGCCCAGTGCTGCAGGTGCTATTAGTGTGACTGAATATCCCTTCTCCCTGGGGCTGTGGAGGAGGACCCTCCCCTCACGTCCACACCTGAAGGCCTCGTCCTCTTCCAACCAGGGCTGCTGCACACACCTCACTTAGGGGAGCTCAACGGTCACAAGATCCCATGGGCGAAAGGGAGAGAAGCGACGTGGATTCAGGGAGGACAGGGGCTCCATCTCACTGTCCCCTGGGGTGAGCCTGCCACAGCTCAGCCAGTGGGAACACAGGAGGCCTGGGCCCGGCAGGCTGCTGGGGTGCGGGGACAGAGTCGTCCCTCCTGGAGGTCCCCCTGCACCTGGGCTGCTGCGTCCCTCCACAGAGGCCCCTGCTCCTCTCACGGTGGCCACTGCTTCAGGAGTCTCACAGTGGTCCAGCTCTTTCCTGTCCCCTTGGCCCTGGGGGTGGCAATGGCTCTCGCACAGCAGGCCCACTTCCTGCTCCCCCAGGGGCTGCCTATGCTGCACCCCCTTCAGGCCAGGGCCCTGGAACAGGCCTCTGCTGCCCATCGGGAGCCACTTCACAGTCGAGTCTTGGTCTTTCACAGATGCTGGCTTCTCTAGAACTGTGTGCTGGACGCGGCAGACGGTCCAGAAGCGTCTGTTCCCCCAGGACCCAGGTGCACCCCCAGGGGCCTTGGCGTCCACACAGACTCCTGAGTCTCGCCCAGGCCAGTGGTCAGACCTCTGGGCCAGCTGCAAGGTCGAGAGGCTGCAGGGGCTTGAGCAGACCCTCCTGCAGGCTGCACCCAGGCCCAGCCGTGCAGCTCGCTGCTCTGGGTGCGGCCTCGGGAGGAGCAAGACCACCCAGTTGGCCTTTGCAGAAATGGCGTCAAGGACAGGGGCCTCCTGACTCATCAGCTGCTGTGCAAGTGACCGGTGCCCAGGGCCCCACACCAGTGGTTCACAGTCTGGGAATCTCACAAGGAAACTAGCTGGTGAGTTCATTTTTTCTCCATTTTAAAATTTTCTGCTGTTTGCAATTTATCTCGAATCCCTGCGCATTATAGCAACACAGTAACAATAACAACAATAATTTATAAGCCGGGACTTTGCTATACACAGACTTTCCTGCCTCCCCCTCTCCCTCTCCCTCTCTCCCATTTCCTTCTCCCTCCCCTCTTCCCTTCCCCCCTCTCTCTCTCTGATACATCAGCTGTAACAAGTCCACTGCATAGAAATGTGTAGGCATTTTTAATAGTCAGTGCAAATCGTCGTGGCAATTAGTCGTCCTGTTTGAGAGCTGCATTTCTCTTCCTTAACAAGCTCCCAAACCTGCCAGAGTTGGCTCAGATGGAGCAAGGTCCCTGCCTGTCTCTGGAGCTGTCCCCACAGGATGTCCGGGTACAGAGCTGTGTGCTGGGGGCTGCAGTGGAAGGAGACCCCCAACACCTCGGGGGACCATCACCCCTCTTTGCTGTCCACCAACCCATGCACCCCCAGGCTTTGGGACGTTTCAGTACCAACGAAGCAGCTTCTCTGCTTGAACTTGCACTCAGTCCCTCGCAACCGGCGGAGCTGCCGCTGCCCGTAGATCCCATCGCACAATATAAAGTGCTCATTTGCTTTCCTCCTGGATTGGATTTCCAAACCGGTCAAACATTTACAGAAATGGCCCAAACTGTACAAATAAACCATCGCTCTAGCGAGGAAGGCAGTTTACATTACGCAGGGTCAGGCAAGTATGGAGGCCGCAGCCGCGTCCGCTGCACCCGCCCACGTGGGAGCCCTGCCGTCTGGGATTCCTCAGTTCCGTCACCGGCTCTGGGACAGGCCTGGCCATCTCTGCGTCCACACCGCTCCCACTCCAGCTGGGTGGCTCTTGTCCTCCACAGGTCAGACAAACCAGGCTTTCACCAGGATCCCAGAATGCTCCCAGCCCGAGGCCCCACTGAGGACCTTTGGGTTCTGCTCACCCGCGGACTGGGAGTCGTTCTCCTGTGTCTAGCACAAGTGACGTGGAGCCTTCCTGGTGGCTTCTCCGAGTCCCATTTTACACCTGGGGAGACTGAGGCACTGGGACGGCCGGTGCCACGCAGGCTGGAGCGGGCTCAGCTCCCTGCCTCTCAGGGGTGTCTGTGAGGGTCGCGACACTGCTCAGCTGGGTTGTGTGCGACACTACGCCAGTGTGGTGGCATCTTTCTGAGAGAAGAGACACCAGAGGGACACTCGGGGGAGGAGACAGTGTGAGCACCGAGGCAGGGACAGAGTGTCAGGCCATGACCCAGGAACGTGGAGCCACCAGGGGCTGGCAGAGGCAGGCGGGGAACTCCCCGGGGGTCTTTGGAGGGGTCCAGACTTGTGGCTCCAGAAGGCGAGGGCGCAGATTTCTGCTGTTACAAGCTGCACCCGCCGTCTGTGACAGCAGCCCAGCCACTGCCTCCGCCTTCTGCTCTCTGCTCGGCCACCAGGAGCTGGGCTCAGCGTCCACACACTCCTCTGCCAACCACTCCTGCCTTGGCTCTGTGCATGGGGCACTCGAGGAAGATGGCCGCCGGGCAGAAGCCAGAGGAGCTGTCCCGGCTCCCTCCGTCCAGCCAGCATCTCAGCAGGGCCCTTCGCCCCTGGGGTTGGCTCTCACCCTTCACAGCCCCAGACACCAGCACTCAGCTTGGTTGCCTCGGGGCCTGGGTCTCAGCGGCACGGGACCCCTCCTCCAACCCCGGCCTCTCCCCAGGCACCCTCCTCGGGGCCCCTGGAGGTGGAGACCATCTGTAGCCCCCCTGCAGGGTCTCCCGGTCCCTTCTTGCCATTTCAGTCTTCCAGTACCTGGTTTTAGAAATTATTTATATTAAATTCTCTGATAAAATAACTGGTGTGTTTAATGAGCCACAAGTGTAGGTTTGGGAAATGAAGAAGTTCTGGAGATGGATTGTCACAGTCACTACAGTGTGCCTAATGCCATGAATTGTACACACACGTGTGACATTATTTAAACGGTGATGATAAGATTCATATTATTTAAGATGATGGTGGCAGCTGATAGACTGAGCCTTCACCAACACGCTAATCCGTCCCAAGAACTTAATCTTCATGACATCACATAAAACAAAACATTTTTTTGCCCCCATTTTAGTGATATCAAGTTTGAAGCTTCAAGGGGTTGTGTGGCTTGGTAAGAGATGGCAAATGACAGGGGTCAGATTTAATAAACTAATCTTCTTATCATTATGCAAAAAAAAAACCTCTCTGCCTCTAGCAATTTTCTCTGTTACAAAGTCTACTTTATCTGATGCTGATGTGGCCATGTCTTTTAAAAAAATTTGCATGGTATGTCTTTATTCATCTTTTTATGTTCAACTTACTTACATCATTTTGTTGGAAGCGAGTTTCTTGTAGATAGTATACAGTAGGGCTGTTTTTAAAAAACCTACTCTGCCAATCTCTCTCTCTTAACTTTTTAGACCATTTACATGTAAAGTGATCACTGACATCTCAGCTTACATCTGCCACTTTGTTGATCATTTTCTATTCCTTATGTCTGTTTCTCGTTCTTTCATTTATCTGGGTTTCTTATAGTTACATGAACAGGTTTAGGATTCCGTTTTTATTTATTTGTAATGTTTTTGAGTAGATGACTTTTAAGGTTTTCTTGGTGGATGTTCTAGATATTACAGCATACTTCCATGATTTATCACTCTGCTGGCATAAAGTTCAGACCACTTAGTGACATTTGGAAAATTTGTTTCCATATAGGTCCCTTTACCCTCCCTGTTTTTTGGGGGGATGTGGGATGGGACTGGGGATCAAACTCAGGTCCCTTTACCATTGAGTTATATCCCGTGTCCTTTTTATTTTGAGGCAGGCTCTTGCTAAGTTGCTCAGGACCTCTCTAAGTTGCTCAGGCTGGCCTTGAACTTGCGATCCTCCTGCCTTAGACTCCTAAGTCACTGGGATTATAGGCATGCACTACCATGCCCATATACCACCATCATACTCTCCTTGTTTTAAAAATACATTTATCTTAGGATTTTCCTCTCTATAACACTGAGTGCTGCCTCAAACAGTGTCATGATTTTTGCTTCAACTGTCAGAGATTACTTAAGAAACTCATGAGAGGTAGGGTCCACTATACGTGCCCTTCCCTGTATCCATTCTTCACTCCTTTCTGGAGTATCTTAGAGTAGATTTTGAAGCTGTTCTTTAAGGCAGGTCTGCTAGAGGTGGGTTCTGTTAGCTTTCCTTTACTGAAGAATGTCTTTAGTTTCCCTTCAACCCTGAAGGATAGTTTTGCTGGATATAAAACAGTGGTCAATCCTTCTTTTCTATCACTTGAAAAATAGTCTTCTGCTTTTTACTATCCTTCATAGTTTCATACGAGAAATATTGCCTATTGAATTGATGTTCTCTGATATAATATCATTTTTCCTTAGATTTCTTCAAGATATTTTACTTTATTTTTTTTTAGAAATTTGATTATGGATTGGGGATGTAGCTCAGTGGTAGAGTGCTTACCTGCCACGCACAAGGCCCTGGGTTTAATTCCAGTACGGAAAAAAAAAGTAGAAGTTTGATTATAATCTGATTATAATTTAATTTAGTGTGAATTTATTTGGATTTATTTTGTTTAGGTTTTATCAGCTTCTTGAATCTGCTAGGTCTGTGCCTTTGAACAAATCTGGGGAGTTTTTGATCACTATTCCCTTAAACACGTGGTTAGCTCCACACTCTCTCTCTTCTCCTTCTGGGTTCTTAAGCTCTGTTCATTGTTTTTGCCCTGATTTCTTTCTGTCATTCAAACAGAATAATTCATATTGTTCTATTCTCATATTTTTCACCTGTCATTGTCATTCTGCCATCGCACCTGTAAAGGCTTGCTCTTTTGGTCTTGGTCACTTTCAGTCCTACGGTTTCCTTTGGTGTCTATTCATTTCTCACGGAGACGTTCTGTCTATGTTTCAAACATCGTCATGATTTTTTGATGAAGCATTCTGGTGATCGCTGTCCTGATCCTTGTCAGGTCATCTTGGTCTTTGGGCTGGTCGAGTCTTCTTCTTCAAGATGTAATTGGTGACTAAGATGAAGTGGATTGTGTTTGGATCCTGGACCTTCGGGGGACTGGTCGTGAGTCTCTGGCTCCAGTCTGATGGTTTTGTCTGTTTGTTCAGCAGGCAGCCCGCTCTGGATGAGCACGCAGACCCAGGGCAGGATGAATGTGAGCTCTCTGCAGGGCTCCTGTCCCACCCCATTAAGAGCAGGGCAGTGACTCTCGGGGCCCCACTGCAGTGGGGAGGGCTGGACACGCAGCTCTGCACTCAAGACCACCGACACTGCCCGCTGCCTCAATGCCGTCTGTGGGGGTAGTGAGATCAGCTCCCTGCTGGGCCACGGGGGAGACCAGAGAGGGGAAGCTGAGTGCCCCCTAGCCCTGCCTGCCCACTCAGTCCGCCTCACTGGGGTGGAGGCACCATTGCCCTCTGGGCCTGGCTGACGTCAGCGGTGGATGGGACTTGTGTGTGCACTGGCCCTGCCTCGTGCTCGGACCACTTCATTCAGCACCGTCCGCTCCCCACTCAGCCCAGTGCTACCACCCCAGACCCTGGGTCTGGGCCCACTGAGGGTGCTGGGCTCTGGCTTCTCCAACGCCTTGTACGGGCGGCATTGATGGGCACTAGGAGCTGGCCACCACGTCATTCTGGGAGTCCCAAGGCCCCTGAGCAGTCTGCCTCCTCCGTCCCTCAGTTCAGTCTTTGGCTGGGTGTGGCTCGTGGGCAGGGGCTCTGGTCACGAGAGGTAGGGCCTGCAGGAATGGAGCTGCCCTGTCCTGGCAGGAACCAGAAGCCTCCCAGAGGACACTTGAACCAAGTCTGTGGGCTCGCTCAGCCTGGCCTCTCCCCAGAGCCCTGTGGTCACCAGTGCCACCAGCACATTCACCAGCTCTTCTCTCAGGGTCAGATTCCCAGCCACCTGGGGACCTCTGGATCCAGGCCTGCTGACCGTGGTTCATCACGGCTGAGAGGACTCCACGGGTCAGCGGGACACTGACGTTCTCCTGGGGAATCCCCGGCCTGCTCGCACATGGAGGCTGACTCAAAGCGTGGGCTCTGACCACTTCCTCAGAGCACCTGGTGGCAGCTGCCCAGGGCCTCACCCAGCTGCGTCTTTCCTGCTCATCCTTCCGTCCTTTCCTGAAGAGACACTCGGAAGCCCTCTGGTCCCTTCAACCCTCTGGTCTCTGACTTCCTGGGAGGCCTGGGGACGGGCACATGCAGGTCAGGAGGGGAAGCACGTGGGGAGAGGGTTAGGTCCTCACAGGTCTCAGAGGCCAGGAGGAAGCAGGACAGACAGTGGGAGCAGCCATCAAGGTCGACGCCCGGGTGGCTTGCCACTGGTGGTGAGGTACAGAAATGGCACACCTCTTCCTGCTCCGTGTTTATGGAGAAATATGAGTCCCGTGCAGATTGACAGCAGTCAGTCAACCCAACTAAAATCAAATAACACACCCCCACGTGAGGTAGTGCTAGTGCCTGTCCCCCAGACCCACGGGCCTGACGGGGTCACGGTCGTGTGAGGAGCGCAGGCTGGCCCCGCAGTGACCCGTGTGATGATCATCATTCTTTCGTGATCACTAAGAGCTTCCGCCGCCTCTCGCCCCGTGGGCTTCCCTCTGGGCCTCTCATCAAAGCTATCACAGAACAGGATTTCGGACTGAACCAGGGTCCTCACATACTTCCTTTCTGCTCTAGATCCCCATGACTTCAAATTCGTTTGTCCACCTGAAATTTGGGAAAAGGGGCAGAGTTTGGAAAGTCCCACAGAAGAGACCAGGAGCTGGAAGTTCTAAAATCCCGAGCCATGACATCAGTGTGCCGCAGCCTGTTTACACAAGAGGCCGCCTGTTCCAGGAACCCAGGCCCCCAGGCACCGCGGGGAGGGGTGGCGCTGAGGATCCCTGAGGCTGAGACGGGGTCCCCCC